>NC_064856.1:14586970-14886970 GCF_024139225.1 Suncus etruscus | reverse complement strand
TTTTGTACTGTGGGTGGCAGGAAGCTGTTCAAACATTTTTACGCAGGAAAAGTGATGTGACATGATTCAAGTTTTAAAAACGTCATGTGGCAGCTGAGTGAGAAGGGACATGAGGTGAGAAAGGCAGCGAGAAGGGCCCTCAGAAAGACTCATTTACTCACAGGAAAGGAGGAAGGAGATCAGGACCCAAGCGGCCAAGAACAGAGACGTGCTCCGGAAATGACACGGCTCAAGCTGCTGGGGAGATGGAGAAACCAGATCGTCTGGTTTGGGGTTAGGAGCTGCCACAGACGCATGGCCACTGAATAAGAAAGGCCCTGAATAAGATAGGCACTGAAGAGTAAACTGAGAGCTGGTGGAGATCAAGTTCTGTTATTTTGTTTTTGTCCCACATGCCACAAGTGGCAAATGCACAAGGCAAATGCTCTACCTGTTGTACTATCATTCTGGCCCCCAAGTTCTGTTACTTCTAAGTGGGGAGCAGTCAAGATCCAGGTCAATCTTAGATGTAAGATTTTGGGGCAGACAGATACAATAAATTTTGCTCTCTTTTTTGGGACTGTGTCCAAGGATTAATTCCTGTTTCTGCATCAGGGGGCTCACTCCTGGTGGGGGGTCAGGGGACCATGGGTGGTGCCAGGGATGAAACCTGGGTCAGTGACATGCAAGGCAAATACACTATCTGCTTTGCTATCACTCTAGTCCCTAGATTCTTTTGAGCCTTCCCTGACTCTTGGGAGTTGAGAGCACACAGGTGGCCTTTTGCCATGTCACCCTCTTAGAGAAGGTGGGCACATTCTCAGAGAAGTAGCTGAGGTGGTGAAGGTACACTCCTGAGTGAGAAACACAGAGACAGAGGCTGGAGTGATAGCACAGTGGGTAGGGTTTTGCCTTGCATGAGGCAGATCAGTGTTGATCCCTGGCACCTCAAATGGTCCTCTGAGCCTGGCAGGAACGACTTCTGAGCACAGAGCCAGGAGTAACCTCTGTACGCTGCTGGATGTGGCCCAAAACCCCAAAAAAAGACAGAGACAAGTCCACCAGTATTTACGTGAGTTCTTGCATGAGATCCAGTGTGTGCTGGGTCACATGATCCAGAAATGATGCCAAAAGTAGAAGAGGTCAGTCCCTAGGGGGAACAAGTAGGCAATGGAGAAACCTCAGGGCAGAGTAGCAAAAAATAAGATGTGGCTCTGGTACTACTGACAGGGGTGGAACCCTGACATTATTGCTCGTGGATCCAGGTGGCTCACTGCTTCCATGATGCCCATCTTCCTTGGTGCCTGACATATCTTTCTCCCTCTCTCAGGCTCATTCTCAATCTATGAAGAGAGCCCTCTTCTGCCGACCTGATCTAAATCAGAATGTAAGCCCTGTGTCATTCCACAGGAATAGGTTGGAAGCGAGTTCCCAGTACGATTTTCCATCATGGAATCTTCTTCCCTCCTTAGCACTGTTTCATGTGTATGATGAGGGAGTATGATGAGCCAGTGAGGGAGACATCATTGTTTCACAGATGAAACGTCTGCAGCTCAAAAGGTATATTAATGTACTCTGGGCTGGTTGAGATGCTGAGCCAGGACTGGACTTGGGGTGTGGACTTGAATTCAAGGACTGTGAATTTAAATAACTACAGCACTCACAGAGTTGCTCTACAGCCTCCACAAAAGGGCAGACATGCAGCCAACACATCAACTGGGCACTTCCAAGAAAACCTGGCATGGAGGCACATGGCGGTGCTTGCTAACAGAACAGAAGTAGCAGGAAGAGTCTCTGAGAGGTCAGGTCATCTCAAATCCAGTTTTCCTGACCCATGACTGCCCTATAGGGGGGGCAAAGAGGGTTCTTCACATCACAGAGCAGTGATTCATATTAGGTCAAGGGGGGTCAAATGGTGAGTGTGTGTGTGTGTGTGTGTGTGTGTGTGTGTATAAAGTGAAAGACACAATTCACACTACCCCATCCCACAAACTTATGACTGATGGGGAAACTGCTGGAGAAACTCCAAGGGGATGAGAAACTAAGACTGAGAAAGGAGATGGGTGTTTCTCCTAGGATGGAAATGGAAATGGGAACAGAGATAAGGGCTACTGGCCGCCTGGGAAGAGTGGCTTTGGTACTTTAAAGTACTTTGGTACCCAGTGTCCTGTATGATTAACTCAGCTCAGAAAATGACACCCTGCAGAGAGCATGTGGCTTTCTTTCTCCTGGAGAGGCAATGAATCCTCACAGTATGGTGATTTTTTAATTCCACCCAGAGGACTGCCTGTGAGCAGATAGGAAAAGAGGTGAGATGATCACCCTGTTGGCAGAATTCCTCTTCAACCTCTTCTAGAAGCCCCATGGGGATGGGAGATAAGGGATACAACTTGTTTGTCCATGTGGTCGCTGCCCCTGGAGCCAAACCTTAGTCTTTTGGTTCAGCAGATGCAGCGAAAGGGCCCCATACTGACCTTCAAGCGGATCATCAGATTTGTATCCGACAGCAAGTGGATGCAGCGCTCCATCACATTCATGGCTATCTGGATTTGTACAGGCAGTGGTGGCTCCATATTAAAACCTGGTTCAGGCTCGGTAGCAGAGGGCGGGTCCAAATGCTCCTCTGGAGAAAAAACAAACCCAGGGACAGTGTTTTTACATGGTGCCCTGCACTAACTAGATCTTCTAATCTCTGCCTCACAAACAGGACTTGTAAGAGAAAAGGGCTAGGATAGAATCTAAGAAAATCAAGTGAGACACGGGCCATGCTGAGTCAAGATACTGCCAGAGGGTTCATTCAATGGACCAGTTAAAAATTGGGAGGATGGGGCTGGAGCAGTGGTGCTAGAGGTAAAGTGTCTGCCTTGCAAACGCTACCCTAGGACAGACAGCAGTTCGATCTCCCATGACCCATATAGTCCCCCCAAGCTGGAGTGATTTCTGAGCGCACAGTCAGGAGTAACCCCTGAGTATCAAACGGGTGTGGCCCAAAAGACAAAAACAACAAAAAAAGAAAAATTGGGAGGATCCTTTATACCAGTTGGGAATTAATAGCCTCTATCATGGAGCATGAGCATTTTGTGAGGGCTGAAATTTGTATCTACTGGGGGCTTTGCTGACTGGGTAAATGCTTCCAGGACAAATGGCACCTGAAAGAGAAAAACAGACACAAGAAACTGCAAACACAGAGCCCCATGGTCCTATTCATTTCTGCAACAAAATATAAAATGATGGTATTATGAGATAATAGATGGGTTTTAATTTTCTTTGACACCTTTACTCTTCTTTTAACTTTCAAAAAAACAATTTAGGTTTGGGGGGGGATTTTGTTTTTGTTTTTGAGTCATTCCTGGTGATACTTAGATTTCATTCCTGGCTGGATATGTGGTGCTGGGGATAAAACCTGGGTTGGTTATGTGCAAGGAAAGTACCTTATACCCTCTGCTATTTCTCTAGCATACCCCTCCCCCCATAAATTTTAAATAAAATCAAGTGGACCAGGTTATAAGTTGGAGTCCCATGGTGGGACAAATTCCTTGACAGCATTTGCCCTGTCCACAAGTAACACTTCCCTTTCTTTTTCTACTGAAAAGAGGGCCATATATCTGTCTTTTCCAACACATTGTAACATCTTTGGGTGGCCAAGTCTTAATCATCTTGACATAAGAGAGACTATGGTAGCAGGCATGAGGATCAAACTTTGTCTCCACAATCCATTTGCAAGACTTCTTATTTTATATGGCCTCATCTAACAGAAAGGAATAATTCTGGGAGTGTTAAATAAGATAACACCAGCGATCAACATGCTTCACTGACTTGCATGTGTTAGTACACTATGCACTTCCGTTACCTGATGGCCTCATTTCCACAGAGCTGAGCCTGGTTCCTGTTAACTTTTCCCCATTCTGATTACCTCAGTTAGAAAAGCAGCCTCTTACAAAAGAGAGGGGGACTGGATGTTACAGCCCACCTCATGAACCTCACCACAAAGAATGATGAGTTTAGTTAGAGAAATAACTACATTGCGAACTATCCTAACAATGAGAATATAGGAGGGAAATAGAAAGCCTGTTTAGAGTACAGGTGGGGGCGGGGAGGTGAGGAGGGATATTTGGGACATTGGTGATGGGAATGTTACACTGGTGATGGGGGGATGTCATCTTATATGACTGAAACCCAACCACAACCATGTTTGTAACCAAGGTGTTTAAATAAAAAATATTATAAAAAATTTATAAAAGAAAAAAGCAGCCTCTTATAGTAGAGGCCACACCCATCTCTAACAGATGCTGAAAAGATGAATGAAAATGCTTTTCTAGAATGCTTGGGTTGTTTTTTTTTTGTTTTTTTTTTTTTTGAAACAGGGACCACAGATGAGCAAGGTGCTTTTGTTGTGGTTAAAACAAAATACACATATCAAACTGGTGCAAACCCCAACATTCTTTATGGTGCCAAGAGTGTGTGGCATGTGCTTGACGAATGATAATTCTCAGAATAAGGCTATGCTTTTTCTCCCCAGAGGAGGATTTGCTGTCTGAAATTCACATATTGCTGAATGTGATTTGAAGGAGGTGAATTTTTTTGTTGCTGGGAGAGAGGTTTGATTCATTCAGTCTGCTGCTAGCAAACATCAACCAAAGCCAGGAGATCCTAATCATGAAAGAATGGAGTCAGTGACAAAGCTCAGGTTCAAGCAGGATGACAAATCTGGATTATAAGGAATCAAGAGCCCCAACCCCATACCTACCCATGCTTCTCTTGGATTCTCAGGTTTGGGGGTGAGGGCTAGTTCACACACACACACACACACACACACACACACACACACAATTGGGTTGGGGGTGAGGGCTAGTTCACACACACACACACACACACACACACACACACACACACACACACACACACACACACACACACACAATTGGGTTGGTGGAAGTAACAAAACTGAAAAGGAAAAGCCTGATAGATATCTGATCAGAAAACAACAGAACTTGATCTGCATCAACCATGACCTGGGCCTCTGATGCTTTCTTACTGTTTAAAAGAAATTAGCTGTAGTTAAGTTGCATCAAACTAGTGCTTCCTGCTATTCTGGAGAAGTGGCTTTAGTTCATCAGAGACTCAGAGTAGACAGAGGGTGGTGGGGAGTTGTTAGGGAAAGAAAGGAGGAAAAAAAAAAAAAAAAAAAAAGAAATCTGCTCAATTCCAACCTAACAAACTAATTTGGGACTCACTTGGATTTAGGATAGTTCTGAGACCACCAAGCTCATTATGACTTGGCATTTTATATTTGCCGAGGAAGTTCTAATAATTTATTAATCCTTCTGTGACCTGAAGCTCCAGATTGAATTTGTGAATAAAACAATAGGCTGGAGCTTCAATTTGCCTGGACTCCCTTCTCCTTTCCATATATACTGGTAGGAAAAACATTGGGCTCTTCTCCCACCAATAAATGAATGGATCAAACAATGGACGTAAGGAAAATAAGTACTAGGAGAGAATGTTGTCAACCTGGCCAATCATCAAAGAAATGGAACACCAACCATTTTTCACCTATTAATGAGAACAAAGTAAAAACTGACAACAGCCCTGCTGACAAGGCTGGGAAAAGGCCAGAACTAGTCCCGCACTGCAGTAGGGAGGGTGTAATCAGGTTACTTCTCCAGAGTTAATTTGGCTAACAAAAAATGGTTCTACCAAGTTTGACCCTGAAATCTTGACTTCTGAGATTTTAAAAAATATGCAAAAGGAAAAGGTCATGCACACAGCATCATAGGGCAACATACTTTTTTTTTTCTGTGAAAAACCAGAAGCTCCCCCAAACTTTCCACCAGAGAATTGATCTTTAGCTGCAGCTATTAAAACACTAAGAAAACTCTAGTGACATGGAGAGTTAGTCACTTATTATATAATGAAAAGCTATGGAGAGACTCTATCATACATGTAAATTGTGGGTGCACCCCCAAATAGGTGTTATCAGATATGCCTCCGATAAAGATAGATGCTCGTAACATACAGATTTTGTTTTTGTTTTTTTTTTTTTGTTTTTTGGTTTTTTGGTTTACACCCGGCAGTGTTCAGGGGTTACTCCTGGCTTCGCGCTCAGAAATCGCTCTTGGCAGGCACAGGGGACCATATGGAATGCCGGGATTTGAACCAATGACCTTCTGCATGAAAGGCAAAAGCCCCACTTCCATGCTATCTCTCCAGCCCCGTAACATTCAGATTTTATGATCACCTGCTTCAGAGACAGAGAGAAAGCTGGTAAAGTCCTAATAACACTGACCTTCATCTTCACTATCTGAGACATTGCCGCCAGCCATATCCTTTTCCTTAAGGTAGTTGAGCAGAAACTGTTCAATGTCCTCGGCTGTAGGTGTCTCCTGGAGTCCCTTTTCGAGAGGTGCTGGTCTTCTCTCCCCACTTCTGCTTTGCTTTTGGGGATGCAGGTTTTCTGGATCTGGGAACCACTGGGCTATAAACAGATGCTACAATGATCACCTAAGTCACGGGTCAAGTAGACATTAGAGGTTATCAATAAAATTAGTGCTTTGTCATGGCCAATTTGGCCCGCAAGTCATGCAGCCTATGCCTGCCCAACCAACCACCATCCTGCTCTAGAACTGCTATGTTATTCCCAAAAGTCTAAGGTGCTTTTTGTCCTTTGTGTCACTTTTCATGTCTCAGAGCAAACAGAAACTGGCTCAGTAAAGCAGTTGGAGTCCTTAAACCCTAAGTTAATATAGATTATTATTTAATATATAAAAAAATTATATATATATAAAGTTTTTTTGGAGTCACACCTGGAAGCTCAGGGGTTACTCATGGCTCTGCACTCAGAAATTACTCCTCGTAGGCTTGTTGGACCATATGGGATGCCAGATATTGAATCCAGGTTGGCCACCTGCAAGGCAAACACCCTACCTGAGGTTCTTTTGTTTTTTTGGTAACCCACCCAGAGATACTTAGGTGTTATTCCTGACTGGGCTCAGGGGACCTTATGGCACATTGGATATTGAACCTGGGGTAGGTCACGTTCAAGGCAAAAGCCCTAACCCATCATACAATTGCTCCAGCCCCAATTTAGCTTCTTGATATGCCCTCTTTCACAGCACCATATTCTTTCTTTTTCATATCAATGCATCATGTTTTGTAATTATATCTGTCCTTCGTGTGCTGTTGTCTAAATCTGCTTTGGCCTCGAGGACCAAATCATCAACAATGGAGATCCAATATGCCCAGCAGAGAATGGGTGCTCCAAATCTAAGCTAAATGAATACAGAAGCTAAACTGGGAAAGACACATAGCAAAAACATTCTGAATAATCACACTATTCATCATCAACAGATGGGCTACGGAGTCTTGAGAACAGCACCACATATACAATTCTGATATAAAAAGCACGATATCTTAGCTTCAAAACTTTTTGCTGTTTGGGGCCGGAGAGATAGCATGGAGGTAAGGTGTTTGCCTTGCATGCAGAAGGTTGGTGGTTCAAATCCCGGCATCCCATATTGTCCCCTGAGCCTGCCAGGAGCGATTTCTGAGTAGAGCCAGGAGTAACCTGAGTGCTGCCAGGTGTGACCCAAAAACCAAAAACCAAAACAAGAAAAAACTTTTTGCTCTTTGGTTATTTTGACTTCTGACGTTACCAAAATATATACTTTCACCATCACCTAACCAATGGGTTTTCTTCTCACAATTATTTTCACAGGGGCTGAAGTGATAGCATAGCAGTAAGGTATTTGCCTTGCATGTACCAGACCTGGGACAGACCTGGGTTCAATCCCCATCAGTGCATGTTCCCCAAAACCTATCAGGAGCGATTTCTGAGTGAAGAGCTAGGAGTAACCCCTGAGCGCCAGTGGGTGTGGCCCAAATAAATACAAAAATTAAAAAAATACATATTTTCACAGTGGTTGCATCCTGCAATGTTCAGCTTGGAGGTTAGAAACCTGGTTGGGGGGGCAGGATGACACTCAGTGGTGCTCAGGAGGCCTTGAAGATTGAAATCTAGGCACTGAACAAGCTAGGTATGTGCTCCACTGCTTGAGCTATCTACATGACTCAAGTCTCAGGGGTCACTAGAGGGAGGGCAGTGAGAGACAGCAGGCGAGGCTGAGGAGGTGGGTCTTCATGTTCTAGCACATCTTTAACTATAACAGCTCAATATTCAATTACTTTTTGCATGGTCCCCTGGAGCAACATTAAAAAAATTGCAAAAAAAAAAATTGCTAAAAGTGATGTCTAAAATAATAGAGTAAGGATTAAAAGACTGGAGAGGCTGAGAGTGACAGTATAGAACACCCCATACAGTCCTCCTAAGACTGCCAGAAGTAATTCCTGAGTGCAGGGTTCAAAAGTAACCCCTGAGCACTGCCAGGTATGGTTCCGTATCAAAAAACTAACATAAAAGAATAAAGATCAACAAGGAAAACATAACAAATTTTCTCCCTCCCTTTGCAGATATAGCAGGGAGCACCTCTGATGACCTATTGCATCTGAGGTCACTTCCTATCCATCTAGGGGCATCATCTGTCCAGAGCCAGGACAGCAGCATGTGGGAGGTAGCAGGAGTAGGCTAATGTGAGCAAACGCCAGCAATGAGCAAAGAGGAATTCAATCTAGTAGCTGGAGTTCCTATTGTGGGTCTATTGTAACACTTCTCCATTCCCACAAATGCATCAGGTTCTCAGTATCCGCAAAGGAGTTGCAGATGCTGCTAAAAGGAGATACTCTCCAAAGATTATTTCAGGCTACTGCTAAACACAAAAACATCTTTGTCCAACAAATGGCTTTTAAACGTGTGAAAAGCAGTTCAACCTTATCCTTAATGCGAATTAAACTACAATAAGGTGCTAGTTTTCTCCCATTGGATTAGCGGAGATCAAAAAGCTTGGTAATAATACAGTGTGGGTGAGGGCACAGGAAATTGGCACTCTCTTACATTGCTGATGGGAGTTTAAATTGGGACCTCTCCGGAGAGCAATTGGATACTCTCTATCAAAAATTTAAATGCATCACTCTCTAAGCTAACATCTCTCTTAGGAATTTATGTCATTGACAGACTTATTTAAAATGATCTACACACACACACACACACACACACACACACACACACACGCATTGCTTTTTATTTTTGTGGTGGCAAAAATACCAGAAACAACCCAAGGGAGCACCACAAAATGACTGCTCCCACATCTGCTATGGTACAGTCACATAATAGAGTATTATACAGCCATCAAAAGGAATGTGCCAATGGGCCTAGTACACAATAGTGTAGTGATAGTACAGATACCACAATTCTCAGTTGCTTGTGTTGCAAGCAGCTAATCTGAGTTTAATCCCTGGCCTATAAGAGGCCTATAAGGTTCTCTGAGCACTGCCAGGTATGGTTCAAAAACAAAAATAAAAAAGGCAACATGCCAGCCTCCCCTCCCCGTGATGTGGCACGTGCAGATACCAAGTGCTTGGGGGACATGAGGCAGCTGTTTTCCTTTGTCAAAGCTGTCCTAAATTTTTCTGAGGAACAATTAGACAACTCATGGTGGGCGCTTCACAATATCCAAGTGATGGTTCTTGCCCTCACTTGTGCCACACACAACTTCTAGAACCAAGTTCTCTGACACTGTACTTCTCTTTACAATTTAAGAATAGCCACCAAATGGGGCTGGAAGTTAGATAGTACAGCTGTCAGAGTGTATGCCTTACATGCGTCCAACCCAGGTTTCATCCCTGGTACTACTGTACATGGTCCCCCCACCCTAGCCCTACCAGGAGTGATCCCTGAGTAAAGCCAGGAGTAAGTTCTAAGTACTATGGATATACTCAAAAACAAACAAACAAACAAATAGGCATTATTCAAAATTTCCCCTTTAGAGATAATCCAAGGTATTCACCCCAAGGCATTCACTTTTCAAGACCAAATCAAGATCTCTCTTGAAAGGAACTATTAAATAGGCCTTTACCTAACATAGTTTTCATTTAAAATTTGCTTCCTTATTCAGTGTTAGCACCAAGGACAGTGGAAGCCCATCCTTGTCCAAACAGTCAGTCTTGGGATTGTTTCCCAGCAGACAGGCCTACTGCCTCAAGGGGCCTCTTGTTCAGAGTCTAGGTGGCACCGACCAACCTGGTACATAGATGTTTAGGCAGTACAAATGAAAGTCAAAAACTTTTCCCTGGGTCTATAGCTAGTTTAACTGAGGACTCTGTGTTTAAGGAGAGTATCTAAAAGGAGATATTCTCCAAAGATTATTCCAGGTGAGAGTAAGACAACACATTTTTTTCCACAAATGGAAAAGTGCCCACTGTGCACTTCATCTTGCCTCACTCTCTCCATAAAGAGAGGTCTCCGTTCTCCACAATCCTTAATGCCCTTCTTTCCTCCAGTCCCTCATACCTGCCATTCCTTTGCCTGATAGTTCTTTAACAACACAAAAGGGGGGAAGAGGTGACAGCCATAAGTACTGGCAACTTCTCATCCTCCAAGCCTAGGCTCAGAAGAAGGTCACTTTCCTCTAGAGGCCTTTAGAATACTCTACCGAAAGCAGCCTGTCCAGTCCTTCTCATGTCAAGTCATTTTCCCTGCTTACGACTCTCGATAAACGAGTTTACTATTCAGTTGACTGACAAGTTTGTCATTTCTCTTGCAGGAGCAGGTGCTCCCTGAACTTATCCATCTTGTTCAAGGTGGGATTCACTTTATTTAGCACCAGCTGCCACATGGGTCCACATGGGGTAGGTATTCTTTATTTCAAGAATAAAAGGACACCAATTCCATAGCACTGAACATTCAAGGAGGAATGGACAGACACTGGAAAGTACATCCGAGGACTGTCCTTGTTCTGTCAGCAACCTTTGCAGCCTAAATCATAGGGATGAGCAGTGCCAGTACAATGGTATTGAGAGGCTAGTTGGAAGACAAAAAGAACCCAAGTGAATGGATTCTTACTTTTTGTTCAAGGACTGACAACAGTACAGTTAAGTCATTCTCTTTCTTTATAGTCCAAGATTTTCCTTTTTTTTTTTTTTTTTGGTTTTTGGGCCACACCCGGTGATGCTCAGGGGTTACTCTTGGCTAAGTGCTCAGAAATTGCTCCTGGCACAGGGGACCATATGGGATGCTGGGGATTGAACCCAGGTCTGTCCTGGGTCAGCCATGTGCAAGGCAAACACCCTACCACTGTGCTATAGCTCCGGCCCCAAGATTTCCCATCTTAATGGTGGTTAACACCTCTAATAGATATCCAAAAGAATTAGAAGGAAGGGGCCGGAGAGATAGCATGGAGGTAAGGGGTTTGCCTTGCATGCAGAAGGTCAGTGGTTCGAATCCCGGCATCCCATATGGTCCCCTGAGCCTTCCAGGAGCGATTTCTGAGTATAGAGCCAGGAATAACTCCTAAGTGCTGCTGGGTGTGATTCCCCCCCCCCAATAAAAACAAAACAAACAAACAAAAAGAATTAGAAGGAAAAGGAGAAACTAAAACAACTAAGAGAATTATAAATTCTCTTTAGTTTTAGATTTTTAGTTTTAGTTTTAGATTTTTCTGGGTCACCCAGCTGAGGTCAGAAATTATTCCTGGCAGGCTGAGGGTGGGGTTAGGAGAAGCCATATGGGATGCCTGGGATCAAACCCAGGTCAGCTGCCTGTAAAGCAAATGCACTACCAGCCAGGAGAACTTTAAGTTTAAAGGCAGTTTATAGGTTTCCTCTGTCCAAGATGACAGTCACAAGCTACATGCACCTGTTTAAAGTAAAATTCAATTCCTTATCTGCACTTGTTTAAACAGTAAGTTCTCTTGGACAGTGCTCCTTTTGAATATCAGTGGGCTGACTAATTCACGCTATCCCTGTTCCACTAGTCTACCTAGAGTTCTCAAGATTTATCAGAAGCAGTCTAGCAAGCTGCAAATAAGAGAACTATTCTAAGACCTGACATCCAGCGTGAGTGTATGACCCCAACTAATAAGGATCCTTATGAGCCTTAGTTTTATCCCTCCTTGTAAAATAAAAATGTTTATATTTAATTTGCAAGGCTTATATTCTGACAGAAATTAGAAGTTCAATACATGACAGAAAGTACTTAAAAAAAAAAGAAGAATGGGGGCCGGAGAGATAGCATGGAATAAGGTGTTTGCCTTTCATGCAGAAGGTCATTGGTTCGAATCCCGGCATCCCATATGGTCCCCCGTGCCTGCCAGGAGCAATTTCTGAGCATGAAGCCAGGAGTAACCCCTGAGCACTGCCGGGTGTGACCCAAAAACCACACACACACACACACACACACAAAGAAGAATGAAATTCTCACTACCATGAAAAGTAGAGATGGATAAATAACTATTTAAGTAATATCTTACGTAGCATAATCACAATTCAAAAAACAAAGGTCAGGTAACCAAGGATATTAGTCTTTCCCCCATCAGGAAGTGGCTCTCAACGTACCTAATGCTGACAGGAGGGCGTGAAGAACACCAACAAAGGAAGCAGCTCTCTTATCATAAAATTGGTCCAGGGTGACCAAAACATCTTGAACCACATCTGCCACCAAAGGAAGCAGGCTAGCATCTGAGTTTTGCAGCATGACTTCCAAAACCTTTGGGGTCTGGGGGTACAGAGACAGATGACGCAGATTTAAGGAGATGCCATTCACCAAATAGTCTGAATTTTGATTGATCAAGTGCCGCAGAGAGTCATAGCCACAGGCCTGGCAAATGTCCACCATAGAACTAGTAGCCGCCTGACTAATGAGTAGAGTCTGGTCTCCAGCCTTCTCTAGCACCGGGTAAAGGGCCGACATCAACAGCAAGCGGAAGTCTTCTCCTAGCGCGTGTGCAAAGTGGCCAATCCCTTCCAACTGAATGCATATCTGCCAGATGTTGCTATTCATGGAGCAAACGGTGGGGCTGGGCTTTGAGAAGGAAGGAAAAGGGCTCACTTGGCACAGGTGGGCAGTAGCTGTGATGCAGTGTTGGCCAAAGTGCTTTACCATGAGCTCCTCTTCTGTTTCTTCTGCTTCGATACAGGTGACTAAATACCAGTTTTCCTGACTGGTATACTCTTCAAGTATTGACATTACAATCTTCCTCAGTTCCTCTGGGCTGATTTTCACTTGCTTATCGTGGAGATCCTCCACCTCCAGTCCAGCGGCCCCTATGACCAGTTCGTTAAGGATCATGGCAGCTTGCTTCCGGTAAACCACAGACTCATGATATAGTTCCATAAAGTGATCAACCAGCAGATAGAGGTTCCCATAAAAACCAAGATGCCGACAAACCTGCCGCAGGAGGAGGAAAACCCTCTCGTCTGTAAAGAAGCGGAAATATCTCCTCTGAATCCTATTCCAAGGCCGAATGGCTGAGGTGTCAGGGGAAGTACTCAGGTGACTCGGGTCCCAGCGCCGCGTTTCCACTACTTTGATGTCCGCCACGTCCAATTCCAGAACTTGGACGAGTGCCTTGGAAAGGCGCTGCAGATGGGCCATTGAGTTAAGAACAAAGTCAACTTTGGGACCCAAGAGTTTCAGGTAACCAAGGAACAAGGAGAGAGTAGAAAATTTGCCCTGGTCGTCCAGAGAGTTCATGAGGCGGGGGAGAGATGTGGCGAGGGAATGCAGGTTTTCTGACAAAATGTCGGCTAAGGCTTGGTTGCCCATCACAACTCTCTGACCTGCAAACCGTTGCAGTACTTCTCCGCATCGGGCCTGGACTTCAGGACTGTCGTCATTGATAAGACTCACCAAAGCCTTCAGGAGGGGCCCCGCAGATTGGAGCAGAGATTGGCTACACTTCAGAAGAAGGGCCTCAACCAGGTCTATCAGGGCCAGCCGCACTCTCCAGTGTGGGTGAACAGAAACGCCCTCAAGGATCTTCTTAATCAGAAGATTCAGCTTTTCCCCTGTGCTCTGGACCCAGTCCTTGGCCCGGTCAACCATCAGTTCGGCCACTCGCTGCTCCACTGCAGGCTTCGTGCAGACCTTGGAGGTACTTCTGAGCTGCTCATCGGCCATAACAAAGCTCACAGTCCTGCAAAAGATGTTGAGTGAAGTCACGACAATACCATGCCCTTGTTTAAAGTCTCCAAGGATGAGCCGGGTCAGGGCAGTGGAGATTCCAGGTAAGAAAGAAGCAAACAAGTCCCCCAGTTGTTTCTGCTCAGGCTCATCCCAGGACCTTGGGTGCTCTTGGCAATCACATTGGAATAGAAGGACCTGTAAACACTTTAAGGCAGCAATTTTAATTTGCTTTGATTTCTCCTGTTCTGCCAGTCCTAGGAGTAGGGATACGGCAAAGCCCAAACGGGGCAACATGGAGGGTTCATAAAACATCAGGATGATGTCCCCATACGCTGAGTGCATTAACGTGTTGAGGCCCTGGATCACGGCTAGTTTCAGTTCTTCTGACACAGCTGCAGGTTTCTGGGAGCTGGGTGAATACAGGCAAGCTGAGAGTTCTGAAAAGAGCTCCTGGAACAGTTCTCCCTCCTTCACGCAGGTAGAAGAGAGCATGAAGGTAATGCACTCCACCACACTCTGGATCAAGCTCTCTCTTTTGGGGCCAGGCGTCTTCAGGGCAAAGCGCAGAGGGAAGAGGATGTACTGCTGGAGTTCTTGGAGGGCAGAGTCACTCACGGTTTGGAGCTGTGCCTGCAAACACTCCACATTTTCTACCGTCTGAACCTTGGTGAGCTGGACACACACTGGGCGCAGGGCGCCAAAGGCTTCCTCAGGAGTGTCGAACACTGCCATGGTGCCGGCTCCTAGCCCTCATTCAGGAAACATCCTGTAGATTATGGAAGAAAGGACTCTTTTCAGTAAGGACGTTAAGGTCAAAGAGCATGTAGAGCTCACCTGATAGGCACTGGGGCTCTGCACAGTACTATGAAGGAACTGTGGGTAGGGTTAGAGCTGGTACCACTCTTGTCTGCTTCATTTTTGGGACATACCCTATGGTGTTATTCCTGGCTCTGTGCTTAGAGATCATTCCTGAGAATCCAGAGGACAACGGTATGTGGGGTACTGAACTCAAATAGGTCACCTGCAAGACATGCACCCTCCCCACTGTACTACTGCTCTGGGTCCAGAGGGAGTCCAGGGGCGAGTGAGGACCCAGGGGAACAGTGACAATGTGAGAGTTAGAAAACACTTTATGGGGCCGGAGAGATAGCATAAAGGTAAGGCATTTGCCTCGCATGCAGAAGGACCGTGGTTCGAATCCCGGCAGCCCATATGGTTCCCAGAGCCTTCCAGGAGCAAATTCTGAGTGTAAAGCCAGGAGTAACCCCTGAGCGCTGCCAGGTGTGATCCAAAAACCAAAAAAAAAAAAAAAAAAAAAAAAGGCTCCGCGCCCCGCAGCTGCCTGCCCTTTCCTTCCCCAGCTCTCCCTGCCCCCCTTCTTGTAAAAGAAAAAAAAATAAGAAGAAAAACAAACAAAACAAAACACCTTATGTCTGCAGTATGAATGAGAATGGAGGGCAGGGGTAGAGTGTGCCACTTGGGAGAGCCAAGATGGTATCACTGGGGAAATGCTTAAGTCATACCTTGAAGAGGACAGAGGAGGTATGGGGACTATTCTAAGGGCCCTGAGGTTTGACTTGTGGGATAATACACTTTCAGGAAAATATTTGAAGGTACAGACCCAGGTAACTACTACCCTAAAACAAGATGTAGACTATTTCCAACCACTACAAGTCTTTTTCATTCACACCTCTCTGTAGTCAGTTCCTATCTCCCACTGCCCAGCTGTAACTACTATTCTGGCTTTATCAGGATGGTTGAGTTTTTCTTGCTATGGACATGGTTACCTTCGGGTATTGCAATCCCTGGGGTCAGTCCTATGGGAGAAGACTCAGAGCTGACTTGAGAGTGAGTGGAAGAGAGAGGAGAGCAGTGATAGGAAGAGCTTAGCCCTTCATGGGAAAAAGAGGTCAGCCAGGAGCCACATGAAGCAGCTGAGCGAATCCAAACAAGCGTCTCTTTTCTGTCATGGGGAATTCAGGTCAGGGACTACAAGTCCAGAAGAAGGGACTGAACAGAAGGCACAAGGAGGGAAAGGCCAGGATTCAGCATTCCCCTGGGGAAGCAGAGCATGCTGGGAAGACATCGAGATGGGGAAGACAAAGCTGAAGCCAGAGATCACAAACATGTGGCATGGCAGGGCTCTGGATGGAGGCTTTGCAATGGCTAGGCTGGGAGTTAGTCATTTTGGGGGTTTCTGGACAGATGAGAATAGGAGGATCTTGGCTGCTTCTCCTGTTCCCAATCCAAAGAACTTTTCACAGGCCCAGTGACCACGTGGATGGCAAGCGAGGCTGGGGAATGTGGCAAGATCTGCAAGGCTGCCTTGCCCTCATCCCAGAGCACCCCAGGAAAGTAACCAACTGCTTCAATAACACACAAGCACACATCCATAAAACTTCATCAAGGCTGGTCTGAGGGTGAGGGAAGACACATACCCACAGCCTCATTAAGGTTGGTATGAGGGACAGAGAGCACACACACAGACACACACCCATATGACTCCATCTAGCTGGTGTGAGGGAGAGGGAGTGAGCACTGCTTTCCTGCTTGTGTAAGGGTTTGATCACTTTGTCTGCACTCTTCAAGAAACTGGACAAGGGAAGAAGCTTGTGTGCTGTGCTGTGTAATGTGTGTGCCAGGAAGAGAAGTAGCTCAAATTTCCCAGTTCCAGTCTTGGATGATGCCAGGAAGTGTGGCCAGAGACTCTAATTGCCCTATCAGCCCATCCACTGCTGTTATTCGGAACCTCGGAGTAGCCCTGCTGAATATACCAGTTGCTGGAGCAACAGAAGGAAAGATCATTAGTAGGGCCTTTGCAAAAGGCCAGAGAGCAAACTAGACACCCTTGAGGTAGCACACAGGATGAACAAAACTACCCAAATAGACAAGGATTTGAAAACTAGTAATGATACCAATAACAAAGTTCAATTTTAAGTCAAATAATACTTGTTTGTTTGATCCATATTCAGCAGTGCTCAGTGCTAATTTCTAGCTCCTGTGCTCAAGAATTACTCCTGGAGGGTTCAATGGACCATATATGCTACTTGTGATTAAACCCAGGTCAGCTGTGTGCAAGGCCTGACATGCTGGACTATGTCACCAGTTCCAAAAATAGTTCTTAGTGGGGGCTGGAGCGGTGGCACAGCAGTAGGGCCTTTGCCTTGCACGCGGCTAACCTAGGATGGACTGTGGTTAGATCCCCAGCGTCCCATATGGTCCCCCGAGCCAGGAGCGATTTCTGAGCACAGAGCCAGGAGTAACCCCTGAGCGTCACTGGGTGTGCCCCAAAATCCAAAAGAAAAAAAAAAGTAGTTTTTAGTGTATCTTTTTTTTTTTTTTGGGCCACACCCAGCGGTGCTCAGGGGTTACTCCTGGCTGTCTGCTCAGAAATAGCTCCTGGCAGGCATGGGGGACCATATGGGACACCGGGATTTGAACCAACCACCTTTGGTCCTGGATCGGCTGCTTGCAAGGCAAACACCGCTGTGCTATCTCTCCAGGCCCTAGTGTATCTTATTATTAGACATTTCCAATAAAGTACTTATTAGATTCTAAGTTTTTAATTTTAATTTTATTTGGAGTACCCAGCAATGATCAGTGGCTACTCCAGCTCAATGCTCTGAGGCCACTCGCAGTAATGGAGGAGGGATGAGTGCTGGTGACTGACATGGACCTCCAACATAAAAAGCATGTATTCAGTTCTTGAGCTATCTCTCCGCTACTTTCTTTTCTTTTTTGGTGTTTAGTCAATACTGGTTAGGCAATACGCAGAGGTTATTCCTGACTCTGTACTAAGAAATCACTCCTGGTAGTACATATAAGGTGCAGGGGATTGGACCAAGCCAAGTGCCCTATCTCACCAGCCCCAACTCCTCAGTCCTTCTTAGGGTTAAAAAAAAAAAAACAAAAAACCTCAATTGATGAAAAAAATATTTTTGGTTTATTTTGAGGCCACACCTAGTAGTGTTCAGGGATTACTCTTTGAGGTTCTCAGAGGCTCATATGTGGTTCCAGGGATTGAACCAGGTCAACTGTGTGCAATGAAAACACAATATCTCCTATGTTCTGACTCTGACTTCTAAATTGGTGAAATTGTTTTTTGTTAATAAATGATTGGGGTCAAAGAGAAAAGGAGTTAGGGGCTGGAGAGATAGCATGGAGATAAGGCATTTGCCTTGCATGCAGAAGGATGGCAGTTCGAATCCCGGCATCCCATATGGTCCCTCGAGCCTCCCAGGAGCAATTTCTGAGTGTAAAGCCAGGAGTGACCCCTGAGCACTGCTGGGTGTGATCCAAAAACCAAAAAAACAAAAACAAAAAAAAAAAAGAGAAAAGGAGTTAAAGCACATACTTTGCATGTGGCAAGTTCTGCCATCACAGGTTCCCTGAGCATCACAGTTTATGACCTTGGAGGCATCCAGCACTCAATGACCCAGGTAATCATTGGGTAGTACTCCATCTTCTGGTCTCACATAGACTCTCTAGTGAATTGGCTGAGAATCACTAGGAGAGAGTCCTTAGATTTCTTGGGCACCGTTAGGCAATGCCCCTGCTCTGCCCAAAGCAATGAAAAAGATGGCGCACTGCTGAGATCCCTTAGTGGTAGCAGAGCTACCTCAAAGACATGGACATTGTGAGACTTGAACAGCAGATGCTGGCTGGGAGAATCAATCAATATGAAAAGTCCTGAATCCTGGAAAGTGATAAAAGAAGCAGATGAAGACTAAAATAAAAGAACAAAACCTTAAAAAAAAAAAAAAAAAAAAAGAACAAAACCTTTTCATGAGCTGCAAATAGGCTTATGTGGAGAGGTATGTAATAAGCATAAGTTCTATCCTGGTAAGAGTTCTCAGCATTAAAGAGAAAATAAAAGTCTATACTTTCAGGAGAAATAACAAAGAAGACATAAAGAGAAAAAGAGCCTGGCATCGAACTATTTGTCTGCAACAAAGGAGAGTAGAAGACACTAGAATATCTTCTATAGACTTCACAAAGTACCGTATTCCCAGATGGCTACATGGCAAAAAAAAAAAAAAAAGTGGACTTTAAGAAAGGTCTTCTTTTAAACAATGAAACTCAAAACAAACAAACAAACAACAACAACAACAACAACAAAAAACCCTAGAGTCCAAAACTAGAAAAATGAGTGAAAGGGAAGTCTTTTTTCCCCCCCCAAATCAAGAGAAACTTACTTCAAATAAAGTTTAAGTATGCTAAAGTTACATTTTGGAGGGAGCCATTGACAGAGTCAACACAATCCCAATCAAAACCCAAGAAGTCTTATAAAACTTAACAAGATAAGGCTGGAGTGATAGCATAGCAGGAAGAACATTTGCCTTGCACACAGACCAGCCCACCTGGATTTAATCCTTGACATTACATATCACCCCCCACCCCCAGTTTGCCAGAGGGATTGTGAATGCAGAGCCAAGAGTAATTCCTGAGTACCCCACTGGGTATGCCCCCCCCCCCAAAAGAAAACCCAACTAAATTCTAAAATAGATATGGGAAAGCACAACACCTAAGTTAGTAAAGACAATCTTGAAGATAAACAACAGTGGTAAATGGTGAGAATGTAAGTTCTTACATGATCAGATTTCAACATTTACCATAAAAGCAGAATATTTAGAGGCAACATGTTACTAGCATGAAAAAGATTAATAGAACAGCATAGAGTAGTGGTCCTCAAACTTTTTAAACAGGGGGGAGGCAGTTCACTGTCCCTCCGACCATTGGAGGGCCAAACTATAGTAAAAAGAAAAACAATGAACAAATTCCTAAGTACACTGCATCTATCTTATTTTGAAGTGAAGAAACAAAACGAGAACAAATACAATATGTGGCGTGTGGACCATAGTTTGAGGACCACTGGCATAGAGCCTAGAAATAGTCCCTACATATACAATAGAGTGCAGACATGGACTCATACATGACCAAAGGGAAGCTGCAAGGAAGTAGGGAAGGAATAATCTTTTCAATTAGAAGGGTTGTCCTGGGGCCGGGCGGTGGCGCTGGAGGTAAGGTGCCTGCCTTACCTGCGCTAGCCTAGGAGACGGACCGCGGTTCGATCCCCCGGCGTCCCATATGGTCCCCCAAGCCAGGAGCGACTTCTGAGCGCATAGCCAGGAGTAACCCCTGAGCGTTACCGGGTGTGGCCCAAAAACAAAAAAAAAAAAAAAAAAAAAAAAAAAAAAAAAAAAAAAAAAAGAAGGGTTGTCCTTCAGTATCCATGAGAATTGTCCTGATTCCATTTGTAAAACATTTCAAATGTAAAACAAAACTTTGCAAAGAAAACAGAGAACACTATTGTGATCTTAAAGTAGGCAAAAAATTCTTAAATAGGGCTAATCATAAGAAAAGATAAACAGATTATTAACATTAAGAACTTCT
Source organism: Suncus etruscus (assembly GCF_024139225.1). NCBI lineage: Eukaryota > Metazoa > Chordata > Mammalia > Eulipotyphla > Soricidae > Suncus > Suncus etruscus. The sequence continues at coordinate 14,866,584 of NC_064856.1, read as the reverse complement.
GTTCAGGGGTTGGTGAGGTGGCGCTAAAGGTTAGGTGTCTGCCTTGCAAGCGCTAGCCAAGGAAGGAGTGCGGTTTGATCCCCCGGCATCCCATATGGCCCCCCCAAGCCAGGGGCAATTTCTGAGTGTTTAGCCAGGAGTAACCCCTGAGCATCAAATGGGTGTGGCCCCAAAAAACAAACAAAAACAAATAAATAAAAAAAAGAACTTCTGGGGCCTGGAGAGATAGCACAGAGGCGTTTGCCTTGCAAGCAGCCGATCCAGGACCAAAGGTGGTTGGTTCGAATCTCGGTGTCCCATATGGTCCCCCGTGCCTGCCAGGAGCTATTTCTGAGCAGACAGCCAGGAGTAACCCCTGAGCACCGCTGGGTGTGACCCAAAAACTAAAAAAAAAAAAAAGATAACCTAACAAAAATATGGAAAAGAGTCTAAGCAAACATATCATGAAAAACTATCCAAGGGACTAGAGCAATAGTATTGATAGAGACATGTTGCCTAGATAGAACATTTGCCTTGCACATGGTTGAACTGCAACCCATATGGTGTCTTGAGGACCACCTGGAGTGACTGTTGAGTATACATCTAAGAGTAACTCCTGGTCACAGGGTTGTTCAGAGTGTGGCCAAAAAAAAAAAAAAAAAAAAAAAAAAGCAAAAAGCTAATAGATATATAGAAAGACATCTAATTCATTATTTAGGAAAATGCATGTTTTGGGGGAGGGGCAAACTCAGAGGCACCCAGGGTCTACTCCCAGTTTGATGTTTGGGGGTCATTCTGGCACTGTCAGATCTTCTGCAAGAAAAGTATGAGCTCCAGCCTATTGTACAATCTAAAACCATAATAAGATACCTGAAAGGTATCCAGAAAGGTCATAGTGAGAAGGGGGTGAGGAAAAAAGGGAGAAAATACTAGGAAGTGGCCAGCAGACTGAGCAATGAAGATTCTCACTGAATGCTGGCTGGAGTGTAAATTGATAAAACTACTTGCAAAAACTCCTTAATGGCATCCATTAATTTAAAGGTGAACCTATAGATATGTGCTCTATGATCTAGTAATACCCCTCTTTATAGATATGTGCAATAAAAATGCATACGTTACCGAAGTACGTTTTGGAAAGTATTATATTCAAGTGCCCATAAATGGGAACTACCCAAATGCCCATTTATACAAGAAAGGATAAATTGTGGTTTACTTTCAATGAAATACTATATAGATGAAGATTTACCACAATCAGAGATCTCCAGAAGAAGGGTCGCAGGCTCAGAAATATAAAAACCAGGTTTCTGTAAGGAAAATAGCCTAACAAATTGCTACTTTGACTTGACTATAAAAGGCAGTCATAGAGCTTTATGGGATGATCATGAAATCATACTTGTGTGATAATCTGTCAATTGCAGAAGGAATTGTTAGGTTTAGAACTGTAGGAATCTTAATAGTCTATTCCTAAAAAAGACAGTCTTGAAGCTTGAAAGTGGTACCTCAAGGTTGATATCAATATAATTAACAGTAACCGCATCATTCTGGCCCAGAAAGTGGTTTTGGGACAAGGTATTCAGGAAGAGCTGACTTTCAGGGTAAGTGGAAAACAAACAAACAAACAAAAACAAAAACAAAAAACCAGCAATAGGAACTGAATAGGATAAACCCGAATAACTAGTTCTCTGATGGCTGCCCTTAGAGCTCCACTCACCCTTCTAGAAAACAGTCACTGTGAAAGTTGGGTGGTTGAGATCTCCCATACACAAGGAAGTGGCAGCCTCCACCCTCCTCCTCATCTTTCTGTTTTGACATAGGGTTCCCCTGGAGATCCAGACTGCTATGCAATGGTGGTGAAGACAAATGGGACTATCTGTATAGAACAATTGCATGTGATAATTAGAGACACTTAAAGGAGAAGGCCTTAGATTACAAGATACTATGTGTCAGGTAAGAAATCAAAAAGGGGGCCGGAGAGATAGCATGGAGGTAAGGTGTTTGCCTTTCAGGCAGAAGGACGGTGGTTTGAATCCCTGCGTCCCATAAGGTCCCCTGTGCCTGCCAGGAGCGATTTCTGAGCATAGAGCCAGGAGTAACCCCTGAGTGCTGCTGGGTGTGAGAGACACACACACACACACACACACACACACACACACACACACACACACACACACACACACACACACAAAACAAAATAAAAAAAGAAATCAAGAAGGAAAATGTGAAAGGAATTTGGGGAAAGAATGAAGAGCAGTGGGCCAGGGAGAGGGGCTCAATAGTAGAGCTCATGCCTAACACGTGTGAAGCACTGGGTTCCATCCCAACACTGAAACAAACAAACAAACAAACAAAAAATAGGTAGTGTTGCTAGAGGGAATAGGATCTGGGCTGGGCTGAGGAGACCACACTCAAGGCTACTGGGAAGACTGTTTTTAGGGAAATATTGGCTCCAAAGACCAATATTGGTGGAATATCGGTACAATTTATCAGCATAGAAGTTTTGATCTGTGGTTTCCATACTGGGCCAATTCACCTCCCATCCCAGGCAATCTGGTGCTTCCTCCTTCCTCCTCCAGTTCCTGGGGGATGTAGGAGGGGTACTATTGTATTGAAGATGATCAGCACAGCACACTACTGCTCAGAACTCCAGGACTTCAGCGTAGCTGAGAAGGAGTAAAGGAGAGTGCAACAATGCCTGACAGTACAAAAAGACACGATCGGCCTGGAACTGCTTCTTGGTGTGAGCCAGGCTTTACATAGCACCCATGTTCTGGAGCAAGCACTTAATTGGGTCTCTTTATATATGCTGTTCCGCCATAAAGCTTAAGGTTCACTAACTCCTCACTGTCTGGGCTGAGCCCAAACAGGAATTCCCAGTGAGGCCTTCCCAGATCACTGCTTTGAAAACCGCACCCCATCTCTTTCCCCGACCTTTATCTTACCCCGGCACTGTCCATCATACCGACATCTTTTTTTTTTTTTTTTTTTTTTACACGGCATCATCTTTGTTTGCTTATTGTCTTTCTCCCCTTACTAGAATACCGGCTCTGTGAAGGCAGGGATAGTTCGTTAACAGGTTTGGTTGTTTCAAGAGAAGGTACTCAATAACCAAATGTTGAGCTCTGATATCAGCTATAGACAACCTGGACAAATTACTCCTTAGGATGAGTTATTCCTACCCATACATAACTGCAGCTACAGTTTGAGCCTCTGCTAGATGCATTCTTAGAGGCCATCAGAGTGTAAGTTTGGGCTGTCCTCTGGCTCATTTTTAGGCTTCTACTTGCGCAGGGACTGAATGGGTTTAAGAATAAGAATCTGACCATCCGGGTTTTAGTCCTGGCTTTTAGTTTTTGGCTTTGTGACTCCATGATTAGTATTTTCAGCACAAATTAATCTTGGTAAATATAATAAATCTCCAACTCTAGTTCTATTTGGATAAGACTGAGTTTAGGGCCAGAGAGATAGCCAGCTGTAGGGCATATGCCTAGGATGCAGCTGATCCGGGTTTGGTCCCTGGCATCCCATATGGTTCCTTGAGCCAGCCAGGAGTAATTTCTGAGCACAGAATCAGGAGTAATCCCTGCACACATTGGGTGTGACCCCAAAACAAACAAACAAAAAAAGGCTTAGAACTCAGATCTGGAATCGAGCCTTAAAAATTACTAATGTGGGGCCAGAGAGATAGCATGGAGGTAGAGCATTTGCCTTGCATACAGAAAGACAGAGGTTCAAATCCCAGCATCCCATATGGTCCCTGCCAGGAGCGATTCTGAGTGTAGAGCCAGGAGTAACCCCTGAGCGCTGCCGGATGTGACCCAAAAACCAAAACCAAAAACCAAAACAAAAAAAGATTACTAATGCAAGTTCCTGACTAGGATGTTAATATTGTTTGAAAAAAATACATAAGCTGGGCAATGTGCTAGGCATTTCAGATATAAAAAACCCTTACTGAAAGCTGAGTAATACAAGGCCCAGAAAAGTTGAAAGTGATGCCCAAGGTCACACAATGAGCCAAGGTCAGATCTGTAACTCAACTCAAGCCTATCTGATTTCAAAGGCTTGAGTACTCATTGTACTATACCAGAGGTTTCCAAGATGTTGTTTAGAAATCAAGGGTAAGACAGTGTAAGTATGAATGCCAGGGCCCCAGCAGATGTGCTTGATCAGAATCCATACGGAGGCTGGGAAGGTATTCTGGGGAAATCTATTTCAGAAGTTCACCAAGCCCATGTGATAAGCAGGCAAGCGTGAGAATCTGGTACTGTATGCATTCTACACACGCAGTCTTCGAATAAGAAGAGCGGGGTGATGAAAGAGATACTTGTTCAATAATCCATCTGGAGGCAGTGTTCAGAGTGTGCTGGAGGATTACTGTCTTGGGTTGAAATGACTGGTTTATTTATCTATCTCCCCAAGTGGTTCACTTTCTCAGTGTTGCAGTTTGTAGTTTTGCCAGCATCTGGTACAGCGTCTGCCAAGCAGTTCCCACCCACTGCTTGTTTAATAAATGAGTAAAAGAAGCTAGATAAATATTAAACCTCCAGCATACCCCGAAGCAATGTGGCTTCCTACTCATTTTTACTTCTACCTAGATAGAAATGTACCTTGGTGTACACAATGTACTCCTCACTGTGCTAAATTCTTAAAGAGGGAAAAGGGATACAAAGGTGACCTCCACTCCCATCCCAGTCATGCCTCACAAGCTGGAGGGACCCAGTTGAGAAGGCTCTTCCCTCGCTTGCAGTGTCAGTGGATGCCCAGCAGAGCCACTAGGCTTTCTAATATTCCTGTATGAAGGAAACCTGTAGGTGAAGGACAAACAGGGGGCTCATGGGAGAGAGATAGTACTCATGCTCCGAATGCAGGAGAATCAGGTTCATTTCTGGCACTGTATGGTACCTGGAACACTGCTAGGAAACTCCTGAGGAACATTCCAGGAGTAGCCCAGCACCCTCAACAAAGAAGTGGGGAGTTGTACTTGCCTTTTTGTAATTCCTTGTATCACTAATAAAGTAAAATAAAATAAAAAAAAATCAAATCTAGTGGGATACCTCCCTCCAGCTGGCAGCAATATGGGTCCTTCTCTCTCAGGGGTGAGGTGCGGGTGTGTGGAAGTTGAGTAAAGAGCATGGATTTCAGCCTACACCTGGCAATAATGAGATGAGGATTCACTTTGTCCTTCCATAGCAGTATTGGAGAATGATTAAAGTCAGAATCAGAGTCTCAGAACAAACTTCCAAAATGTTCATTCAAAACCACTCATCACTCTCAGAATAAGTAAGAGCTCAAAGCAAATAAAAAGATAATCACAGTCTCCATCTTCCCAGTAGAAAAAAAAAAAAAACAAAAACAGCCTCGCTCCTCCAAGCTCAAAAAAAAAAAAAAAAAAAAAGATAGCTCATACTTCCCAGGCAGCTCAGTCAGGTTAATACCCCTGTGGCAATCTCAGAAAGGGGTGGGGTAAAGGACAGATTCCCATTATTCTAAGAACCACAGCAGACAACCACCCACCATCAGGGGTGGCGAACAAGTTCAACACAAAGCACCAAAATTTTAAACTATGAGAGTCAGAGAGCCACACCACGCAGTGACCTTCCAAAGCAAACACTCACACAAAAGCATATAATTTTAACAATAATATATAAAACACGTAAGAGGCAAAGAGCAGCATTCATTTTGGCCGGGAGCCGCATGTGGCTCGAGAGCCTCGTGTTTGCCACCCCTGCCCTACATGCTCCAACAGAAATGGTTGAGCTCCACAATTTTATCAAACGTCCAAACCACCAAATTAGTTTCAGATTAATATATCCTGGGTCTCCATAGCTCTAGTATCAACCTAGTAGTGTGACAGGAAATCTAACCAGAAATTTATATTGAAATCCACCTGGGGCCGGAGAGATAGTATGGAGGTAGGGCATTTGGCTTGCATGCAGAAGGACGGTGATTAGAATCCCAGCATCCCATATGGTCCCCCGAACCTGCCAGAAGCGATTTCTGAGTGTAAAGCCAGGAGTAACTCCTGAGCGCTGCTGGGTTTGACCCAAAATCCAAAAAAAAAAAAAAAAAAAAAAAAAGAAATCTACCTAACTCAGTGAGCCTACATAGTAATACAGAAGGTTCAAACAGCACCAATCAAAGCCCAGTAAATCCTTAAACACTGACTACAGTAACATCATGGAGAGACATAACAATCATTTCAAAGTGACCCATATTGACCTAATTTTTGATAATCCCATTTGCCTGTGTTATAACTAACAATATGAAGTAAATTTGTTTGTGTCTACATGGAGGCAAACTCTGATGGTGCTGGGAGATTGGGGCCACTGGTAAAGAGAAGGTCAAACTGGTGGTGGGATTACTGTTTGAAATTTAATACCTGAAATCATTATATTATGAACAACTTGATAAGTGTTATAATAAAAATAATTAAAAAATAGAAAAGATGATACATGTCAATATTGAGATGACAGAGAGGTTAGGCTTATTTGATAAAACTTATCAATAAAACTTATTTGATTTTCTTGGTTTTTATTTTTGGGTGGGGACCCACACCCAACAGTGCTCAGGGGTCACTCCTGGCTCTGTGCTCAGAAATCAGGGACCATATGAGTTGCCGGGAATCAAACGCAGGTCCATCCTGGGTCGGCCGTGTGCAAGGCAAATGCCCTACCGCTATGCTATTTTACTGGCACAGATAAAACAATTTAAAAAGTCATGCAGGACTTCAACAAGCAACGCGCATGCTTAAAAGACAAGACAAGAAGGTCTCAGAAAAGAAACAGACAAAAAGGGTGGGGGGGGCAGCTCAGAGTTAAGGTGTTAAAAGTTTTGCACAAGGGAGCCTGGTTGGATCTCAGCATATCCAGGAATGGTCACCAATAAACAAGTACTTCTGGGTGTGGCCCCTCAATACACAAGGAACAAAAAGACTGGACATTATAAAATTCACTGATTAAGAAATAAAGTAAGTGGTGTCAATGGCAGAACAGAGAACAGAATATAAGTGAGGAAAGATAAAAATTACCTTATCTGAACAACAGAGAGAAAATCAGTTGTTAGAAGCCTCAGGAACCTATGGGACAAAAGACTAAAGTTACAGAAGGAAAGGGTAAAAGGGGATATACTGAAGAAGTATTCAAAGAAATGGCTAAGAACTCATATTTGGTGATATAAATCTGTATTTAAAGAGGCTGTGAATCTCAAGAAGGATAAGCCCATATAATTCTATATCAATTATTTTATACTATAAGTTTCTGAAAAAGAAGAACAGTAAAATCTTGTAACAGCGAAAAAGAATCCTTAACTGTATAGGAAAGACCCTTTACAATAGTGAGTTTCTCACCTGAAACCACAACGTTGGAAGCAGCATAATATTTGGGGGTAGGGAGGGGCTGGAGAGATAGCACAGTGGTAGGGCATTTGCCTTGCAAGCTCTGACCCAGGACTAATGGTGGTTCGAATCCCGGCATCCCATATGGTCTCCCATGCCTGCCAGGAGTGATTTCTGAGCAGAGAGCCAGGAGTAACCCCTGAGCACTGCTGGGTGAGACTCAAAAACAACAACAAAAAACCCCCCAAATTTGGGGGTGGGTGGATGCACCTATCAATGCTCAGATGTAAGACTCCACTCACCATAAAACAACCCATGGAGAATGTGTCTGGAGCAGGGTTCCTGTGGATAATTAATAAAAGGGTGAAAAACATGGAGTCAGTGGGACTTCTACCTCTTGGTATGGAGCCCGCCAAACAGACTTCTATTGACTAGCTCAGTCCACAACCAGGCAGGGGAAGGCCCAGTGATAGAGAAAGGTTCTGGCTCTAGCTAATCCAGTCTAGGTATACCCTTTACATGTAAAAAAGGATGGGTGAAGAGAAGGGTTGGGGGAAGTCTTTTTTTTGGGTAAAGCATGATGTAATCCCACACTCAAGGGCTCATATGAGATGCCAGTGATTGAATCCAGGTCGACAGGAGGAAGTGCCCTCCCTACCTGCTATTCTCTTGCTCTGGCCAGAGGAAATAGCATAATTAAAATTTTTCAGGTGTTGAAGAAAATAAAGTGTCAACACAGAATCCCATACTTAGCAAAATGTTCCTCACAAATGGTTTATAAATCAAGATGAACTACAATGAGAGCAAAAGCTGTTTTGGGGGCCACATTAGGCTCAGGGCTTGTTTTTGACTTTATAGGTCAGGGCTTATTCTTGGCAGAGATCACATAGGGTGTCAGGGACAGCACTCAGGTTGGCTACGTGCAAGGCAAATGCCTCACTAGCTTTTACTATTTCTCCAGCTCTGAGAGTGAGAATTTGCCTTCACTGAAACAACTAATAAGAAAAAAGAACATAAGCAAAATATGTGTGACTACAGTGTGTTTTCCTTGTTCTTTTGAGTTTTCTAAATTGTCTGGAACTGAAGCAAAAATTATATCACTGATGTAGTTCTAAATATATGTAGAAGAAACAACCTAAAACAATTATAAAAGTGGAGGCTGAACAAAGAAAAGGGGAAGTGTGGGAGTATGGCTCAGTGGCTTAAAATGCTTGTCTTGCTAGCAAGGGGCCATCAATTGAAACCCTGGGGTTGGCTGCAGGTGGCCTGGGGAACACCTGCTTGGCTTCCACTCCCATGCTGTGATATCCAACTCACCACAGTCAAGTAGGTACAAAAACTAGAGCTGAAAGTGCATGACCCCTGACAAACACTATAGTTAAAGGCACTTGAGGCCCATGGCCAGTGGGTAATTCCAGAATTTCATGGATGAGAACCAAAGCAACTCCCAGAAGATGTTCAAATCCTACAACTAGTTCTGTTTAATATCAATGACCATGCATATTTGTGACCCCTGGTGGGAACCACCACCAGATGTGCAAGCACCACAGCCAGGCATATAAGTGAACACTAGTCTCTGCAACAGCAAAGGGAAGGGGGGGGGGAAGAGGGAGGGAATTGAGGGGAGAGAGAAGGAAAAGGAAATTAACTTTGTCAATTTTACTAGGAAAAGAAAATTAACTTTGTCAATTTTACTAGACCTACCAAAGATTAGATACAATTAATGTAACACCTAAGAGATACTCAGAATTATGACAGATTAAAAAAAATGAAATTCTAAGAAACATTCTTGCAACCTATGGGAAAGTAGGGGAGTGGAGGGAAAAGAAAGAATACAATATAGCAAATAAAAGTAGCAGACTTAGGCTCTAAAACAGCAGTAATTGGACGTAAAAGATCTAAATGTGCCAATGAAAAACAAAGAGAAGGGGCCGGAGAAATAGCACAGCGGTAGGGTACGCACAGAAGTAGGGTACAGAGCCGATCCAGGACAGACCCAGGTTCGATTCCTGGCATTCCAAGCATGCCAGGAGTGATTTCTGAGCACAGAGCCAGGAGTAAAGCCTGAGTGCACCCAGGAACCAAAATAGAAAACAAACAAACAAAAAAACCCCCACAGAGGATTAAAAACTGTCAGAATGGATTAAAAACTCTGAATTAGGCCAGGAGATAGACAGCCAAAAGTCTAGGGAGGCCAGGGTTGGATCTTCAGCACTACACAGTCCCCTGGGCCTGCCAGGATTAGCCCCCATAGCCTCTGAGCATTGCTGGGTGTGGACCAGAGACCAAAACAAACACAAAAACCACAACGTCCAGCAAGCATTGCAACTAAAAGTTTGCAAACCATTGTTGGAAAGACAGTATAGTGGGTAAGAAACTTGCCTTTCACATGCCTGATCAGTAGCAGAAGTGACTGATCCCTGAGCAGGGTCAAGAAGTTAGCATGGAGCTAATAGTTGATAGTGTGGCCCCCAAACAAACAGTTTGCAAACTATGAAAGTTAATCAAATGTGTTCACTGCAGTAACAGAGGATAGAAAGGAGGGGAAAACAAAAGAATAAATGGTACAGTATTTGATGTAACTTACATCCCCAGAATACTTTAAATTCTGTAATATGTATTGTTTCTTAGTATATTGTGCACAGATACAATATAAACAACTGTAGCATACACTGTTTCAGGAACAAGAAAAGAGGCCTATAGAGCTTTAGTACAAATGCGATCACTACAACAGGCCTGTGTTCCTAGATGTGGAAGGCACCAGCCAACTACACATTCTTTTATTTATTTATTTTAAAGTAAAAACAGGTTTACTTCAAAGGTTCTGAGGAAGGGGAGGGAGAGCATAAAAAAAGGGGAGAGTGGCATGCTCTAGACAGAGCACAGGCTTCTTCAAGGGTGAAGGGATCCCTGGTAGGGAAAGTATGAAAGCACACATCTCAAGAGGGAGATGCAGGTGACATATGCATGTGGGCACAATGTGCATGGGCCAAAGAAGAACATGTGCCCAACTACATATTCTTTTCTAGTGCCCAAAGAATAAATGACTGGATAGACCAGGGACTGGAACAATAGCACTGCGGCAAGGCGTTTTTGCCTTACTACCCAGACGGACCCTGGTTTGATTTCCGGCATCCCGTATGGTCCCCTGAGCCCGTCAGGAGCGACTTCTGAGCTGAGCACAGAGCCAGGAGTAACCCAAATGCTGCCGGGTATGAGCCAAAAACCAAACCAAACCAACCAACAAACAAAAAAAAAACCCCAAAAATAAACAAAAAATAAATGTTGCCAAATGACTGGATAGACCATACCATGGGATATTAAAAAAAAACTTTAACAAATATAATTGAAATCAAAGTAGAAAAATTAGCAATAGGAAATATCTCCAAAAGCCTAAAAAATAAATATATTTCTATACTAACACAATATAAATATTATATAAATAAATTTGTATGGCTTAGCAATTACTAATAAAAAAAGCTTAATAATAAAAGTTTATTTAGGTCAAATCACCCAGAAGCCAAACAGCCTACTTCTACCTCTGAAGAGAGATGCTTCCCAGAACAGTGCTTCAGACAGATATTTCAATACTGACTCTAAAATGAAGGAATGAACCACTGATTGAGAGTGAAGAATTTGGGATCAGAGCTTGGTGAGATTCCTGGCTATAGTCTTTCTTATATCCAAGTAACCTTGGGGAAAATCTACTCATTCTAAGTGTTGTTCCTTCTTCATCTATCACATGGGAATAATAATAATCCCATTCAATAGCACTGAGATAGTAAACTTAATATAGAGGTCTAGTATAAAAGTATTAAATTATAAGGCCGGAGCCAATAGTACAGCAAGTAGGGTACATGCCTTGCAAATGGCCAACCCTGGTTTCATCCCTAGCACCATATCCCTGAGCCCCAGGAGTGATGACTGAGCAGAGCCAGAAGTAAGCCTTAAATGCCACAGGGTGTGTCTTCCCCCCTACCATACAGCAGCATCGGGCCAGAGAAGAAATATAGGGATTAAGGTATTTGCCTTCCAGAGTCCGCCCTGATTTCATCCTTGAGACTGCATATAATCCCACCAGGGTTACATGAGCACTGCCAGAAGTGCTCTCTCAGTAAATCAGGGACCCAGTAGAAATCCTGAAGGATCCAGTAGTAAACCCTGTAGAATCCACCTACTCCATCCCAGAAAGGACTAAGTATAAAAGTGTTAAGTATCACATAATAGGGTTAAATTCTGGAAATGCGTGGTTAGGCAATTTTGCTGCGGTATAAACATCAATGAATGAAATTACACAAAGCTCACTATAAGAAGAGGTATATATAGGGACCACTGTCATATGCGTGGCTTGTAAATTATCATTATGTAATGTACAACAGTATATGACAGTGTTACTAAAGATGGAGATTTGGTCTCAAAATTCTAGGTTACAATCATCGCTAGATAAGTATTATAATTTTAGACTGTTCACTTCTTTTATACTAATTCCCTCAAGCAGCAATGATTCAGCAGCTGCAAAATGAGAGATGCAGCCCCTCCCTTCAATCTGCAATTCCAGCCTCAGTTTCCTCCTTTAACAAGTGGAACTGCACCATTCTCCATCTCAGAGGTTTGCTATAGGATTGAGTGAATTACTGTGCAAGTCCAGTACCTGCCCACTCCATAGCAACTGCTTTCTATACTCCTATGCTTCTTAGCCTAAACATCTAAGCAAAGAACAAGAATTCCAAGAGCAAAACCGGGCATACACTAGAATATTTTGTTTTTATTTGGGGGGGAGTTGTCACAGCCTACAGTGTTCAGGGCTAACCCCTGGATTTACACTCAGAGATCACTTGAGGCAATGGACCACTTGGGAAATGTCACAGTTTGAACCTTGGTCAGCCTCATTCAAGGTAATTAAGACCTTTGCTTGCTGTCCTATCGCTCTGGCCCCCTAGAATATTTCTTTCTTTTTTTTTTTTTTGGTTTTTGGGCCACACCCTGTGATGCTCAGGGGTTACTCCTGGCTATGTGCTCAGAAGTTGCTCCTGGCTTCTTGGGGGACCATATGGGATGCCGGGGGATCGAACCGCGGTCCGTCCTAGGCTAGCGCAGGCAAGGCAGGCACCTTACCTCCAGCGCCACCGCCCGGCCCCTAGAATATTTCTTGATTGTAGTCTTTGAGTTAAAGCAAAAGTGGACTTTCCTAATCCACTTTCGAAATGAGAAACAAACACCTAGGAAGTTGAAGAAAAATGATGGGAAAAACTTTACTTTTATAACTCCCTATCACCGACGAAAGTTAGATCAAATATTCTTTGCTGATTTGATAAATGAAATTCCAAGCTCTCTTAAAAATGGAATTAAAGGTTCAGGGTCTGAACTAGTGGATGTTTTGGTCACACTCGGCAGTGCTCTGGGGTCACTCCTGGCGGGTGTTAGGGGAAGGGGTAGTGGTGGAAACGACCATCTTGGATACTGGGGATCCAATCTGGGTCAGTTGAGTGCAAGGCAAAAGCCTTACCCGTTGCACTATCACTCAGGCCTCTCCACTCATGTTTCTCAATGGGTGAACCTCTCCTCACCATCCCAAGAACAACGCTAAAAACTGAGGAAAAAAAGTTAGCTGGAAGCCTGGAAGGTATGAAACTCCCAAAACGATGAAATTAAAAAGAAAAAGAAAATAAAAAGATATGCAAGCAACAAGGTGTAAAGGGAAAAGGCCACGTGGGTGGCTTGGCAGAACCAAAAGCCTCTGGGGTGTGTGGGGAAGGCCGCAGGACAGAATTGATATGGAGGCTCAGTGAGGCTGCCAGGTAAAGGATCAAGAAGTGCCCCTTCCATACCCAGTGGTCACGAGGTCACGACTATTCAGCCTCCGCGTCCCCCTGCAGAACCCCCCAGGTGAGGATCCAACTTGGCTGAGCTCCCTCCTCCTCCTCCTCCTTCCTCCCTTACCTCGTCTTCCAAAGTCTTTCCCTTAATCTCCCGCCTCCAGCACCCCGCCGGAAGTGACACGCTAAGGAGCGCGCCGCACAGCGCCAAAAAGGGCCTGCGGGAGCGGGAGAAAGGGTCCCTCGAAGCCACTGCGCAGGCGCGCGGGCGCGAGCGGTCCCTGCAACCCCCAGCCGGAAGTGACGCACTCAGGAGCGCGCCGCACAGCGCCAAATAGGGCCTGCGGGAGCGGGAGAAAGGGTCCCGCGAGAGCCACTGCGCAGGCGCGAGCGCTCCGAGCGCCTTCCGGTGGCCGCCGAACTGCTCTTCTCTCCTCGTCCGCGGCCGCATCGTCCCCCCAAAGTGTCCCGAGCCCAGCTCCGAGGGACCGGCGGCAGCCCAGGACAGTGGCTTTTTCCTCCACTCAGCTCTGCCACCCCTCCGCCGGGGCCCTGCGACCCGGGCCCACCCCCTTTGACCCGGCCCCGCGGCGGGGTGAGAGGTCGGCCGGTGGCCATCTTGCGGAGGCGGCGCGGGCGGCTGCGGCTGTGGCTGTTGCTGTTGCTGCGGAGACCCGGCCCCTTCCTTCCCTCTCGGGGTCCCCCCGGACTGCAGGCCGCCGCCGCCGGCCGAGGTCCGGGCGTCGTGCCGTCGCTCCCTTCAGGCCCCCAGGCCGCGCCCCGCCGCCCCCCGCCATGTCCTCCTTCTCCGAGTCGGCGCTGGAGAAGAAGCTGTCGGAGCTCAGCAACTCGCAGCAGAGCGTGCAGACCCTGTCGCTGTGGCTCATCCACCACCGCAAGCACGCGGGCCCCATCGTCTCCGTGTGGCACCGCGAGCTGCGCAAAGGTAGACGCGCCCCGCTGGGCCCAGGAACACCCTGAGCGAGCCTCGCCCGGCAGGGCCTCCTCCTTCTCCTCCTGTTGCATGTGTCAGTTGGAGTCGAGTCAGTGCTCAGGGCGGGAAACTGAGGCTCTTCGGGAAGATGCATCGACCAACCAGCCAGCCGGGCCCGCGGATGGATGCACCGACTAGCGTGCACGGGGTGCTCCTTAGCCCCGTTTCCCCAGCCCGGGCATCCGAGATCTTGTGTGCCCCAGTTAGACCCCCCCCTCCTGGGTCATCTCGGTAGCACCTCGGACCTGGTTTGGGGGAGAGGGCACTCTGCCTTTGGCGGGGCTGTGCGAGGCCCTGCCGAGCTGGGAGAGCCCGCGATGCGGAGCGGGTTCTGCTTCGCGCTCTTTCCCTCAGTGGGGAGAAGGGTGGCGGGCAGAAAGAACTTCTCCCTTTCCCCTCCTGACAGATCTGCGCACACTCTGCGCACATTCATCCTTTCATGGATTAGAATGCTTGGAGCAGCCCTGAGAAGGGGGTGCAGTTAGATCGCCTTAGTTCGAAGGGCCACATCTCTTGGATTTTCTTTTCAGGCTCTTCTTCCCATGCCACTTTCTTCTGCTTCCCAAGTCCTCCACCTTTGGTGCACCTTAACTGCTAGGCTTGGAGTTGAGAGTTTTGAGAACATGTTGCCCCTTGGTTTCTCGACTTGTATATACGGAGGTGATGAGTCCTGCCGTTTATTTTTGCTGTAGCAACGTGGCAGGTGTTGTACTAATACCTTTGGCTATAGTGTCTTTTTAAAACTACTGATCCCTATCAAGTAGAAATTTTGCAGGAAAGAAAACAGTAGGCCCAAAGAGCCTGTAGTGGTGAAGGATAAAAAGGATAAGCCGGATGAACATCTAGCAAGGCTAGAGGCTAGAGTGGTGAGCTGTGCTGCCTTTCAGCGATTAATCACAGCTGGGAGAAACTGGTGATGACAGCGTGAGTCGTGGTGTTGGCTATCGATGGTCCCTCAGATGAGCTGACGGATGAGAGGTAGAGATAGAGCAGGAGGTAGAGCAGTTGAGTTTGGAGCTGTTAAGGACCTGCACGGCTAGGAGTTAGTGGGGTTAGGGAGTGAGTCTGTACTGTTGTTTCCTGAGCCATGACTCTGCCAAACCTTGTTTTAGAGATGAGGTATGGGACGTTGCAATGTTGTTTGAAATCTCAGAACCGATGTGGCACAGCTACAGATTGGAAACACCTCAGTCCTTCTGAAACTGTGGGTCACGACCCTCTAGTCAGGTAACTGTTGGGAGTTAAACAAAATTTGGCAATAAAGGTTGCTGAATGCAAGCTTAGGCAAGTTTTGGATTTCTGGGGAGGAATGAGCTGGCCTGTAGAAAGTGAAGAATCCCTGCTTTTAGGACACCCAGTGTAGCTCTCTAGCAGATCCCCCACCTAATCCCCCATCTCCCTTGGTAAAGGCCAGTGCTCTATTCAGGGCATACAGGTGGGATTTGAGAGCTCTTCTGCTCTCAGTGATCTGCTTCAGGACCATGCCACCAGTCACATTCATCCTTTCATGGATTACAGTCATCATCTCTGTCACCCATCCCTCCCAAACCAGTGTAGTTTTTATTTTATTCTTTGGTTTTCTTCATTGGATTCTGTCTTATGGAAGAAACTAGGCCTTCTTGTTTTTCTGTAATGCCCATAGCATGGTTCCTGAATCACAGTTAAAAATTAGGATTTAAATTGTCATCATTTTCATGGCCCAAACGTTAGATCTGATAAAACTTCTTATCAGAGGGTGGCCATGCCTGGGTGAGCTCAGGGCATACTCCTGATTCTGTGCTCAGGGTTCATTGTTTGCAGGGCTTGGAGGACCATACATAGTGCTGGTGATGAAACCTAGGTTAGTTGAGCAAGGTGAATACCCTCTCCATTGTACTATCTCATTGACCCCTTATAGAACTTCTTGTGATAGTTAATATTTGCAGTTTGTTTTTTAATGACTGTGTTCTCTCTTGAATATGTGTCTTGCTTGCTTGTCTTGGTTTCCTTGCTTGCTTATTTCCACTCTGAAAAAGTCTGTAGTCTCTCCTGAACATGTATTTTCTCTCTCTCATCCTTCTGTTCAAGTTTTGTTCAATTAAAACTACCATTACTAGGAAAAAATGTTTTTATATTTACCAACAGGGTAGCCACATGCAAGGAGTACTTGAAATGTGTGAATAAGAGACTTTATAAAGGAAGTTTTAAATTAATACGATTTGAAAATTGAGTTCCCAAACTGTGCTCACCACATTAAAGTGTTTGTAGCACGCCTACTGAGTGGGCCTGATCAGACCTAGAGAATGTGCTCTTCACGTCTTCCAAGGACCCTCATGAATTAAAATCATTCTCATGTTATTAAGAAAAAAGTTTTTGTGCCCTAATGTTGACTGGCTCTTGCCGCCCCCCAGTTCTGGACCACCCAGAATTTGAAAGTGAGCATAAAATATGCTCAAATAACTTCTGTATTTTTTTGGAGGGGATCACACCCAGCAATGCTCAGAGGTTACTCCTGACTCTACGCTCAGAAATCGCTCCTGCCTGGCTGGGGGGACCATATGGGATGCAGGGACTCGAACCACTGTCCTGCATGCAAAGCAAACACCCTACCTCCATGCTATCTCTCTGGCCTCAACTTCTGTATTTTTTTGAGATGCTCACAGATGTTCTCAAAATAGTTAAAGACTTAATTAAAAATATTTTTTGTTCTTTTCATTTTTACAATGTAATTTTTCTCTCTTTGGATTCAGATCAGATAGAATGCTGCCTCTTTCTCCCCCTTCCCCATATATGGAAAATTTTGGAAGAAAATATTTTTGGGTGGGCTTTTTTTAGTAGTATTTCAATGGTTTGGCCTCCTTGATGCACATGTACAGGCCTCTTCAAAACATCACTTTTTAGGATGTCAAATACCAACCAAATAAGCTAGTAGTTTTTGTCAATAAGTTATTTAAGTTTTGTTCAATAACTGTTTCAGCTGATTTAGCAATGAGCCTAAACAGAGGGACCTGTTCTGTCATATTTTCATCTGGAAAAATGAACTGCCATCCTGGGATGGAGGATGTGTTGTTTGTGGCTCTTTGCGATGGAGGATGTTGTGTTGTATTGTTTTGACTCTGGGGTAGAGGATGTGTGTGTATTTGTTGTGACTCTAGGGTGGAGGATGCGTGTTGTGTTGTTACTGTGGGGGTGGAGGATGTGTGTTATATTGTGTTATTGTGACTGGAGTGGAGGATGTGTATTGTATCTGTTTTAACTGTGTGGAGTGGAGGGTGTGTGTATCTGTTGTCACTGTGAGTGGTGGATGTGTGCTATATTGTGTGAATATCGATGTGTGAATGTTCAAATGCTGTATGGCTTTGTCATGCATCTTTACCCATGCAGTGTCTATCTGTTCACTCTTCAGGGTGCTGGCTGTTTAGGAATAAAGTGTTAGCCCTAATAAATCTCTGTTACTATGTTTGAGGAGGATGAAAATTAATTGAATTTGTAGATAGTGAAACCTTGACTTTAGCATCTTAGCTATCATATTGTAATACTGAAAAAAAATTCAGGTCTTCAATGTCAAAATTGACGTTTTACAAGCTGGATACTGGGTATTTTTTAATACAAAACATGAATTTATGAAAGTATTTTATTGAGGTTTGTATTTTGCCTGTCTTTTTGATCCTGTGGGCATATTTCTTCCTGCAGCATATTTGAAAACAAGATTTCCTTCTCTTCTTTCCCCCTTTACATTGGTGTGCCAGGAATTTAGCCTAATCGAAGTGAGTGCTCTACAGTAATGAGCTACACCTGGTACCCTGGAAGAATAGTACTGGGCTTACCAAACTGGCCTTGCATGCAGCTGACCTTCATTCAGTCTCAGTTAGCACTTGTGGTTCCCCTGATGACACCAGATGATCCCCTAGGCCTAGGCTAGGCCCTCTCCCCTCAAACAAAACCCAAAACAAAACCAAAACCTCTTGCTGTAATGATACCTTAATAGCAGTAGTGTGATACTATGATATAACTTATTGACAGTTGTTCTACTTTTGAGTAATAATTCAAACAAGTAAAAAATAAACCCACTTTTTTAATAGATTGTCTTTAGTTGGCCATCTAAACTGTTATATTACCTAGTGGTTAATATATATTACCTGGTGGTTACTACTATTTGGTATATCAAATGTATACATTTGATTTTATGAGCTCTTTAAGTCAATTTAAATGAATGGGCTTTTAAAATACTGTTCGTTTGTTTTTAACTTGGGTTATTTTTCTGTCTCTACATTTTAAAATGTCAAATCTTAAACCTGCTGGTCAAAGGTGTATGTATACATGCTACTTTCATTCAAAAGAAATGCCAGTGGTGCTTGTGATTGAGCAAGTGCTGGCTACTCAGAGGTATAAAGGTTGACTTAGACCTGTCTTGAGTTTTCCAGGTACTTTTAGTATGGAAGAAAACCTTAGTATGATTGAGCTATTTGATTATGTTCTTATTTATTTCTTCTGAAAGAAAACTGGATCAAAGATGGTAGTGATGTCATTTTATGATTGAGAAGTTAGGTGAATAGAAGCCTGGAAATTCAGTAATACTTCCCCAAGCAACTGTAACTCAGACATACTGTATGAGGTTTTTATGGTATAATATATGATGCTATATAGAGTAATAGGAATACACCCTATTTAGTATTGTAAGAGAGAAGAATTATGGGCTTTGTGGGAGCCATAATTTTGCATAAACAGATTTCAGACAAATGTAAACTTAGAGTAACAAACGTAGCATTAGTCTTGTATTTTCCACAGCTCAGCTTGTTTAGCAGAGTGGTGGGATTCCACCTCCTGGGCAGTGCTGGCCATATCTTGGGGCCAGCAGTAGCCTCCTTACTATTGGAAGGCAGGAGCTTTCTGTTGCCTAAAGGAGGTAGATTTCAGGGGATTGCTGAATGTTTTGCTGAGGGGCACTGGTGAGCCAAACTAACTTGGGAGCCTCTGGAGATTGTAGAGTTGATATTATTTATCATTGTTATTGAAATGTTCAGAGAGAAAATTTCAGTTTAGGGATTTAAATGATAAGAATATTTTAAATTGAAATGTAATTCTGTAGTATTTGATAATTAGCAGTGAATTCAAAATTATCATCCATAATTAAATAAATGGAAAATTCGAATTTTGATTGCTTGTTCTTTAGATTATCCTTATTTTTGCAGTCAGCTAATTATCAAAAATATCACAGAAGTGAAAATGATTCTTGTTTTTGTTCATTTCCCCCAAAATTGTATTCTCAACCCAATTTTGAGATCATAAGGCAATCCTTACGGAATTAAAATAGGTTTATCCAGCATATCACCTTTTACCTCTAGTAGCTTAAGCTTATTCTTAATGTTTTTTAGGGCAAAAGAATTATGGACTGAGAATTTCCTTGGTGTAAATTAAATCATCTTTTTTTTCCCCCCCCAGCAAAATCAAATAGAAAGCTTACTTTTCTGTACTTAGCGAATGATGTCATCCAAAACAGTAAAAGGAAAGGACCTGAATTCACTAGAGAATTTGAGTCAGTCCTTGTGGATGCTTTTTCTCATGTTGCCAGGTATGTTGTCTGTTTTTTATTGTTTTTAAATGCATTGCCTTTTTGTTCTTTACCTTTTCTGTGATAGCTTTTGTAAATTGACAACTGTACTTTACAATAGTGTATTTTAGGGGCTGAAATTAATGGTTTTATGTTTTGATGGTTTTAAGAATTCTGACATGTGAACATTTTGTTGTATTAAAAGGATTGAAGGGGGCACAGAGATAGTACAGAGGGGAGGGCTCTTGTTTTACTGAATCCAACTCTGGTTTGATTACCCTAATAGCACATACGGGTGTCTGAGCCCTGCCAGGAGTGATCCATAGGTGCAGAGCCAGGAGTTAGCCCTGAGCACTGCCAGGTGTGGGCCAAAAAGCAAAAAAGAGGGGGCGTGTTTGGTTTAGTACTTGAGTAGATTGTTGTTTTTTTATACATGTATTAAGTTAATGGTTGTATCTTGAATATGACACTGAGTCATCTCACTAGATTATGGTCAGTAAACTGCTAGGTATTATTACAAGGGAACCATTCAGTAATAGAATTAGTTGCTTTGCTTTGGTTTTTTACTTGCTTCCTTCTGTATGTCTAGCTATTTAATTTACTAAAAATAGAAGCCATTATTGTAGTGTAAAGATAGCAATTATTTGGAAAATAGGTATTTGCTCTGGTTTTATCAGATTGAGTCTCTCACTGTTGTGCTTTGTGTCAGAAGACTAAACCCTAAGCACACATACAACTAATAATAGACACTGAACATGTGATTAAAATTTTTATAACAATTTTTTACAACGCATGCTTTCCATCACTGCAAATACTTTAAGGCAACAGCTTACAACCGCTGAAGTCATACGACTAGAGAAAAATGTTAAAGAGGTTTTGGAAGATTTTGCAGAAGACGGTGACAAGAGAGTTAAATTGCTTACTGGCAAACGAGTTTAATTGGCTGAAGACCTTAAGAAAGTTAGAGAAATTCAAGAAAAACTTGATGATTTCATTGAAGCTCTTCATCAGGAGAAATAAATTGTAATTAAAATACTGCTCATAATTGCCTCTGTTGACACCTGAAGAGAGAAAACTGAAGTCCTGACTTTTTTCTTCTGCTATTCTTCCTTTCTAAACATAAAATAAAGCCATGGGATAAAAATCATTTCATGCGTGGTCAGAGGCACTTTAACCCTAAGCTGCCAATTGAATGGGAAAAACAGTGGAAATGAAATTCACATATAATTTAATTGTATTAAAGTGACAAATCAGGATGTCAGTGATGTGATTATGGAATCATTAAAGAAAAGAAACTAAAAAAAAATTTTTTTTATAACAATTTTTAAAACAAGCTGCGTAGGGCCAGAGAGAGAGGACAGCAGGTAGAGCACTTGCCTTGCATGTGGCCTACCCACGTTTGATTGTTGGTACCCTATATGGTCTCCAAAACAAAACCAGGAGTGATTTATGAGTGCAGACCAAGAAACACCTTAGCACTTACAGGTGTATCTCCCTCTCTCCAAAAAAGTTCTGTGGCCCAGGAGGAGGGAAAAAAAGCATTTTTATTTTAAATGGAAACATTACTAAGTAAATATCAAAGTTGTGCAAAAGGAAATTGAGAATGGAGAAAAGATTCGCATATTTAAAATTGCACTAGGGTGTAATGTATAAGTTAGTGTGAAAATAAGCATCATTCCATAAAAAATTGGAAAAGCAAGACAGAAGAAACCAATGACATCTAATTTTTTCTTAAAGATGGAAAAATATTTTATAACATTCTGGTGATGAACATGGACACAGAAAAAGCTGAGTGTTTTAGTAACTTGAAAAATAATTGAATCCAGGGTTGAAGTAATAATATAGTGGGTAGAACTGTCCAACCTTGCACTTGGCTGACCCAAATTCAATCCCTAGTGTGCCATATGGTCGTCTGAGCCCTGCCAGGAGTGATCCTGAGACAGGAGTATCCTCTAAGCACTTCTGGGTATGATCCCCAAAACCAATCCAAAAAAAAAAAAACAACAAAAACTGAATTATTGCAACAGTAAACTTAGAACAAAAGTTTAGATTAAGCTACCTAAGAGTAGGGTCAGATTTTCTCCTTTTGAGTTTTAATTCACTATTTAAGTGAATTTGGCCGCATTATTTAGCTGTTTGAATCTAAGTCTTCGAATTGGTTAAATTGTCTACATCATTTGAATTGTGAGGCTAATAGAAAAAAGAAAACAGCAACAGTATGCTTGAAGGTACTTTCACAATGCCAAAACCACAGCTTTAATATAACAAATTATGAACTGGAAGGAAGGACCAATTCTGTTCCAGGCACTGGTGACTTGTAGCTGGGATTTGTCCCTGTAATCCCAGTTTTATAGTCTTAATATAGATGATGCCTCAGGGTCTATGGGCACGCTGCAGTCCACCCTGGTAGGGTGGGTGTCCATTCATTGTTGAAGGAGTTCTTTCATTTGGGGTGTGGGCTGGGGCCAGAGAATTAGGTAGGGCTATGACTTGCACATGACCTACCCAGTTCCTGGCATTCCATTCGTCCCTTGAGCCTGCCAAGAGCGATTTCTAAGCGCAGAGCCAGGAGTAACCCCTGAGCACCACAGGAATGACACACACACACAAAAAAAAAAAAAACCAAAAATCATTTGGGGTGTAGGGAATTCACAAATAATTCTACATTCTGTGAGTTTATTTAAAAATCCATCAATAATCTTCAGCTATTTCCACACCAGAAGAGAATCACTAGAAAGGGGCAGGAAAAAAAGGGTTGGGCTATGGCAAAATGTAAAAAAAAAGGTTTTTTTGCTTTGGTTTTGGGCCACACCCTGTGGCACTCAGGTTACTCCTGGCTCTACACTCAGAGATCACTCCTGGCAGGCTTGGACCATATGAGATGCTGGGGATCGAGCCCAAGCCTATCTTGGGTCGTCTGCATGCGCCCTACTGCTGTGCTATCACTCTGGCCCCTCGAACTATTCTTGACTCTGCTCAGAAATCCTAGTAGTGTTTAAGGGATTGAACCTAGTCCAGCGACATGCAAAACAAGTGCCCTACTTGTTGGTCTTTCTCTGCAGTCCCAAATATTCTTTTCTACTAGGTAAGATTTATCTTTTTTCTTTCTTTTTTGGGGGGAGGGGGTCAGGGAGGGTGGGCATACCCAGCTGTGCTCAGTGTTTATTCCTAACTCTGCTCAGGGATCACTCTTGAACATAGGGCATGCCAGAGGATCAACCCAGTTCAAGTAAATGCAAGGCAAGCTCTCTAGCTATTGTTTTAGTTCTCTGGCCCCCTCTGAGGACCACAAAAATTAGGTAAAATTTCTCCTTTTTGTGGGGAGAATAAAAATAATAGTCCAAATTTTATTCTTTCTGCATTCCTCTAGTTCTTTTATTCTATTTGGATATTCTGTTCGATGATTTTTTTTCCTTTTATGGTGCCAAGGATTAAACTCGGGTCTCCTAGTAAGAGTCATGTACTTGACCATTGGACCACATCCCCTGCTCAGAAGTCTTGAGAACAGACTGTTTTTTCCTTTCTCTTTTCCTTCTTTTATTTTTAGGTGGTACTGATGCTCAAACCCAGGGCCTCACACATAGAAGACAAGTGCTCTACCACTTTGAACCTTTTGTAATAATCTAGTTAGAATTCTCTTTTGTGTCAGGTTCCACCCCGTCATTATTGGACCAGCCTCTTCACTTCTATTTTAACCCAATCTTCTTAGTAGGTGTTTTCTCTATGGTTTTATTGTGGCCAGTTAGTGAAAAGGGTTAATTTGGTAAATCATGTTGATTAGGAACATCTTTATAATAATAATTTCCTCCCTCACTCCATATCCGAAAACTAACAAACTAGGCCTCTCAGTCAAAGATGCCTAGGGCTGAAGAGACAGTCCAGCTTGCCATAAAATAGATCAGACTTTGTTTCAATCCTTTGCATCCCATATGGTCCCTGAGCACACCAAGAATAATTCCTGAGCTTAGAGTCAGGAGTAAGCCCTGAGCATCGTCGGGTGTGGCCAAAAACCACAGAAAGAAAGGAAAGAAGAAAAAGAAATGCCTAGGCCATAAACTAGATTTAATTTGAATAACAGTTTACTAGATTTTGAACTGATTTTCCAGACAAATATCTGTTTTTGTTTTCTTCTTAGTCTGGGATGTTTTCATGTCATTTTCACCCAGCATCTATTTGAATATTTTCCGTGTACTAATAACTATTGATCCAGACACTGAGTAGGGATGGCACTGAATACACCAAATAAGAGCAAATAATAAAAAATAACCAAAATACTATCAAAAGGTAATCATGTGGATATGATAGATGTCATTCTGCAGTGTGGACTGCCTTGTAGTAGTTAAGGCAAGACTCGACAGAAATGACATTTGAGGCAATATTAAGAACTTAGTTAAGAAACTAAGGTAGGGGCTGGGAAGGTGGCGCTAGAGGTAAGGTGTCTGCCTTGCAAGCGCTAGCGTAGGACGGACCGCAGTTCGATCCCCCGGCATCCCATATGGTCCCCCCAAGCCAGGGGCGATTTCTGAGCGCATAGCCAGGAGTAACTCCTGAGCGTCAAACGGGTGTGGCCCCCCCAAAAAAAAAAGAAAAAAAAAAAAAAAGAAACTAAGGTAGAAATCTGGACATCTTTGAGATGAAATGAAGTCTAGAATGGTTTGAACACAGTGAGCAAAGAGAAAAGTGACAGAGGAGATCATAGAGATCAGAACTAGTTCCATCTGTCCTATAAGTGAAAAGAGTTTGAATTTCTTCTGTTAGAATTTCTGTGAAGGGTTTTAAAGCAGGAAAACGATATATTCCAATGCATTGTTTTGAAAAGTCCCTTTTGCTTGGTGTAAAGATTGATCATAAAGGTCAAAGGGGCAGCAGGGCTATGGATTGGAGTTTTATTTTGTTCTAGTATGGGTAATAGATTCTATTAATAGCTTTTATTAATAAAAATATTATTAAAAATAGCTTTTATTGGCTGCTCTTCTTTTGTGGGTGGATTGGTATGCACATACACACAAACCATTAGTACACCCAAAAGAATTTGTAGGAGCTTAGTGCTCTGGGTGCTGATATTTAGGTAAAAGAGAACTCCAAGGTGATTTTCTAGTTTGTTTTTTAAATGACAATTTTTGGTACAAATATAGTAGAGGAAATCAGAAGTTTTATTCTGGCTATGTTAAGCTTGAGATCACTAGTAGTTTTAAGACCCCAGATGGTAATATTTATTGTGTATTGTGGTTCCTCAGGTCCATTTCCAGGTTTGGTGATTCCTTAGCAGGGCTTACTGTCCCACTCATTGCCATTCTTTATTTACAATGAAAAGATAGGAGCAAAATCAACAAAATGGAAAGATTCACTGACTCCAGAGGAGAGTAGGCAGAGACTTTCATCTTTTTTTTTTTTTTGGTTCTTTTGGGCCACACCCGGTAACGCTCAGGGGTTACTCCTGGCTATGCGCTCAGAAGTTGCTCCTGGCTTGGGGGACCATATGGGACACCGGGGGATCGAACCACGGTCCGTCCAAGGCTAGCACAGGCAAGGCAGGCGCACCTTACCTTTAGCGCCACCGCCCGGCCCCGGCAGAGACTTTCATAAAAGTTAATTTATAGGGGCCGGTGAGGTGGCGCTAGAGGTAAGGTGTCTGCCTTGCAAGCCCAGCCAAGGAAGGACCACGGTTTGATCCCCCGGCATCCCATATGGTCCCCCCAAGCCAGGGACAATTTCTGAATGCTTAGCAAGGAGTAACCCCTGAGCATCAAACGGGTGTGGCCCAAAAAACAAAAACAAAAACAAAACAAAAAAAAGAAGGAAAAAAAAGTTAATTTATTGCATGACATACTTAATTCGCCCAGCATTGAAGGAACTTATATTTGGAGAATTTATTAACGACCAGGCCTTTTTGTTGGGGTTAGTCACAGACACCCTCTACCACAATTTCAGACACCTAAAGAGAAAGTGGGTGTTCAGCATAAACCATATGTTTGCATAGTAAAAACCACCGTTTGTTAGCTAATTAATGATGGGACAGTACTGAAATTCAAGTTCTCCCCAGCCAGCAGCTAATCTGCTGAGCAGGCCTGTCGAAGGGTAGTTATTTTAGATTTTCTATTTAACTCTTTCTGAAGAATTGCAAAGGAATATTACTGTTCCAGCTTTGTATAACATGAAGTGCTGCTCATCCTTCAAATTCCTGCTCTTAAGAGAACCTACCCTAGGCCACAATAGGACATTAGAACATTGTAGCTGCAGAGGAAAGAAAATCCGCCAAACTGACTTGGCAAGGTGTCCCATAGATAGCTGACACTTAGAAGTTGCAATTCTGTTTATAACACACACTTAACATGTCTCAGATAAGATCTGGTTGAATTTGGATGGGTAGGGATGCCTCCCAAACTGTGTAGGGTCTTAAGGGCCCGATCCATGATTTTCAGCTAACTGGTTTATGCCTGATAATGCACTGTTGCTTGGGCCTTATGGTGCCAGGGATATTGGCAGTGCTGGGGTCTCTAAGACCAAAGTTGTTGGAATTTTTTTTGGTTTAGATGTCACACCTATTGGTGCTCAGTGGTTACTCCTGACTTTTGCACTCAGGTGATTCTTTGGGGACCGTATCGGATGATTTACTTGCTATGCTAGCACTCTGGCTCTGGGTTTTTAATTAGAATTTGGGCAATAAACATATTAAACACATAGTAGTTTATCATATTACCAAATTCTGATTTTTTTTATGCATTAGTGATAACGTTTTTAAACTTTTGGTTTTTGGGCCACACCCGGCAGTGCTCAGGGGTTACTCCTGGCTATCTGCTCAGAAATAGCTTCTGGCAGGCACAGGGGACCATATGGGACACTGGGATTCGAACCAACCACCTTAGGTCCTGGATCAGCTGCTTGCAAGGCAAACACCGGCTGTGCTATCTCTCCGGGCCCTAAACATTTTTTTAAAGAGATTTCCCAGTTTGGAGTTTGTACCACCTGAAAGGATAGATCCTTTTTTGCTTTAGTTATATTTCAAGTGTTAACATGATTTTACTGGACCTGCTCTGTCAAAACCTCATTAGTAAAAGTTTTTTGATGGTTATATCTGTACTGTTAAAACTTAACTGACAAACCTTGATTTACTATATATTTTTTAACTATTGATCGATTGATTGGTTCTTGGGCCACACCCAGCGGTGCTTAGGTATTACTCCTGGCTCTGCACTCAGAAATTGTCCCTGACAGGCTAGGGGACTATATGGGATGCCTGGAATTGAACCGAGGTCCCTCTCAGATTGGCCACAGCAAGGCAAATGCCCTGCCGCTGTGCTATCTCTCTGGCCTCGATTTACTAATTAAAGAATGAACCTTCCTTATTTCATCTTTTAATGGTGAAAGCCTTTTTAGATCTTCTGGTTGTGCAGAAGCTAGTATAGGAAGTAAGGCACTGGCCTCACTTTTTTGGTGGCTGTCACTGAAACCCTGGCACGAATCCGTGACACCACATAACTGTCTTTGTAGCATCTCCAGAGCTTGCTCCTGAGCACAAATCCAAGAGGAACATAACTCTTTCTCCTGCATATTAATATAGAAAAATCATGGTGTGGAGATACTACAGTTTATCTTGCCTTGCATATGACTGACCTGTGTTTGGTCCCCCTTGCATATGACTGACCTTGGTTTGATCCTTGGCACCCCATAAGGTCCCTGAGCCCACCAGGAGTAATCCCTAAGCATAGCTGGGTGTGGTCAAACACAAAATGAAATAGAAAGAGAAATATCTTATGGTAGTAACTTTGACCTAAGCATCAGTATCCACTATAAAGTCATGCTGCTAAAACTATTCTCAAAATCAGTCTTCATGGGGCCGTGGCACAGGTGGTAAGGCGTCCGCCTTGCTCGTGCTAGCCTAGGATTGACTGCGGTTCTATCCCTTATCCCATGTTGTCCCCCAAGCCAGGAGTGATTTCTGAGCGCATAGCTAGGAGTAACCCTTGAGCGTCACCGAGTGTGGCCCAAACCCACTCCCTCCCCCCAAAAGAGAGAAAAATCAGTCTTCAATTTGAGTTCCCCAGTCCAGTGAGCAAGGCGGAAAGGAAACTCTTTGCTCCCTTTTAACTAAGTTTGTGGTGTTGGAGAATAGTACAAGTGAGTAGAGTATTTGCCTTGTGTGCGGTTAATCTCAGTTTGGTCCCAGGGGGCACCCCTAAGAGTAATTCTTGTGTGTAGAGCCAGGAATTATCCCTGAGCATTTCTGGGTATAGCCCAAAAACAATAAAAAAAGAATTTGTCATCTTGATGGTTTCTCTTTCTTTTTTAAAATTATCTTTGTTTGGGGGCCATACCTGGTGGTGTTCAGGGGACCATATGGGAGGCCAGGGATTGAACTTGGGTTCCACCAGCAAGGCAAATGCCCTTGCTAGGTAATCTATTGCTCTGACCCCAATAGCTGGTATATTTTGAAGAGATTTGCAGAGAGAAAATTTTGTGTTAAAAATACCACCAGGTTGGGGCCGGAGAGATAACATGGAGGTAGAGCATTTGCCTTGCATTCAGAAGGACTGTGGTTTGAATCCTGGCATCCCATATGGTCCCCTGAGCCTGCCAGGAGCGATTTCTGAGCGTAGAGCCAGGAGTAATCCCTGAGCACTGCTGGGTATGACCCAAAAGCCAAAAAAAGAAAAAAAAAAAAAAACAATAGGTGGGGCCAGAGCTGTGGCGCAAGCAGTAGTGCGTTTGCCTTGCATGTGCTAACCTAGGATGGACTGCAGTTTGATCCCCTGGTGTCCCATATGGTTCCCCAGGCCAGTAGTGATTTCTGGCACATAGCCAGGAGTCACCCCTGAGGGTCATCGTTGTGGCCCTCCCCCCAAAAAGGCAACAGGTCAATTGGTTTCATAAGTTTTCTTAGGTTCTATTAATTATAGTGACCTTTTTTTAAACCATACATTTGCTCACCTCGGAATTATCACTCCCTTCAGGAAAAAGAACATTAATAAATTATTCATATCCTCTTAATTTTTTATTTTTTACCTTTCTTTCTTTCTTTCTTTCTTTCTTTCTTTCTTTCTTTCTTTCTTTCTTTCTTTCTTTCTTTCTTTCTTTCTTTCTTTCTTTCTTTCTTTCTTACTTACTTTCTTTCTTTCTTTCTTTCTTTCTTTCTTTCTTTCTTTCTTTCTTTCTTTCTTTCTTTCTCTCTCTCTTCTTTCTTTCTTTCTTTCTTTCTTTCTTTCTTTCTTTCTTTCTTTCTTTCTTTCTTTCTTTCTTTCTTTCTTTCTTTCTTTCTTTCTTTCTTTCTTTCTTTCTTTTCTTTTCTTTCTTTTCTTTCTTTTCTTTCTTTTGTTTCTTTTCTTTCTTTTCTTTCTTTTCTTTCTTTCTTTCTTTTCTTTCTTTTCTTTCTTTTCTTTCTTTTCTTTCTTTTCTTTCTTTTCTTTCTTTTCTTTCTTTTCTTTCTTTTCTTTCTTTTCTTTCTTTTCTTTCTTTTCTTTCTTTTCTTTCTTTTCTTTCTTTTCTTTCTTTTCTTTCTTTTCTTTATTTTTGGTTTTTGGGTCACACCCAGCAGCGCTCAGGGGTTATTCCTGGCTCAGTGCTCAGAAATCGCTCTTGGCAGCTCGGGGGACCATATGGGATGTCGGAATTCGAACCACAGTCCTTCTGCATGCAAGGCAAACACGTTATTTCCGGAAATGCTTTATCTCTCCAGCCCCCATGTCCTCTTTTTTTTTTTTCCCATATCCTCTTAATTTTACTTTGCCTTTTCACTTTCTCATGAGGTTGCCACACACTCCCCATATTTTTCAACCAATTGATTACAACTTCTTCCTCTTTCCCTTATTGTTTTGGAGATTTTGTTCAAAGAAGTGATAGCATAAGCAAAAGCCATATGCTTGAGAAGGGACAAGTTTGAATAGATTCACATTTGGTAGAGTGCTGATAGAATATGAAGCCCTAGGGGGCTGGAGCGGTGGTGCAAGTGGTAAGGCGTCTGCCTTGCCTTGAGATCCCCCAGCATCTCATATGGTCCCCAAGCCAGGTTTGGTCAAATTTTTTTTTTGGAGGGGGGAGTTGGGTCATACCCAGTACCACTCAGGGGTTATTTCTGGCTCTGCACTCAGAAATAGCACCTGGCAGGCTCAGGGGACCATATTGGGGTGCCAGGATTTGAACCACTGTCCTTCTGTATGCAAGGCAAACGCCCTACCTCCATGCTATCTCTCCAGCCCCCTAGTGGTCACTCTTAGGCCATATTCTTTGTGTTCTGAACATAGATTTTTTTTTTTCCCTGAACATAGAGTCTATAGACACCATTGATATCCATGTTAGAAGGTGAGTGCTTAGCTGATGATGGGAAAGAATGACTATGGTTGTGAAAACTTGATTGTGTTATCTACTGAAACCTACCTAAGATTAAATGAACTGCTTATTCAGTTTCTTCAAGGAGTTACAGAAGGCTGACAAGGGGACAAATTTCCTTCCCTACTGAAATTATATTAAAAAAAGAAAGTGTAAACCACTAACTTTAAATTATCAAGAAAAGTTTCTTGTAATATTGAAGTATAATTTTACTTATACCTAAATTCATTTGTATTTCTTGTTTTTCTTTTGTTGGTTGGTGTTTTGGGGGGAGGGCTTGGTGTTGGGGAGCCACACCTACTGGTGCTCAGGCCAGGCTTCATGCTCAGGGGACCCTGCATTATTGGAGATTAAACCCAGGCCTTCTGCATGCATTCAGTCCCCTGAACTGTCTCTTTGGTTCTCATTTTAATTTTTTAAAGTATTTTGTTTTGGGACATCTCTTGGTGTTGCTGGGTGCTCTTCTTAGCTTAGTGCTTGGGGATCAATGTAGTGGGATGTAGTGGTAAGAATTGAATCCAGAGGGGCCGGGCGGTGGCGCTGGAGGTAAGGTGCCTGCCTTGCCTGTGCTAGCCTAGGACGGACCGCGGTTCGATCCCCCGGTGTCCCATATGGTCCCCCAAGAAGCCAGGAGCAACTTCTGAGCGCATAGCCAGGGGTAACCCCTGAGCGGCACAGGGTGTGGCCCAAAAACCAAAAAAAAAAAAAAAAAAAAAGAATTGAATCCAGCACTTGCAATTGAACCCATGTAAAAAGCATGAACTTTAGTCCTTTGAGCAATCCCTGGTTCTATGTACAGTTTTCTCTTTGATTTTATTTTGATTTTTGGGCCATACCTGGTGGTACACAGGGCTCACTCCTGTTCTGCACGCAGGAATCACTCCCTGATGGGGCTCGGGGGAATCATGTGGTGCTAGGGAGTTGAACCCAGCTCAGCAACATGCAAAGTAAATGGCTTACCTGCTGTATTATCACTCTGGCTTCCTTAGGTGCAGTTTTAAATAGGATGATTTAGGGAAGAACTCACTGAAAAGATACTTTTATGAGAGGAGCATGGGTAAAAGATACCCATGAAGGTAGAGAAATGACATGTTAGTATTTATAAGGTCTTCCATCTTTGTTCTAAAGGAAAACAGGGAGACCTGTTTGAGGCCTGAATAAAGGACTGTCATGATCTGCATTAAGATAATAGAATAACATTTTGAAAGTGATCAAGAGTAAAGACAGGTGGAAGTAGGAAGACAGTAATGAGGAGCTTAGAGTAACCAGGTAAGAGATATTTAGTGGCTTAGACAATGTGGATAACAGCAAGGAGAGAAAGAAATTTTGAAGTTGTAGTAAAAGTATATGTAATCAGAAGTGATTGAGTCTTGTTTAAAGTTAACTCAGTGTAAATTATTTTCCTTTCTTTTTAACCCTCATTAAAAAATAATTTGTGTGTACCTTGATTTAATTCTTTAGCTCTCATTTGGTGAAATTTGCCACTAGAAGTCATAAGTAACAGTGGCCAGAGTAACCTGAAATCTCACCTCACCGTCAGTGTTAATGTAGATTTGGGAAGACACAGAAAGTGCTTCCCACCTAAATTGAATTTAGTATGATTTCTTTTTTTGTTTCTTTGTTTTTGTTTTGTTTTGTTTTTGGGCCACACCCGTTTGACACTCAGGGGTTACTCCTGGCTAAGCGCTCAGAAATCCCCCTGGCTTAGGGGGACCATATGGGACGCAGGGGGATCGAACCGCGGTCCTTCCTTGGCTAGTGCTTGCAAGGTAGACACCTTACCTCTATCTAGCGCCACCTCTCTGGCCCCTTGGTATGATTTCTTGAAATTTATATTTTAGATACTGAGGTGTCGGTAAAAAATTCAGTGCAAGATCATTAACATCCTGATCAGGTCCTTCCTTGGCTAGTGCTTGCAAGGTAGACACCTTACCTCTATCTAGCACCACCTCTCTGGCCCCTTGGTATGATTTCTTGAAATTTATATTTTAGATACTGAGGTGTCGGTAAAAAATTCAGTGCAAGATCATTAACATCCTGATCACCTTATAGATAAGAATAGTGTATAGTGGTATGGTGGGGGGTGTTCAGACCCCTTAAGACCAGAGTAGTCCATAATGACATGTTGTTGAGATTTACTTTCCTTCTAGACTCTCGAACCCCAACTCACTCCTCTTGTTTTCTCTGAGAATTGGAGAGCGACTGGGTCTGATCTGAGATAGTGACAAATCATTGACATGCGTTAAGAGTATCAAAGTGTCAGGGAAAAAAATGTTACAAATGACAGCTTTCTGCAGTGTTTTTCTTTACTTTTGTTTGTTTGTTTGGGGCTATACCCGGTGACTCTCAGGGATTACTACTGGCTCTGTGCTCAGAAATTGTTCCTGGCAGGCTCAGGCAACTATGGGATATGGGGGATCGAATCTGGGTCAGTCCCAGGTAGTCCTCCTGCTATCGCTGTGGCCCCAGTGTTTTTTAAGATTATCAATCAGACACTTTTGTGTGAACATGCAATACAGACCTAGCCCGTTATTAATACTAGTTTCATAGTTAATTTGGAGTTGAGCTCACTCTTGGCATTCATGTATATAATTGTATTTATGTTAGAGGTATTGATATGTTAGCATTGATAAGTTGTCAATTAATTTCCCATAATGGGTAATCCGTGGTTGAGGGTTAAATAAATTTTTGTTAAATTTTTTTTTTCCCTAAAAGTTTGGCCCATTTTCGTGTCTAGTAGAATTTCTGGCACTGGATCTCAGTATTTTCGAAAAACAAAACAACTGTCACAATTGTTAGGTTTCATTTTTGATAATTTTCTGTCCAGAAAAATCAGCCATGGAACTTTTGTCCTATTTGCTCCACTTTTCAAAAGAGATAAAATTATGACTTCTGCATTATAGTCTCTTACTTCCTACTGTACAACATACCCCAGGAAGAATGAGGTTTCTGGCCAGGTTTGGGGTATCCATTTATCACAATATGTTCCTTAATTCTGTTTTTAAATATGTACATCTTTTAGTCAGTTTTTTTTTTTAAAGGTAGATCTGTCCTAATTAAAAAAGAATCTTAAGCTTACACTATTTTTGTTTTTTCATCTTTTTTGGGCAGAGAGGCAGATGAAGGCTGTAAAAAACCTTTAGAAAGATTGCTGAACATCTGGCAAGAAAGAAGTGTGTATGGCGGCGAGTTCATACAGCAGCTGAAGCTGTCTATGGAGGACTCCAAGAGTCCGCCCCCCAAAGGTAGAAACACCACCATATGTTTACAGCTCTTGATCTTTGCCTATTTTCACATCACATTGAAAGATGCAGTGGGGGTTGCTGAACCATGAGCACCTATTTGATTCTTCAAAGAGAGAGAGATGATCAGAAACGATGGTGAGAATTTCTGTAGTGCTCACAGCCCAGGCCTCGTATTCTTGCTGCTCATCACCTACACCTGAAATACCACTTTCTGTTCTTCCTTGATGCTTCTCCTCTTTTTAGATTTATTTTTTTTTTTTTTTTTGCACAAGGGGAAATAACTAGAGTATTTATAGAGTTGTGGGTACCCTGAACTGAACTCTGGTTTTATCTTAGCCCTGCACTACCTTTTTAGGGTCTTAGATAAGTTCATTTTGACCTTTTGAACTTGGTCTTATGAACTATTGACATGGTTTGGGAGCATTTGTTTCTGATAATTTGTTTGATAGTTTGCTGTCTAATATTTACTTTGCTCATCTCTGAATAGTTTGAAATAGCCTAGGAGATTCTGAACATATATGAGTCTTACTGAGACCTCCTTTTTTTTTTTAATATTTTTTTTATTTAAACACCTTGATTACATACATGATTGTGTTGTTTGAGTTTCAGTCATGTAAGGAACACCACCCATCACCAGTGCAATATTCTCATCACCAATGTCCCAAGTCTCCCTGTACCCCACCCAACCCCTGCCTGTACTTTAGACAGGATTTCTATTTCCTTCATACATTTTCATTATTAGGATAGTTCGAAATGTAGTTATTTCTCTAACAAAACTCATCCCTGTTTGTGGTGAGCTTCATGAGGTGAGCTGTAACTTCCAGCCCTTCTCTATTATTATTATTATTATTATTATTATTATTATTATTATTATTATTATTATTATTATTATTACTGAGACCTCCTTAAGAGTTCATGCTTAGGGGCCGGAGAGATAGCATGGAGGTAAGGCATGTGTCTTGCATGCAGAAGGACAGTGGTTCGAATCCCGGCATCCAATATGGTCCCCTGAGCCTGCCAGGAGCGATTTCTAAGTGTAGAGCCAGGAGTAACTCATGAGTTCCGCCAGGTGTGACCCAAAAACCAAAGAAAAAAAGAAAAAAAGTTTATGTTTGGTTGGTTTGTTTGTTTTTCAAAAAGAGTAAGATCAGACATCCTGTTCTCTGGCTGAGATGCTTCTAGTTTCGTTTTAGTTGACATAGCATGTTTGAACGTCTAAGTCTGATTAGACTTAGTTGCTACCTGAAGGATGATCGGTCCAGGTACTATCAAGGCATTTAGGACCTTCATAATCTGAATTTACTTTCCAATTCTCCCGTCATTTTCTCTCATATACATATCTTTGGTTCTCAGAGCAACCTATCTTTGAATGGTTTTCACTCTCGTTTCTCTTTACATTTTCTAGTGTCTGAAATGTCCTCTACCCCTAGCACTGTGTAGTACTCTCAGTCTTCAGAAATGCTCTTTTATTTTGGATTTTGGACCACACCTGGTGACGCTCAGGGGTTACTCCTGGCTACACACTCAGAAACTTCTTCTGGCTCAGGGGATTGAACCTTGGTCTGTGCTAGGCTAGTGCAGGCAAGGCAGATGCTTTACCGCTGTGCCACCACTCAGGCCCTTCAAGAATGCTCTTAACTCACATCTAACCTACCTTGTGTTGTACACCTATGTAACCATTCTCTCTCTTTTTTTTTTTTTTTTGGTTTTTGGGCCACACCCTGTGACGCTCAGGGGTTACTCCTGGCTATGCGCTCAGAAATTGCTCCTGGCTTCTTGGGGGACCATATGGGACGCCGGGGGATCGAACCGCGGTCCGTCCTAGGCTAGCACAGGCAAGGCAGGCACCTTACCTCCAGCACCACCGCCCGGCCCCGTAACCATTCTCTTATGTTCATCTGGTTATTAGTTAATGCTTGCACTACGGGATTTAACTACTCTCAGCATATTGATCAGCATTTGTTGAGCGACTTTTCAGTGTGGACATTTCCTGGTCTCCTTCAGGTCTGAGTTTATGTTCATTTTTAGGTGGGGACACATTTTCTATGAAACTAATGGTTGGAGACTTTGTAAGAGAGAGGAGTAATGGGGCCGGAAAGAAAGAACGGACGGTAAGGTGATTGTCTAGTGTCTAGTATGTGGCCAACCCAGGTTAGATCCCTGGCAGCGACATGGTCCACTGAAATTCACCAGGAGTGATCCCTGAGTGCAGAGCCAGGAGTAAGTCCAGAACACTGCAGGGGGTGGAGCAAAAATAAAATAAAACAAAGTAAAACCAACAAATACGAGTACTTTCAGACTTCAGATTTTGTCATTTACTTGGAGTGGAAAGAGGACTCTTATGGTCATTGGTGGTAGCTTCTGTAAAGCTGTTTCATCCTGCTTTGGATTCTGGTGTGTTTTGTCTTGTGTCCTTTGGAAGTCTGCAAAGTGCTTGGGAATTATCCAACATTCTTTTCTCTATTTTGCCTTAGAGTTCATTGGTAAACAGTGTTGACTTTTTAAAACACCTTTGGGCAGTGGGAGAGCTCTGAAAGACCCATGTTTGAAGCTAAATGGTGAATTTCAATTCAGCAAACATTTGCCAGACATGAGCTGCGAGTAAACAGTTACACTAGATACAATAGGAAAGAGTGAGAAATAGATCATACTCATGAAGTACTCAGGCAAATTGAGGAATTTGTGGCACTGTTTGCTTCGAACATAGGTCCATTGGACTGCTACTGGGTTTTACTTATTTTATTTTATATCATGAACATTTAGATGATAACAGACTGTAATTCTCTATGTGGAAGATAATACGGTTGAAAAGATAATTCTCCTTTCTCTTTCAGTGAAGGTGAAACACTTATCAAAAGGTTCTAATATGAGAATTAGTCCTAGTTAACATGTTCTTTCTCTCACTATCTTAATTGGACCTGGGTTTAGAATAGTTTATTAGATTCCTTTAGACTTTGTATGTTTTTCAGAAGTTTATTTTCAAATTTAAATTACCCTTTTTTTATTTTGATTCAGGGATAATTTTTTGTCTTAACTTTAGTGTTTATCTTTGAAATAAAAAAATTTTTATGGATCTTTAACAACTACTCTTTCACAGCTACCATATCCAAATAGTAATATATTCTTTTCATATTTCAAGACTTAGCATTATGTCTAAATATATAATAATCAAACTTATTAAAGTCTACCTGACTTTAAAGCCTATTCTTCACACCATACTTAAAATAAAATAATTGTGGGCCACATTTAGATTGTGGTTGGGACCATACCTGGACAATGCTTGGGGATTCAGGGCGATTCCACCATACTTTGATTCTGAATGTGCATGAATTGAGTTGGTGTATGGAATAATGAGCAAGTC
Organism: Suncus etruscus; assembly: GCF_024139225.1. Classification (NCBI taxonomy): domain Eukaryota; kingdom Metazoa; phylum Chordata; class Mammalia; order Eulipotyphla; family Soricidae; genus Suncus; species Suncus etruscus. The sequence continues at coordinate 14,830,006 of NC_064856.1, read as the reverse complement.
ACCCACCTTTCCCAGTTAGTTGAACTGCTCAGCCAAGAGTTTAATTTTAATATCAGACTTCCATAGGACTGGGAAAATAGTAAAGAGGTTAAGGCACTTGCCTGGCATGTGGCCAACTTGAGTTCCATTCCTGGTACTGCATTTGGTCCACTGAGCACTGAGCCAGAAGTAACCCCCAAGTACAGCCATGTGTTCCCCCTGTTTATCTTATTTTTGTTTTTTTGGTTTTGAGTCACACCTGGCGGCGCTTGGGTTACTCCTGGCTCTGTGCTCAGAAATTGCTCCTGGACCATATAGGATGCTAGGGATTGAACCCGGGTCTGTCCTGGGTTGCTGCCTGCAAAGCAAATACCCTACTGCTGTGCTATTACTTGGGCCCCCTAAATGTTTATGTTAAAATAAATTAATATAAAATAAAACCAGACTTTTGAGGGCCATAGAGATAGCATGGCAGGATGAGTATAGCTTGGCATTCAGAAAGCTCAGATTTGACTTGGTGTTGCATGAGGCCCTTACACAAGAGCAATTTCTGAGGATCCATTGAGTGTGGCTCCAAAACCTCCCTAAATCAACTCAGACTTCTGTTGTATAAATCTATCTATCTAGATAGATAGGCTAGATGAAATCATGATAGGGGCCAGAGAGCTAGTATGATGGATAGGGTGCTTGCCTTGTATGCGGACACTCTAGGTTCAATCCCTGGCATCTTGTATGGTCCTGTGAGCCTTCCAGGAATGATTCTTTTCCCTCCCTGCTTTGTGCAAGGAGAGCACAGTAATTAAGAGCAGGAGCTTTTAATCTTGAACCCCCTTTCTGAGTTCAAGTCTAGATATTGTGTCTCAGTTCAGTGAGATGGCGCACTGGGCTTCCTGAAGTTTGTTACTGATTTATTTTCTACCCAAGTATCTTAATGGTTAATAAGGAAAGTTCGGGCCAGAGCTATAATACAGTGGGTAGGGCACTTATCTTAAATGTGGTCGACCTGGGCTAGATTCCTGGCATCCCATATGGTTCCCTGAGCACTGTTTGGAGTGTTTCCTGAGTGCAGAGCTAGGATTAACCCCTGAGTACTGCCAGGTATTCCCTGCCTCTCTTAGCCCCCCAAGAGGAAAGTCTCTTTTCCTTGTTTTTAGACCATACCCAGCAATGCCCAGCACTTACTCCAGGCTCTAAACTATGTTTTGTAACTAATTTGAGAGCCTTCAAGTTAGTCTGCAAAAAACTAGGAAATCAGGATTACTTGGGTGAGCTTAGTACAAGGCCCCATGGATTTTTGGGAACAGGTTTTCATGTTTTTCATGTAGATGTATACATTAGGAAATTTGGGGATTATCTATACTGTACTGTAAATAGGTTGAATGAGTTGAAAGGGAAATACCCTGTGATCATGGCCACATAGATGGTGCAAAGGTGTCTTCGTTGAAATTCAGATGTAGGAATGTGCTGACATTTTTTCCCCGTTATTTTTAGTTGCTGTCTGACTAGACTGAGAGTAATATTCATCACTGTACAGTTGAGTCAGTGCAGAGCTACCTGTTTGTATAAAGGGAACCAATGGTGGCTATTACTGGCTCTGCCTTCAAGAGATTCCGACATGGGGGTTTGAAGAATAAACTACTTAAATGTTTTTGTTAGAGAGGCAAGGCCTGTTTGTGCCAGAGTAACGGCCAAGTGCTTTCAAAACATTTGGCCCTTTTACTGTGTCTGTGGCCCCTTTGGCCCTCATCCTAACTTCCAGTTGGGTTCTGCCAACATCCAAGGGCAGGAGGAAGATCACTTAAAGTCAGTTGGTGGCTGGGTTGGAGTTTGGACCTGCCAGGCTGTGGCACAACCCCTCACATCTTTCAGCATTTGTTTACTGGTTAAAGAACTTAGATGTGGAGGAGAGACTTAGAGAACTAGTCAACATCTTCCCCACCTGCTCACATCCACCAGCAAACTCCTGATGCCCAAAAGCGACCATAGAGATAGTACAGTGTGTAGGGCAGTTGCCTTGCACACAGCCAAACTGGATGACATGTAGTCAGACAGAGTTCTCTGAGCACTGCCAGTAGTAGTTTCTGAGGACAGACCCAAAAGTACAATTGGGTGTGGCTTCTCTCCCCAGCTATAAAAACAAAGAAAAAACAAGGAAAGCACAAAAGGGAAGGATGAAAGAAGGCTTGGGGATAATTCAGAGCTCTTTTTTTTTTTTTTTTTTTTCCAGAATATTACCATAGTAAAGTATAGTCTGGTTGAAAATGAGTGAATAAAGGCTGTGGTTCCAACAGGGAATGTTAAGGACAATTTGCTAAGAGGAGATCTGTAAGGCAGGCCTCGAGATGTGGAAATGTAACACTTGAGAGTTGGAGCATCCAAGACTGGACCTAGAGGATAGATGGATGAGTGGACGTGTTGCTAAAGGAACAGGTGGCTTGGGCAAAGTTTGGCCTGTGGGTTGAGGAACAGTCAGCAGCTTGTTCCCAGTAGGTGCTCCCATCCACGGAGAACATCATAAATGGAGGAGAGTGGTTGCCTTCCAGTTTACTTCCTTTCACCAGGCTGACAAAGACAAAAATTCTCAAATCATCTTCATTGCTCTTAAAGCCTTCCTTAGGTGAGTAAGGTAGGAAATGTAGGGCCTTAACTTACCCGTGAGCTCTAGGAGGGCTTCTGCAAAATAGGGTGCGGGAGCAGGAGTACAGCACTCTTCAAGGCTGTCCGCTGCCCAAATGGACTGGATTCGGAGGGGCTTGAGTAGTGATTCATGCAGTCTTAGGTTTAATAGTTTCTCAGAGGGCTTGAAAACGGAAGGATTCAAGTGTTTTCTGTCTTTTAGAGTGATTAACGATTTGAGTGCTTTTCCAGGTGTTCAACTAGAACAGAACAATAACACAATTGCTTTGCTATTTTACTTCAGCCTGGCCACTTCTCACATGAGATATGAGAGCCACATTGATGAAGGAATGACCTGATGTCTACAGGACCATACTGCATGCTAGCTGTTAGGCGGTTATTGTGAGCAAAGTGCTATTAGCTGTCTTTTATGAAATTAATCGATCTGGGCCAGTGAGGCAGTAGGACAGTGGATAAAGTACTTGTCTTGCCTGCAGCTTATAGGGTTAGCTCCCCCAGCACTTCATGTGGTCTCAGGGCATCACTGGGAGTATCCCTGGGTACAGAAAGAGGAATAAATAAGCCTTGTATTGTGGGTCCCCCCCCCAAGCCCCCAATTAATAATAGAGCTTACATTAAATAAATATGTCTGGTAGTATAGGATTGTACACCTGGCCATGAGATTTGAAACTATAAAATGATTGTATTTGGGATAACTAAAATTTTCTATGACTTTTTTGATCAAACCCAGGTCAGCCACATGCAAGGCAAACTTCTATCTCTTTGGCCCCTGTTTTGTGACTTTAAATTTCTTAAGGAATTAAAACTCATTGTTGATCACAAATGTACATATAAATAAGACAGTAATACTAATGGTAATTTAGCAGTAGAATAACAAAAAGTTATTGAGAATAAAACTGTTGTATTTCTTTGTAACTTTGAAATGTTACGAAGTGTAGCATGTCCGTTCTTCTAGTCCTTAAAGTTTGGATCAGTTTCCAACATTTTATCCTTGGTACTCTGAATGCTGTGAAATACCTGAGAGTTGCTGTATTGACATCTTATTGACATCTCTTCCTCAGGGACATTGTTGTCTTCCTTTCCATCATAGCCACTTTTTTCATCTGCTTTGCTTTGTTTAGTCTTTACTAAGATCTAGAATCTCTGAAGCACCAGGTGTGTAGGGGGGGGAGTTTGTCCATCGTTCTGCTAACCAGCTCTTCTTCAGCTGCATTTCTTGTCTCTCCATCTATCGCTTTTAGCAATACTTTTCGCTTTTTTGTTGTACTTTCCTCTTTGGGCAGTTCCTTTTTGAGTATTCATTATAATAAAATGTCATGGATTTTATCACTGGGAGACTAGACAGCACAGCTAAACACTTTGCTGTCTCTGTGACCTGAATAACAAGATGTGCAGTGACCAATCACTGACCTTGAAAGAAGTGATGTGATTGGTCACTGATCACGATGCACTGTTATTATTTATGTGGTGCCTTGTGGGTCGAAGTTAGCAGCAAAGTTTATCTGTTATGCAACTACTCAGTTATGTGTCATGGCAACTGAAATTTGAACCTTGTTTTTGAAGAACTGGGGTAATTTAAACCTTAGCAACAAATCTGTACATAATAGAATGACATTTAATTAGGACCATCTGCATTGCAAATGCTGTAGTTTCTCTGAATAGAATAGTTTTTTTTTTAATTAAGAAAAAATAAAACAAGATTGACCTAGATTTCATATAAACAATTTGATCTGTTAAAGGGAGGTAGGTAGGTGAAAATAGGAACCATGTCCTTGGTTTCAGAAGTGCATTATTCTGGGACAGGGACCTGGGCTCATTCCCTGGTATCGTGATCTGGGGGTGGAAGGTGGAAGAATGGCAAGAAGACACTTTGGTTTGCAACTGAGTCCTAGGGTAGGAGTGGGGTCTCCCCTTTTCTGACAGATGAAAGTGTAGTATAATGAGACAAGTAATTTGCATATTATGAAAAGAACAAATTTTGCGGACATAACTTTTTGATGAGTTCTTGAGCTTTTCTGGATCTTTACTTCCTCATATGTGAAATGGATGTGCAGCATCCTAGAATGTCAGGATGATTCAGAAGGAACTATGGCAGCCCTGAGCACAGGCAAGTGTCCAGAAGTAGCTTCACTTTCCAGTCTAGGCTGTGCCTTGTACATTTATGCCCCATAGTCACTTTATTTATTTTGTATGCAATACAATTTGATGAAACAGAAATTATTTTGCACTTAAAAACGATGTCAATTTAAAATCATCCAGTATTGGGGCCAGAACGATAGCACAGTGGTAGGGCAGTTTGCCTTGCTCGCAGCCAATACAGGATGGACCCGGTTCTATTCCTGGCATCCCACATGGTCCCTCAAGCCTGCCAGGAACGATTTCTGAGCACAGAGCCAGGAGTAACCCCTGAGTGCTGCCGGGTGTGACCCCAAAACAAAAACAAACACAAAAAACCATCCAGTATAATTATAAAATTGGAAACCACCAGTCTCAAGTGGTTAATTTTTATTTTTTGAAAAAACGAAACAAAACTATTTATTGATTGATTGGTTTCTGGGGCACACCCAGTGGCACACGTTTCATTCCTGGTACTCCACTCAGATATTGCCCCTGGCAGGCTTGGAGACCATATGGGATGCCAGGAATCGAACCAGGTGCCTCCCTGTCAACCCAATGCAAGACAAACGCCCTACCGCTGTGCTATCTTTCTGGCCCCTTAAGTGGTTAATTTTTTGTTTGTTTGTTTGTTTTTTTGGGTTACAATCGGCAGCACTCAGGGGTCAGAAATTGCTCCTGGCAGGCTCAGGGGACCATATGGGATGTCGGGATTCGAACCAATGACCTGCATGAAAGGCAAACGACTTACCTCCATGCTATCTCTCTGGCCCCAAGTTGTTAATTTTTAAATGGTAACTCAGTTACTTAATTTTTTCTGAGCATTTTCAATCAGACTTCGCAGCAGTGGTTTTCTTGAATATTAAGATGAATTAGCATGTTTTCATAGGAAGTTTACTAGATACTTGTATTTAGTTTTAGCTATCCAATCTTACATATGGGCTTCTTCCTGCTATGAAGTATACTTCCTGAATCTGAAGTATATTCTCTGTAGACCTTCAATATTTCAGCACACTTTACTATATATATCTATGGAGATTCTTTTTAATCTATTTTATTTGTCTTGTTAACCTTTAAAATGATGAGGATTTGGGACCAGAGAGAATCCAATGAGCTGAATGCATACTTTGCCTGCTGGAAGCCCAGGTTTGCTTCCAGACACTACCAAGATATAGCCCAGCCTAGTACTCTGTTTCCCCAAAATATATAACAGGTTTTAAATGAAATATATTTCACAATTAGGTTTTTTTTTTCTCTCTAACGAGTCTGTCTGAGATGATTTCGTCTCTATATTAATATAGGGAACTAGTACCATTGTAAAGTAAGACAGACTCAAGCTGTTTCTGGAATGTTTGTCCTGTTCCCTTTTTACCTGGGTCTGTCGTGCACAGCATTTGATCCACACTGACCTGTGCAAACTGTAACCCACATTCATCACTTTTAGCAACAGAAGAAAAGAAATCTCTGAAACGAACATTTCAGCAGATTCAAGAGGAAGAAGATGATGACTACCCTGGAAGTTACTCCCCCCAGGACCCTTCTGCAGGACCCCTCCTGGTATGTTTGCTACCCAGAAATTACCCAGGGACCCTTCTACAGGACCTTCCTGGTTCCTTTGCTCCCCTAGAGAGTAAGTAGGGCAGTGGCCTGGAAATGACCTGAGTGGAAGAATGTGGCCACAAGGTGGTGCTGCTAACCAGTCGTCTGGGAGCACCCTAGGTTGCTCTCAGAGCACCTGGTGCGAGATCTGCTGTTAAAGTCGCCAGGCAGGGAGCAGGCTGAGCTCTGTGTGCCATTGCTCTGAGATGGATTCTTTATTTTATAGTATAAAAACAAAACCAATTTTGTTTTTAACTTCTAGAGTTGAAAACAACCTTTGAAAGATTTTTTTTTTGTGAAACAGTAGATAAATTTACAGAGGTATTAGTGTCCTCTGCTGTGACTTGTCTTCCTTGAGACAGACCTTCTTTTTCTACATAAAAATTTTTTTCTCCCTTCTATGGACAGACTCCCTTCCACAGCAGACTCCGTGGCTGGGAACTGATTCAATATTAAGGAAACAGCACTTACTGAATTTTTATTTTTTTTTTAACTTTGATTGATTGATTGGTTTTTATGCCACACCCAGCAGCGCTTAGGTGTCACTCTGGCAGGCTGGGGGAACCATCTGGGATGCCAGGAATAGAACTGGGTCAGCCACATGCAAGACAAACTTCCCACCGCTGTGCTATCTCTCCGGCCCCACTTACTGAATTTTTTTTTTTTTTTTTGGTTTTTGGGCCACACCCAGTAACGCTTAGGGGTTACTCCTGGCTATGTGCTCAGAAGTTGCTCCTGGCTTGGGGGACCATATGGGACACCGGGGGATCGAACCGCGGTCCGTTCAAGGCTAGCGCAGGCAAGGAAGGCACCTTACCTTTAGCGCCACCGCCCGGCCCCTTTTTTTTTGTTTGTTTTTGAACTTACTGAATTTTTAACCACCTGTTTGCATTGTTTGGCACTTCTTATAAGTCAGCTCATGAACTCTAATAAGCTGTTCACTTATTTACAGTCTAAAAGAACAAGGTTCTAGGAGCCATATGGATTCAGTGTATCAGTGTCTCCATTGAGGGCGGGTCTAACTTCAGACTCAATGCCTTTCCCACTGAGTTGCTCTGCTTCTTGTTTTATTCAGAACGTCTTTCTTTTATTACACCTAGGTATGTTCAGAGTGTATGTAAGTAGGAAGCTTGTTCTGTTTCATGGGTTAAGATGTTGAATTAGACAAGGTATTAAACCAAACCAATATTAAGTTACGAGTGCTTCTTTGCACTGAAAAAGCTTCCAGGAGAGCAGCCTGAATTACTAATTTTTTTGGTCCCCTGAGTACTGTCAGTCTACATTATCAACTGCTACCAGATCTAGATTATACGATTTATAGTCTCGGTTTGCTCTTTGTGACCTTCCCTTTATGACGAATAAGTTTGACGTGTTTAATTTTAAGAGTTGCTGCCAAAATGAAAAATGCTGTTTTGTGGTAGTATTTTGTAAGACACACTGAAGAGTTTTAAAGTAGGTGGTATCACTTTAGTTAATCGGTCAGCACATGCTCGTTAGGCAGATGTGGATAGTAGTACCTTTGGTCTACAGGGAGACCTTTCCTTATTTAGAACACATTGAAATTGCAGTAGAGCCAGACTATTTCTTTAAATTTCAGAAAAACGTTCTCATACAAATCATTTTGAAGAATTATGTGGTGTATTAACATTCTGCCAGAAAAAATTTTTATACTCTCTTTGAACCCATCTTATTGACTTCAATTTAAGCTGTGGATCTAAGAATAATTTTTTCTTATGTCAGGAATGATCATTTTAAGAATTTATGTCTACTTCATTGAACTTCAACTAATTTTTAAGTCCCTCTTTTTAACCTATAATGTTGTGTGTATACAGACGGAGGAGCTGATCAAAGCTTTGCAAGACCTGGAAAATGCCGCATCAGGGGATGCCACTGTCCGACAGAAAATTGCATCTCTGCCTCAGGAAGTGCAGGACGTTTCTCTGTTGGAGAAAATCACAGGTGAGCAGGTCAGATCCAAGGGATAGAGCGAGCTTCCTGTTCGTGGTACCTTCAGTCAAGCTTAAGCTGCAAAGTCAAAATTCCTGTGTGGTATTAGGGAATGGGGGTGGGCTTTTCATATTGGGGTTTGCAAGCATAGCTCGTGTTGAAGAGGGTTGCTGCTGAAATTAGGATTAAATAGTGAGTCTAGAAAATAATTACAAAAATGCTGGCATTGGGGCTGAAGCGGTGGCACAAGCGGTAGGGCATTTGCCTTGCACCCACTAACCTAGGACCAACTGTGGTTCGATCCTCCATGTCCCATGTGGTCCCCCAAGCCAGGAGTGATTTCTGTGCACGGAGCCAGGAGTAATACCTGAGCATTACCAGGTGTGGCCCAAAAAACAAAACAAAAAATGCTGGCATCGATATTAATGGACCTGCAATACTTGGAGGTCTTTGGAAAAGTACAAGGGCTGGTAGTGGGGCAATATTATGGGGGGATAAGCATTAAAGTTGTGAAGTTCATACTCATTAAAATGAGTTAGGGCTTTGGTCAGTAAGTGGCACACGGACACACCTGTGGATAATGGTACCTTTGGTGTGAAGTTTCAGTTGTGTGACTGTTAGTGCCTGTGAATCACCAGTTAGATGGGGGTGGGGCACTTAATGATCACGATTCAGTGTGGGAAAATGACAGGGTAAAAGCAAAGTAGGAGTGAATATAAAGTAGAATCTGTAGATTCTGTTGTGTATCATCAGTGATAAGCTTTTGTGATAGCTGGCTTGGTCATCTCTCTCAGAGAGATGGCTAGTTTTTTCAATACCACATACAGTCTTGATATTCCAACCTAACTATAAAACCCTCTTTTCCATTTTAGACCTTTTGCTCCACTCTTCCAAAGCCACCACTTTGTCCTTCCAGTTTCTACATTTGTCTGCTTTGTAACTTTCTCCTTGTCCACACAAGAGGAAATCAAGGTTGTTTATGATTAGAACCCACTACATAGTATGTTCTGCCTATATCACTTTAGGATTAAATGTTTAAAAGAAAAATAAAGCAGGGGTTGGTGGTGAAGAATAAGGGTGGTGATTTTGTCCATGCATTTTTTTGTTGTTGTTAGGTCTGAGAATTGAACCCAGGACCTCTTACTGCTGAACTGCAAACCTAGCTCTTGCAGGAGGTTTTATTATTTTTGGTTTGGAGTCCACACCTGCAAGTTCTGTGGGGCTAATCTCAGCCCTGTGTATATGTTTGTTCCCAACAGTGCATGGCAGACCTGTGATATGTACTGAGTATCAAACTCATGGCTCCCACATGCCAAAATTCAAAGCATGCACTCTTAACACTTTGAGCTATCTTTCTGACCTAGGAGGCTTAATTTTATTTGATTTTGTTTTGCATGGGGGGGAGAAGGAACACGGGTGTTGCTCAGGGATCATTACTGGAGATAATTGGAGACCATATATGAATGTGTGAGTACTGCTTTGCCAGAGGCAAAACCAACATTCTACTTGCTACCCTGTCTCTCTAGTCCCAGGGCCGTGGCTGGAGAGCACATCAAGAGCCTGGACAATGAGACTATACTGGATGTCACAGCTGATTGTTTATTACTTTCCCAGTCATCACTCCTATGGCCTCATTTTCTTATTTAGTTGGCTTAGGGTTTGTTTTGCTTTTTTGGAAGTGAGGGGCCAACGGATGACCTCCTAGTGAGTGTTCAAGGGTTATGGGCACTGTTCCCAGTGATACTCAGCCAAATAGGCCAGAATGCTCCATGTGAGGCTTCAGGAACACAGTGTAGGTGACTTCTAGAGTCACGGGTGGGAGTGGTGATGAGAGTGTGTAATCACTCCTTTACATGCATCCTCAGTTCCTTTCCTCTTCCTCTTCTGTAGCCTCTGCAAAAAAAAAAAAGGCATTCCTTCAACTCAAAAAAATTTTTTTTCTGCTGTGCTTGGAATTTAACAGAAATAACACTTCATACTTGTGCTTATCACTGAGCCACATCCCCAAAATCTATATCTTAGAAAATATATATGGACTGGAGTGATATTAAAGTAGGTAGGGTACTTGCCTTGTATGTGATTGGCCCAGGTCAGCAACTCGTATGGTTCTCCCAGCCCTGCCAGGAGTGATCCTGAGCATAGGTAGGTGTGGCCCAAACATAACAAAAACTCAATTCTAAAATAGAGCTTATTCATTTTACCTTTTATTATTGGAATCATGATCTGTGAACAATGGAAGCAAGTGAAGCAAGTTAATATATAAAGCTAGTAGTGTATTTAATTTCATCCTTTTTGGCGTGAAGCCTTTTATACAAGACCTTTTTAAAAAATGTGTTTTATTTAGATTTTTAGTTGTGGCCAAACATAAAAAAATGGACTGTCTTAATCATTGTTACAGTTCAATAGCACTAAATAGACTCAGTTGTGCAACCAGCTTCCAGAATTGTTTTCATCTTTTGTTTTGGTTTGGTTTTTGGTTTTTGGGCCACACCCGGCGGTGCTCAGGGGTTACTCCTGGCTGTCTGCTCAGAAATAGCTCCTGGCAGGCACGGGGGACCATATGGGACAGTGGGATTCGAACCAACCACCTTTGGTCCTAGACCAGCTGCTTGCAAGGCAAATACCACTGTGCTATCTCTCCAGGCCCTTGTTTTCATCTTGTAGAATCGAAGTGGTGCTCAATAAGTAACATCAGCTCATGTCCCCCTCACTGAGTCCCCTGGAACTTCTGGTTTTTGTTTGTTTTTTAAATTTTTATTTTGGGCCACACCCAGTGACACTCAGGAGTTACTCCTGGCTTGGGTACCATATGGGACTCTGGGGGTTTGAGTGGGGGATTGAATCGCTGTCCATCCTAGGTCAGCTGCATGCAAGGCACTGTGCCATCGCTCTGGCTCCAAACTCTGTTCTTTTTTTTTTTTTTTTTTTTTTATGGACACAAAAAATATGGAACGCTTCACGAATTTGCGTGTCATCCTTGCGCAGGGGCCATGCTAATCTTCTCTGTATCGTTCCAATTTTAGTATATGTGCTGCCGAAGCGAGCACCCAAACTCTGTTCTTGATACCTCTTTTCTTCTAGTTTTCTCCTGTATCTGCATAGCTCCGAATGACTGGGGAAAAGCATATAACATTTGGTGGGCTTTTCTAGTTTCCAAACATACTGTTTCTAAATCAGCTCCTCTTCCATGTTCAGATCTCTTCCTTCTCATCTGTTCAGAGGATGTTGCTTTACTTCTGCATCTTCATATTTTTCTCCTCTGTTGGATCATTTTCAGCAGCATTAAAACATGCTTCTTTCCCTTCCACACAGGAAAACCTTTTCTTCTGTTCATACCTTATTTGCTGAAGCTGCTACTTCATCTCCTTGTCCCTTGTAGCACGCATCCTAGCTGGACTGCTCTGCTCACCTGTCTCCAAGGTGCCTCTCATTCATGTTCTTGTTCTGCGTGGTTGTGCTGTTCTTTCCAGTGGGAACTTCCACTAGATTCCACGGGGGAAATTTTTGTCCAGTTTTAGCAGTGATTTGACCCAGTGATTTCTTTTTCCTTCCTGGAAATATTTTTCCCCTTGGTATGGCAGACCGAGCATTTTGACCTCAAACCTTCTAACCATGTATGTCCAAGATCTGATTCACACAACTTGTGAACTTTATCTTATATGCAGGAAGAACTTTTGTAGATATGACTAAGAATCTAGGGATGGGAGGGGCCGGAGAGATAGCACAGCGGTAGGGTATTTGCCTTGTATGCAGCCAATCCAGGATGGACGGTGGTTGAAATCCCGGCATCCCATATGGTCCCTGTGCTTGTCAGGAGCAATTTCTGAGTGCAGAGCCAGGAGTAAGCCCTGAGCACCGCCAGTTGTGACCCAAAAACCAATAAATAAATAAAAAGAATCTAGGGTTGAGATTTTTCAGATGAGCCCAGTGTAATCATAGAGTTTTCATAAAATGAAGGGAGGGGGACAAGAATCAGGGGATAGGACTATGGAAGCAGAAGTTGGAATATAGAGGAAGGAGCTGTGATAATAAATACTAAGATAGTATTCACATATTGTCTGAAGTTACTAAAATGGTGATTATTATTACTGTAGTAGCAATAAGTAGCTATAACTCAGGGGTCTCAAACTCAATTTACCTGGGGGCCGCAGGAGGCAAAGTCGGGGTGAGGTAGGGCTGCATAAGGGATTTTGTTTACCGAATATTCGCAATAAAAAATTGCATTAGTAAAAAAAAAATCGCAAAAAATCGCATTAAACATTTGCATACCCCGAACGGAACTGCTCAGGGTGTGTGAATGTTTAATGCGATTTTTTTCTTACTAATGCGATTTTTATTGCGAATACTGCGATATTTGAAGGCTGGCCACGGGCCACAAAATGTTGTACGGAGGACTGCAAATGGCCCGCGGGCTGCGAGTTTGAGACCCCTGCTATAACTCTATGCTCTACTAACTTTACTTTTCTCTCTGATGATCTTATATATCTTATATATTAGATATTTGATAATATCTTTTCAGTCTTCTTGCTGGTTTATGTTTTTTCTTTGAGGGTTTTTTTTTAAATGGGGTGTTATGCAGGTGACACCCAGTTCGTGTTCAGGGCTTACTCCTGGCTTTGTGTTCAAGGTAAGTGATCTATCTACTATACTTTCTCTTTGGCCCCTTTATTAATCAGCTTCTTTCTCTTGCTAGTTTTGCCAAGTTTGTTTCAACCACTTGATAACCAGTTAGATATCTCCAGAGGCATCTCACACCTCTTTCACATTTCCTCCAAAATTCATCTCTCTCATGTTGTTTTTAATCAGTAAATGACTTGTTTATCCCTATTAATCAGGACCCATACCACTCCTGTCCCCACCTTGTACAAGTCACCTTCATGTTCATTTGGATCATTTATGTGGGCTCTTCCCTGGTCTCCCTTCTCCTGCCTCTGCCTCCATCCCAGCTGTCAGAGCAAGTTTTGGATCTGGAAGTTGGAGTGTGTCCTCTCTGTTCAGCACACGAACACTGAGGTGTGCAGGGGTTGGAGAGAGAGTACAGAGTTAAGGTGGTTGTCTCACTCCTGGATGATTCCAGTCCAGTACCTGGCATAGCATGCAGTTCCTATGGCCCCAAATCCCAAAATAAATTAAAATAAAACATAAATATTTAAAGTTCTAATCTTCCTATCACCTACATAATCAGTTACATTTATTTTTATAAATCATTTTTTCTCTTACTCTCATTCCTAATTATCAGTTCTGATTACCATTTCTTTACAAGAACACTGTTTCGTATAATTTAATCCTTTTTTTAAACATTATTACAGAGACCCACTTCTGTCAGAGCTAGTCTCCCAGTGATGATCCGCTGCCAGCAAACTAGTGCTTGCACCCTAAATTCTTGTAGGCCAGAGGGCCACACCCTGAGCCATACAGTGCCAGGATCAAACTTGCTCATGCCTGCCATGTGTTCTGTGGGAGGCAGGGGGCGCTGCAGTAGCTGCTTGGGTACTGGTCTAGAGCTCATAAGTATGCTCACTTAAGGTAGGCTCCAGGAGTTGCTGAGGGCTTTTTTTTTGTTGTTCCCTGTAAAGCGAGTAGTAGGCTAAATAAGTGGGAGCTGCTAGACTAGATCTATTTCCCTGGGGCTGTCACTTTGTTTTTGTTTGGCGGCCATACCTGGTGGTGTTCAGGGCTTACTCCTATCTGTATTCAGAGATCACTAGTCCGGGGAACCATCTAGGGTACCAGGGATTGAAGCATAGTCGATTGCATGCAAGGCAAACATCTTACCTGCTGTACTAATTTTCCCAGTCCTGGCCCTATTCGTTTATTCTTCAACAGAGCTGTTTTCTAAACAATAAGTTGCCATTAATTAGAGCTTAAATCCATTTCATAAGTAATAACTAATGAGACTTTTTTTTTTTTTTTTTGGTTTTTGGGCCACACCTGTTTGATGCTCAGGGGGTACTCCTGGCTATGCGCTCAGAAGTCGCTCCTGGCTTGGGGGGACCATATGGGACGCCCGGGGATCGAACCGTGGTCCGTCCTACGCTAGCGCTTGCAAGGCAGACACCTTACCTCTTGCGCCACCTTCCCGGCCCCTGAGAGAGAGACTTTTTTTTAATGAAATAGAAGATAGGGGGCCGGAGAGATAGCACAACGGTAAGGCTTTGCATGCAGAAGGATTGTGGTTCGAATCCCGGCATCCCATATGGTTTCCCGAGCCTACTGGGGATGATTTCTGAGCGTAGAGCCAGGAGTAACCCCTGAGCGCTGCTGGGTGTGACCCAAAAACCAAAAAAAAAAAAAGAATATTTTGTACACAGAAAAGATAAGGCCTCCCAATTCTTACCACAGGCTGTGTTCTTTACACTTGACTATATAGAAAGAGGAGGTACAGTAAATGCACCTCATATACACCTCAACCCAGCCCTTTGCCTGGTCTGTATTGTGAATTGGGGGACGAAAAAAAAAAGAATATTTTGTACATGGTAAGTGTAAGTATTGTTTTATGAGGTTTTTGGTCAATTTTTATGTCTTTAAGGCATACTTTTTAAAATTAAGGATTAAACCCAGAAGCATTAGGAAGCCTCTGATCAGACCTGGATTTAACTGACTTGAGGAAGAGTGCTCATGTGTAGGTCCAAGACTCATACAGTTTGAGGGGTAGAGTCTGGAAAGGTAGAGCTAGCTATGAGTTCCCAGTTCCCTGCCTACTCCCCAAGATAGAACCTGCCCTCTTTCTAGTTTGCTTAACTGCCACACCCACCATGAGTGTGCGCTGCTGTGTTTAAGAGCTATTTGCAAAGGATAATTAAACAATAGTATGAATGAAAAGCATTTTTAACATTCTTGGTTAAGAAAGAATGACTTCATCAGAAGACCTTAATTCTGTATATTTGTAGAACTTTTTATAGGAATAGGCATTTAGAGACTCTACCCTAGTTCCTTCCTTGGACAGTTGCATCATTTCGGGTAATTCAGAAAGGTCCTGTGTGCTGACAGGGGTTGGTTTCTCTGGAGCATTGTCAGCCAGGCTGTTGTTGGTCCACAGGTGTCCTGGCTTAATCCCTGGCATTCCTGGGGAGAAGATGTTTGTCTCTCCCCCAAATGTTTGCAGTCTTTTCTATATGATTTGTATATTATCTCAGGTTTTTTTCTGTCTTATTTGTATTTAGACAAAGAGGCAGCTGAACGTCTTTCAAAAACAGTTGACGAAGCGTGCCTGTTACTAGCAGAATATAATGGGCGCCTGGCTGCAGAATTGGAAGACCGGCGCCAGCTGGCTCGAATGTTAGTGGAGTACACCCAGAACCAGAAGGATGTTTTGTCAGAGAAGGAGAAAAAACTGGAAGTGAGTACATTGTACACCAAATCCAGACTTTCCACATTTACCTTCCTCTAACCCACACCAGGAGACTGTTGTCATGCCTTGATTAGCACATTTTCTGTCTTTTAAAAATTCATGAGGTGAGATCAGTCCATCAGATATTATAATAGTTTGAAACTAGTTGGAATTAGAGTCATATTTCTGTATGTCCCAGAAAGAACAAATTAAAATGCAGGAAGCATTGAGCTTTTAAAATCGCAGTAGAAAGGGTCTTAGTATTACTTCAGTTTCAACTCACATTTTCAAAAAATGTAGATTGAGGTACATAAAGAACAGGATGTCAGCAAAGCAAGAGAATGTTGAGTAGTTGTTGGGAAAAGCTTAACTTATTTTGAGCTTCTATTGAGATATATTTCTGACTTGTATTCATACTAAGGCCAGTAAGTCACCTCCCTTGGAGCAGTTCTGAAATGTCAAGGCCATGCTCATGGAGCCCATTTCCCAGATGACCAGGAGGAGGTGGTCATCTTTGAACGTGTGCCTTTGGGGAGGGCTCCAGAGAAAGCTGCTTCCGAACCAGCTGCCTGTATCTCTGGCCTAAGGGCCCAGTTCTGTGTGGTCAGCCAGTAGTACGTGCCTGTGGAAACTTCTGCTAGCCCCACAGTGCCTGGCTCTCTTCTCCCAAAAGTCTGTGCTTTCTTCAAACAGACCTGGAGATGATTTGCAGCCAGTGATTTGAGAGGGAAGGACAGTTTTGAGGTAGAAAATTGATCATCACTTTTTTTTTTTGGATTTTGGGTCACACCCGGCGGTGCTCAGGGGTTACTCCTGGCAGGCACGGGGGACCATATGGGACACCAGGATTCGAACCAACCACCTTAGTTTCTGGATCGGCTGCTTGCAAGGCAAGCACCGCTGTGCTATCTCTTCAGGCCCATTATCACGTTCTTGAAGATGTCCCCTGCCCCATTCTTGAACTCAGGAACCACTTTATCTGGCAGAGGGAGGGAAACTGGGCTCATGTAATTTTTCCTGACTTGAGGGACCAGGATGATAGGGTTTTGTTTTGGTTTTGCCTTTGTTGTTAACATGATTATGGTAACTGACAGGTGTGGGAACTTCCTATTTTGAGTGAACCTGAATGTGGAGGTGGGAAGTGGCTATCTAAAATGTAAGGCTTAGATTTAGAAATGGGCACTGACCAGAAATCCTAAAGGGAGATTCAGAGGCAGTACCAGACGGTCATTTATCTGAGATGCTCATCTTTCACTGAGGAAGCATTTTCCAGCACCATGCCCCGGGACTAATAAGAGAGTGTAATTAATGATTCTGGTTGTAAGTCACCATGCCATCTGTTGAACTGCCCCTTGGCGACACATTAAGGGCTTTCTCTGATCTGTCAGACATTGATTATCATGAGCAGCTGCTGTTGGGTGGAATGTGGCAAACTACCATAGAGGACAGTCTTTGGGAAGGAGATTGGGTTGGTAGAGTAGGTTAACTCTTTGTGTTCCTTCTTTCCTTTAGTTCTCGGAGGAATGATTCTGCAGAACTAATCATTTGCTGAATGGCATCAGGGGGTCATTAAGACAGAACTGACCTGAGATTTGGGTTAGTTCTGTAGTATTCTAGCTCTCATTCCCTCTCTCGGGGCATTGGAACAATTTTACTTAAAAACCAGAACAGGGGCCTGGAAAGATAGCACAGCAACGTTTGCCTTGCAAGCAGCCAGTCCAGGACCAAAGGTGGTTGGTTCGAATCCCGGTGTCCCATATGGTCCCCCGTGTCTGCCAGGAGCTATTTCTGATCAGACAGCCAGGAGTAACCCCTGAGCACAGCCAGGTGTGGCCCAAAAACCAAAAACCAAAAAAAAAACCAAGAACAGGAAAATGCCACCACTGGGATGTATAGATTCTGAACAAAGGTAGCCCCAGACCATGTCTCAGCCACTTAAGCAAAACTATTAATTGGGAAAATGGAGTTAGATTTGCTGCATTTTCAAAACATGAATTTAGATACAACTTAAGGTTTGTTGAAAGATGATTTTGGTTCTTTCTTTGTTCGTATTTGCTTAAAAGTGTGAACAGTCCCCTAGAAATCTTTTTCTTTCATGGTCTATTATAGATAGACTTGTCTTGTTAAAATCTTTTGGTGATGGTAAAACTTGCTGAGTGTGTGTGCCACTTGAGAGATGACTATTTGTATGAACTCTTCCAAATCCCCTAAAGTTTCTTACTAATGTATAACTACCTTTTTTTTTTTCTTTTGGTTTTTGGGTCACACCCGGCAGTGCTCAGGGGTTACTCCTGGCTTTAGGCTTAGAAATCGCTCCTGGCAGGCTCAGGGGACCATACGGGATGCCAGGATTCGAACCACTGTCCTTCTGCATGAAAGGCAAATGCCCTACCTCCATGCTATCTCTCCAGCCCCGTATACCTACCTTTTTAACATTAATGTCCTTCTACCTCCCCTCTTTCCCTTGCCATCCCTTCACCTCTTCTTCTCTCTCTCTCTTCCTTCCCTCTTTCCACTCTTTCCTCTTTCCCACTTTTTTCCCCTCCTCTCCTCCCCTCCCTCAAGAAACCTAGGGCCCACAGGTAATTCAGCTGTCTTTGCTGTTGATTCAGTACAAGGGTCTGAGGGTGCTGTGCTACTCGGTTTATGCAGTGCCAGGGATGGGGGCCTCCAGGGCCTATACCCAGCAATGCTCAGTAGACCATGTAGTTCTAGGAATACAACCCATGTTGGATGCATGCTAGGTATACCTCCTCATCACTGTACTGTCTTCCAGCCTCGTGTTCATTTTCCTACATTTTCAGTCCTTTATTTTTTATTTTCAGGCTATACCTGGCGGTAATTAGTGATAACTCCTTGCAGGCTCAGGGGACCATATGGGATGCCAGGGATTGGACCCAGGTAGGCCATGTGCAAGGCAAGGATCCACTGTGCTATTGCTCCTACTCCTCTCTGTCCTTGTTTTAAACGGTCAGACCTGGGCCAAAGTAATAATAAAAACCGCAAGTAGTACTCTTACGTGGCCCACCTGGGTTCGAACCCCAGCACTGCGTGTAGTCTCTAGAAACCCCGCCAGGAGTGATCCCTGAGCGAGGGCCAGGAGTAATCTTTGAGCACAGCCAAGTTGGCTCCCAAAAAATGAAATAAAGAATAAAATTGCCAGGCCAGCATGTTAATAAAATCTGTTTTTATTGTTTAACTTTTTTCATTGCATTAAATGTTTAAATACAAAATTCTTAGAATTGGAGGCTATAACTATTTACTTCCCTAGTTCCAGTTTCTCATCACAAGTAATATTTTGTGGTTTTTTTTTTAATCAAATCTTTAAGACCTAAAGAAGAATAATATACTTGTTTTTTCTCTTCACTTAAGGTCTTATGTTCAGGGCCAGAGTGATAGCACAGTGGTAGGGCATTTGCCTTGCATGCAGCTGACTTGGAATAGACCCAGGTTCAATCCCTGACATCCCATATGGTTCCCTGAGCCTGCCAGGAGCAATTTCTTTCTTTATTTTTTTTTTTCCTCTGTTTTTGGGCCACACCTGGCGGTGCTCAGGGGTTCCTCCTGGCTATCTGCTCAGAAATAGCTCCTGGCAGGCACGGGGGACCATATGGGACACCGGGATTCGAACCAGCCACCTTGGGTCCTGGATTGGATGCTTGCAAGGCAAACAATGCTGTGCTATCTCTCCAGCCCCCAGGAGCAATTTCTAAGCACAGAGCCAGTAGTAACACCTGAGCATCACTGAGTGTGGCCCATAAAAGATTTTATATTCAGTTTCTCTGTGGCTCCTGATCTTGAGAACTACGGTGTGTGTGTGTGTGTGTGTGTGTGTGTGTGTGCGTGCGTGCGTGCGTGCGTGTGCGTGCGCGTGCGTGCGCATCCCATATGGTACCCCGTGGCTCCTGATCTTAGAGAACTATGGGTGTGTGTGTGCTTTCAGCCATGGCATACATCAGTAAAACATGCTTTCTGTGTCTGGATTTGTGCAGATTAGATGTGTGTGTGTGTGTGTGTGTGTGTGTGTGTGTGTGTGTGTGTGTGTGTGTGTGTGTGTGTGTGTGTGTGTATGTGTATATATATATAAAATATGGCTTCCTTTTATATAACATGGTTTTTGTTGTTATTTTTTGTGTTTTGTTTTTGTTTTCTTTGTTTTGTTTTTTTTGGGGGGGGTTGGTTTTTGGTTTTTGGGTCACAGCTGGCAGCACTCAGGGATTACTCCTGGGTCTATGCTCAGAAATCACTCCTGGCAGGCTCCGGGGACCATATGGAATGCCGGGATTTGAACCACTGTCCTTCTTGCATGCAAGGCAAACACCTTACCTCCGTGCTATCTCTCCAGCCCCAACATGTTTGGGTTTTTTTGTTTTGTTTTGTTTTGTTTGTTTTTCGGGCCACACCCATTTGATGCTCAGGGGTTACTCCTGGCGAAGCGCTCAGAAATTGCCCCTGGCTTGGGGGGACCATATGGAACGCCAGGGGATCAAACCGCGGTCCTCCTTGGCTAGCACTTGCAAGGCAGACACCTTACCTCTAACGCCACCTTGCCAGCCCCGGTTTTTTTTTTTTTAATGTACCTGTATGTTGTATTCCATGTTAGTACTTTGTTTCCTTTTATGGCTGAATTGCCATAAAATATTAACATGAATGAACAATTTGTTCATTCTTCCACTGTATTGTTTCCATCTTTTAATCATTATGAGTTACGTTGCTACGAATGCTATATTGGTTTTGTGTAAACAATAGTTTTCTTTCTGTTTGATATCTGCATATTTATAAATAGAATTGCTGGATCATAAAGTAATTTTTGTTTTTTTACTCTTTGAAAAATCAGTCAACTGTTTCTTTTAATGGTTGCACCATTTTCTATTCCTACCAGTTATGTTTGAGGGTTCCATTTTGTTCATATTCTCGTATTCTTGTTAAATTTTTCCTTTTTTCTAACCTTCCTGGAAGATGTAATATCTCATAGTTTTGATTTATATTTCTCTAATGACTTAGCATTAGACTTAGTGTTTGTATTAGCTATATTATCTGTTGATACTTTCTTTCACTTTGAAAGTTGTGTTTCCTCCTAATAATACCCTTTGATATATGTATTTTATTTTCAGTTTTTTTCTTTTGGTGTTTATTTTTGGTGTTTAAGAGTCCAGGCTCATGAAGACTTAACTCCTATATTTTCTTTGAGTCATGTAGTTTTAATTTTTTATAAGTGTTAAAATTATTTGCATATAGATATTCTGTCATTGCACCTCCATTCATTAAAGAGACTTTTTTTCCTCCCTGGATGCATGATACTTTCTTTTGTCATAATTGATTTGATGTTGATATCACTTTTTGGTCGGTGTAGCTTCTTAGTAAGTTTTGAAATTGGAAACCTTGTGTTCTCAAACTTTATTTTTCTTTTTAAATACTTTTTTTTTTTTTTTTTTTTTTGCTATGGGGGCCTCTTCTAAGTCTATATTTGAGAAGTTTGGGGATTTTCTTTTTCATTTCTGCAGAATAGGTCATTGTAATTTTAGTAGAATTTGTGTTGAATCTGGAGGTTGTATTAATCTTGCCATCTTAACATTCTTTAGTTTTCTAACTCATTAATAAAGACTCCATTGTATTTCAAATGTTTCAGTTCTGTTACAACATTTTTAAGTAATTTCTTAAAAAAAGAACTAGGTAGATAGTTCGGCTATTAGGGCTCTTGCCTTGTATGAGGCCTACCCAAGTTTGATCTCTGGCATCACTTAGGTCTCCCAAGCCCTGCCAGGAGTAATTCCTGAGCAGAGTAAGCCATGATTGGCTCCAAAATTAAAGAAGCCCTCCAATGCACTCTCCCTAATTTTTTTTTTTTTTATAAAAATACTTAAAAATGGGCCTGAAGCACACAGTTAACTCAGGTTCGATCCCTGGCACCACATATTTCTTCAGATTCTGCCAGGATTGATCCTGAGCACAGAACCAGGAGTAAGCCCTGAGCACTTTGGGCTTGGGGTGGTGGTGGAGGGAACCAACAAAAAGTGAGGAGAAGAAAAGAAACTCAGGTCTAGAAAACAGCATTAACTGCATCTAGGAATAGAATACAGGCACAGTAATATCCAACCAGATTTGTGGTTTTGTCTTTGGCCATTGTTTTCTTTCTAAATTAGACTATTGGTCTGTCAGTAGTAGGAAGACACCCCACACAGACGAGTAATGGAAGTTGAATCATTCTTGAGTCCTCCAGAATTATTCTAGGGAAATAGCCTGTAGCAGAGCTACAAATGGCTACATGAAGCATACCAGAGTTGCCTCTGAGAAAACATTTCTAAGTTTGCATAAACACACTGGCACCCAGGATCTAATTAATAGCATCTTAACACAACTGTGTGCTTTTGCCCTGAGGAGGGGAGAGATGTCTCCCCACCTTATCTTAATGAGTACACAGGAGTTTAGCCAGCCCCTTCAGACAGCACAGCTGGCAAGGCCATGGGGTTCAGAATCCGTCTTGGCCTTGTGACATTCCACATACTCATGGGTAGTGTGTCTGTTAACAACTTGAGAAACTCTTTGGTTTTGAGGGGGACATTGGCAGTATCCCCATGCCATTGCAGGGTGCGGGTGAAAAGATTTATTTTAGTAATGAAATAGGCATTAGTTAGAGACAGAGCTCCTTCGTTACCTTTGAAGTAAATTCTTTTCCTTCCTATCTTAATCAAAAACCAGGATCTCATTGTTTTCATTGAGGTAAGAGCAGATGAGGTAAGGATTTTAGGTGAGGAAACAAAGAGGGGTTTCTGTGAGTAGTTCTAGGTGAAGAGAAATCAGTGAAGACCCCAGTCACCTGACTCCACAGGTTACCCAAGCATCCCTGGGATCCTAGTGAGCCTCTGCCCTTTGTCCTTCCTTGACTTGTAATTTTTTCTTCCTGGGACTAGCAGTGATGGTAGTACTATAAGCTGGTCACTCTAGTTACACCAGCCAGGTTGTAATGAGGAGTTGGTAAGTCAATTCTCTCCCGATTCGTATGCTTTAGCTTTCTTTCCGTCCCTGTTCTCCTAATTTCATTGCTTTCTTATACTGCCCCCCAGTCAGGTTTCCCTGATGGCTGTGGGCTTCTCGAGTTGTGTTGTTCAGGAGTAACATGGTTGGAAGCTGAAAGCAGATTCTCAGCTTCCTCCATTCATACAGTACTGCTGATCTTTAGTTTATTTGCAGCTGAGTCTTCCTCTCTTGATTCCCTGTGTATCTGTGCACACTGGTGCTTTTCTATTAGTGGGAAATCTTCAATATTTATTATTTCTGTTGGGGGGCATACATTCAATGAACTTCTCAAATACTTGGTGCCTGAAAGTTTGCTAAAATTTGACTTGACATTGAAAAAGATACATGATTTTAAAGCTCTTAGGTGTTTAGCCATAGCTAATTTGTGTGTGTGTGTGTGTGTGTGTGTGTGTGTGTGTGTGTGTGTGTGTGTGTGTATACATAGGTAGGTAGGTAGGTAGGTAGGTAGATATGTAGGTAGCACAACTTTTGGTGATTTTTCGTGCTTGCTTTTTGTTATTGTTATTGGGGAGGGGACCACACCCATGTTGTTCAGGGATTATTCCTGCCTTTGCTCAGGGGACCATATTGTGGTGCTTAGGAATCAAACCAAGGTTGGCTGTGTACAAAGCAAGCACTTTATCCCTCTACTCTTCCGCCTTGCAGTTGTTTTGGCTCCATCAACTAACTGTAGACAGCAGCTCTTGGCTTGCTCAAGGGGCCAAACCCTAGCCAGCCACAGGCAAGACAGTTGCCTTATTGGCTGTTCTATGTCTCTGGCCCTCAACATTTTCCTTTTTTAATTTATTTTTCAAAAATCTCTTCTTAATGGTGTAGATTTATAAGAGTGTAATGTTGATATGTTAGGTGTTACCATACTCAACACCAAAATACTACTATCCTCTACCACTGTCCTTTCACATTTTTTTGGAGCCATACCCGTTTGGCGTTCAGGGATTACTCCTGGCTCTTTGCTCAGAAATTGAACCCTGGTCAGACCTGGGTTAGCTGCGTGCAAGGCAAACACTATCACTGTGCTATCACTCCGGCCCATTCTTTTTAGTAACTGAATATTATTCAGTATTATCTTTATAGACATTTCAAACTTGAATACCTATGGCTGGATATTCTATTGACATTTTCTCTCTTTAATTTATACTAATTTTCGTCTGGATTATTTTCTTTTTGCATGTGTGCTGAAGTCTGCTTGTCTTCTAAGTATGCTGAAAATCACCTATCGTTTCCATTTTACTACTTCACCACCAGCGTTCAGTATTCCTACCTTAGGGATTCTTTTTCTTTTTCAGAGTCTGTTATAGCAGTGTAGGTAGGAATTCATTGAGTTTGTGTTCTGGGTTTTCAGTCACTCGTTTCCATTTGAAGTAGCTTTTTTTTTTTTTTGGTTTATTTGGGTCACCCCCGGCAGGCTCGGGGGACCATATGGGATGCCGGGAGTTGAACTAGCGACCTTCTGTATGAAAGGCAAACCCCTTACCGCTGTGCTATCTCGCCAGCCCCCATTTGAAGTAGCTTTGTGAAAATAGCAGATACTCTTTAATATAACGTTGACTTGAATGAGCAGAGTTCAGACTACAGAAATTTGAGCTCTACTCTAAATGTCTGTTTGACCAAGTGGTACATGCTATTTTTAGAGCGATATATTTTAGTTCTTTGTTTTTAATGCTGAAGCAAGATTTATTTAATTTTTGAAAAACATTTTTGTTGAAGTACCAGGATTTACAGTACTAAAAATCACACTTCCCATGCATAAATGATCCCAGCATCAGACCACTACCTCCACCAGGTCCTGGGGACCCTACCAACAAATCACCTCCCCGGAAGCTCAGTTTGATAGACAAAATCTTCATTTCTTCTGACTTTGACCATTTGTTGTTCTCCTAATATTTTTTATATTTCAACTACACTAGCAATCCTTTTGTAGAGGTGGTGACACCACATATAGATGAATTCTGAAATTCCACAAAATTGCAAATTAAAATGTTTTCTTTTTAAAAATCTTTTTTATTTATAAATTTGGAGGGTCCTCATCCTGGCAATGTTCAGGGTTTACTCCTGGGTATACGCTCAGGGTTGGGATCACTCCTACCAGGGAGTGATAGGGAGTAAGTATCAAGGACCATAGGGAATGCTGAATATTGAACTTGGTAGGCACCAGGCAAGGCAAACACTTTGTTCTGTCCTAATACATTTTAGAGTTTACATAAAATTGGTAAATCCTACAAATGTAAATTTTGTAAGAACAAAAAGAATCATAATACTTAAAGGGGGAAACCTGAATAGACCCATAAAAGGGTTGTTTTATCCTAAGAAAAGGAATATTGGGTTTCTACTAGAAATTATAGACAGTGCTTAATGTGCATTTATTAATAAGTAAAAGATTATAATAAAAATATGGATTTAAAAACCCTTATCAGACATAGAACATTTGATATAAAGGAGATGTTAATTTGTTACTAAGAATGCATAAAATCCCTTTGCAAGCCAGAAGTAAACATAGCTAACATAACAATCATGAATTCTGTACTTGATGCTTAATGCTGGGGTTTGTACTATTCTTTAAAGAAACTTTATTTTTTAATAATTAAGCACTGGGGTAACAAAATTGCTCATGGTTGAGTTTCAGACATAGAATGTACACCACTCTTTACCAGTGCACATTTCCTGTAACTGATGTCCCCAGTTTCCCTTCTTTCCTTTCTGCCTGCCTCTCTGAGTCTCTCTCTCTCTTACCCTCTCACCCTCACCCTTCCTTCTCTCCCTCCTTTTTTAACATTGTGGTTTGCACTATTGCTAATGAGGGGTTACCATGCATATTTATTACTTTATCTCTTTTAGCACCCAGTTCTTGTCCAGAGTGATCAATTGCACTATTGTCACTGTGGACCATTCACTACCCTAACTGCATTACTCTTTGTGGCAAACTTCCTTCCATGGACTGGTCTTTCTGGCCCTCATCTCTATTTTCTCTATTACTGTACTATTTTTTTTTTCAATTTTATCCCATAGATGAGTAAGATTATTCCATTCCTATCCCTCTCCCGTTGATTCATTTCACTCAGCATGTATGTATTAGCAAATTTCATTACTGTATTTTTTCCCTAATAGCTGCATAGTATTCCATTGTGTAGATGTATCACTCCATTGTGTAGATTGTTTAGCCACTAATCTCCTCTTGGGCACTTGGGTTGTTCCCAGATTCTGGCTATTGTAAATAGTGCTGTGCTGAACATAGTATTGCAGAGGGCTTTTTTGTGTGGTGTTTTTTGGATTTTAGGGTATATACCTAAGAGTGAAATTGCTACATCATATGGAAGCTCAATTTCTGTTTTTTTGAGGAATCTCCATATTGTTTTCCAAAAAGGCTGGACCAGTTTGCATTCCCACCAGCAGTGAATGAGAGTCCCTCCTCACATTTGCACCAGCACTGGTTCTTATTTTCTGTGATATGTGCTAGCCTCTGTGGTGTGAGATGATACCTCATTGTTGTTTTGATTTTCATCTCCCTGATGATGAGTGATGTGCAGCATTTTTATATGCCTTTTGGCCATCTGCATTTCTTCTTTGAGGAAATGTCTTAATTTTAAACTTTTTAAATGATTTGCAAAAAAAACTTGTCTTGAAGTTACAAATTCCCTAAACTGTCACATGTCACATGAAGCTCTGGAAGTTTCATTCAAATCTGAATGATGATCTGGCTTTATAGCATATTCTTAGTGAAGTGTGTTCATTTTCATGAGTCCTCTTCTGATTTGTAGAGTTTCATTTGATTTTGCTGTGAATTTTACAGACTTTTCTTTGTATATTACCTTTTTTAATATTGCTGTTTTCTATATTCTGTCTTGAATTTTGTCCTTATGAGTTCAGAATATCTTGGAGTTTTTCTAATTAAATCTGTTTTCCCTGAGACCTTTCAGGCTTCTTGTATTTGGTTGCCTGTATTCAAAACTCTGGGAAGTTCTTAACTAACATTTCTTTAACTGTTGGTTTTAAGTCAGATTCCCCTTCCTGGTCTTGGAGACTCTGAAGATTCTTATCTTGTTCCTCTTGAGCTCATCCCATAGCTCTCCGGTGTGCAGTGTATTTCTTTAAAGACAGTTGTCCATCTTTTGTTTTCAAGAGGTTTTCTCCATCTCCTCTTAGAACATCTCGATCTTTTCCTGGGAATTTATTCTGCTCTTCAGAGCTTGTAATGAGTTTTTTCTATATCCTACTAGACTTCATTTTTGTCCTTTCTACTTGTAGTTTTCTCATTTTGACGCATACTTCCTTGTGCTTGGCTGTCTACCTGTTCCATTGTTTCTTTTGATTCATTAAACATTTTCACCACAGTTGGAGCCGGTGAAGGTACAGCAGGTAGGGTGCTTGCTTTGCGTGTGGCTGGGCCAGATCCGATCCTTGGCATCACATATGGTCTTACTGCACTTTCAGGAGTGACTCCTAAGCATCTTTGGTGTAACCCAAAAACAAGCAAACAAAAATCTAAATTCACCATGTAACCAGGATAGTGGCCTAGTAGTCCCCAACACCACAGAAAAATGAAACAGATAACAGAACCTAGGCACTAGTCCCCGCTCCCAGTATTTCTCCCGTTTCTCTTGTCTCTCCACCAGTCAGCCCCACCTTCTCTATGACCGCTCTCACCTTCAGCACTCTGCCACTCCTCTGTATACCACCTCAGTCTCCTTCCACAGCAGGAGAATCCCAGAGCCACTGTGGATCTGTTGCCTCAATCTTCTTAAATGTGTCCCCCTTCTGTTCATCTCTTTTCAGGGGGAGGGCTACTTTTCGGCTCTGCACGGGGCTACTTCTAGCTATGCTCAGGGGAACGAACATAAGCAGTGGGCAGTGCTGGGATTCAAACCTGGCCACATTCAATGCAAGCACCCTACCTACCCTCTATACTGTCTCTCCAACCCCTCTTTCTCCGCTGCTAACACCTTAGTCCACACTCGCATAGTCTCATCTGCTTCCATACAGTGCCTCATTACTGAGCAGTGTGCATCTGTTCTTACATGCTGTTATTCGGTCTTCTCATGACAGGCCTGTGATGTTCTTAAAATGCAGCACTGAGCATGTCATTCTCCTTGAAAATAGGAAAGCGTGACTTTTGACGAGGCCCATTTGACCTCATCAGCCGTATCTCTTGTTGCATTCCATTGTATTTTGTCTGGGCTGGCCCTCTGCCCAGGATTTACATGTGTTAGTCCCTTGGCTGGAACACTCTCCCTGCTGGCCTTCTGCTGGTTCATTTTACCTAGCCTAATACCTGCTCATGGTTTAGATCATGTTTCCCAAGTGGACATTACCCTTTCAGGGGTTTGTGGGGGGTGGGGGAGTGGAAGACTCTGAAATGATTCATTGGGGCCATAGCAGCCTTAGTTGTGATTGGGAGACTCTTCTGTTGTTTCAAATATTATAGGGGCTAAGGTAAAAGGGAGGAACTACTGAGGATTTTTTATCCCCTGAAAAGGGTGCAATAGACCCACTGTTTTGGGAAGCTGCTGGTTTAAATTCTATTTCATATCATTTCTGTGTGATAACACCCATAAAAGCTGAAATTCTTCTCCTTCCCCTCCTCAAATGCAGTGGCATAGCATGTCTCCACCCCTGTGAGAGCACTGCCTAGTGTGGCCTAGTGTGTTGTTCTGTTTCTGGGTTATTTGACTTTGAAATCCTCTCTATATTGTCACTTTTTCAGTCCCAACCCGTGTCAAGATGTTTTTCTTTACAGATGTAGCTCAGCCAACAATACATCTTCAATACATCTTCGATAGAGGGCCCAGGAACAATGCAATCTAGACTTAACTCCTAGAACTAATTCCTTTTCTTTTGGTCTTTCCATTGATCAGATTGGACCTATCAGTGTAAAAGATAAGTAGAATCTGTGGTGTGTCCTCGAGTTCACAGGCCCTTTTATTTTCTCCAGCCAGATTCCTGTAAATGTGTGCAATTTTCAGGACATCCTTGAATGTTTTCTGTAGGGAACTTCTTTTTTTTTTTTTTTTTCCACAAAAAAAAAATATGGAACGCTTCACGAATTTGCATGCCATCCTTGCGCAGGGGCCATGCTAATCTTCTCTGTATCATTCCAATTTTAGTATATGTGCTGCTGAAGCGAGCACAGTAGGGAAGTTCTTATATCTCATTAGTTCTTTTCTTTAGTAGCTCTTAGGTCACTGGGTATGGTGCACAAATCAAAACAAGACACGTCCTTTAGGACTGGACAGAGCTTAATGGGTTTAGGCCCAGGTTCTATCCTCAGCACTGTCACATTGTCCCTGAGCACTGCACCAGAAGTTACCACCAGGTACTGCTGGGAGCGATCTCAGTCTGTGTACCCACCCCTCCCAATATAATTTTCTTTAGTTCTGTCTTTTCTTAACATAATGACTTTTTGTTATTAGGGGATTCCCCTCACCCTGTCCAGTAATTTCCCTGAACAATTTTGCAAATGACTTTCTTCTTTCAGGTCTCACAGCCGCCTGGAATGTAGATGTTATTTCCCTTCCTATCCTATATATGAGGAACCAAGTTCACCCAGGTGAAATCACTTGCCATACCACAGGCAAACACCATACAGAGAATTTGAGCATGGACTTTCTGTGCTAAAAGTTTGTTTGTTTGCTATTTGGAAGGGATTGACTCCTTTCTATTACATGTAGAGAGAGCTGCGTCCAGATGCCTTGCCTCAGGCAGACCTTCTAGCACTTAAAATGATACAGGTATTGCTTAAAGTTGTCTTCTCTAGAAACTTTTCTTTTTCTACCCTTTGTTTTGCTGCCATCCTTAAGGAATACGTGTCTCTCCCAGCATTTGATGCAAAAGGAGAAACAGTTGGCAGGTTTGTCTGCATTTCGGAACCAGGATTTCCAATAATGTGGGAATGCCACTAAGAAATCATTGTGTGGGGACTTTTTACTTGCATGTAATTTATAGCTTTATTGCTTAACTAAAGTAAACCCTAATTGTGAAGGATGAGTTGTTTTTATATTTCAATATTTTGATTTTATCTGGTCTCTAAAACAGGCATAACTGCATAAATGTATTCTGTATTTTGGGGGGATTGTTTTGATTTGGTTTGGTTTGGTTTTTGCCCCACACCTGACAATGCTGGGGTTACTCCTGGCTCTGCCCTCAAGAATCACTCCTGGCAACTCAGGGGACCATATGGAATGTTATGTATGGTTGAACCTGGTCGGCTGCATGCAAGACAATCACCCCACCTGCTATACTGTTATACTATCTCTCCAGTAAAAATGTAGTCTTTTTGATGGGCCCAGTGCCTTTTAAAAGTATTTTATGGGGATCAGCGTCGTAGGGTGCTTACCTTGCACAGGGCTGACCCAGGACAGATACAAGTTCGATCCCCGGCATCCTATATGTCCCCTCGAACCAGGAGCAATTTCTCAGCACAGAGCTAGGAGTGCCACTAGGTATGGTCCCAAAAAACCAATACAAAACAAAAAAAAAGTATTTTTATGGACCTCAATTTAATTTGAGTAACTACTTTATACTTCCAAATTTGGGGTTGAAAATTTGCCTGTTACTGAAATTTTTTATCTGTTAGAATTATTTTTATTACTTTAGTTATTGTAGAAACCAGCTTTCTATTCTTTAACCTTGTTTCTGCAAATATGTCAGTTTGGGGTGTTGTTATGACAGGAGACACTCTCTTATTACTAACCCTTCATGTAGAAGGTCTTCTAGGTTGGGAGAAGTACCCTGAAAATACTAGGATATCATTTTCAAGCTTAAACTCTTTCCTGTTTGATTTCTCCAGAGAATGATGGATTGCCTGAGCTCATTCTTCTAATTGTAACACTTCTGTCATTTTGCCTTCTGGGAAATACTTTGTGCATACCTTTGTTATGGTTTTGATAACGGAGCTGAGACCCTGAACTCTGGGATTGGACCCACAATTTCCTTTTCCTTTTATCTTCCCCAGTATCTTACTCAGCAGCTCCAGCACTGCTGTGACATCCAGAATGTATCATTTTGAAATGTCGCAGCTGCTACTAAGTCATGTGCAAGCTTGGAGCTGGCTAGGAGAGAGGTTCAGGTCAGTGATGCATTTCTGTACCCACATAGAGCCTTGTACATAGTTAATGGCATTATTCTGATTTTCAGTCTCAAAAAAATTTCATAGCATATGAAAAAATGAGTGAGATATAGATCTGTTGATTGCTGTGAGTATAAGCCCCCTGCTGGACAAGGGGGACTGAATGGGTGCGTTAGATAGCGTTAGGGTCAGCTTGCTCCCCCAGTCTCGAGGGAGTGCTGTTGTTACTTAAATTTAGTGTGGTGGGCCACCTTTGAAACAGGCTTATCAGAAATTGCTTTATGCCTAATCACCCTTTATGGCACTTGGTTGGGAATTGCTGAACGGTGGATGGTTTTTATATACCATATGTCCTATGGCACAACAGGGCAAGATAAAGGAAAACATGAGTCTTATCAGGTCGGGACTTGACAGTGGTGTTATTTCTGATATAAAGTTTTCTCCTGCAAAGACTTCCTAGTAAGAAAAACTAGGGTTCGCAATATTTACATTTTGATCGCTCATTTCTCATGAATTGCCATCAGAAACGCTTATGATTTTGTTTTGAAAATGAAATTCCTGTAGAAAGGTCATTTCATTGTCAGCCTCTGTTGTTTCTAACCCTTTTATCCCAGAGCTCATCTCTGGCATGTCAGGTCTGGTTTACTGCCATAACCAAAAAAGGCAAAGTATGCGCAAACCTTGGTCCCTTTACAGTTATCCTGGTGCTGCATGATAGTCTGTGTTCTCACGTGGAGCTGGGCCCACAGCTTTCAGGGCATGTTGGGTAAGGTACATTTGGTCACACAAGTTTGGAGTGTGTCTGAGGAGAAATTCCAAAGCTTTGCCAGAAGTATAAACTCCAGGCTCTATCCGGTAACTACGCATTGAGCCTTCACCTCCATTTTAAACATTTGTTGGCATTCAGATCAATAAACCAGCAGTTTTTTCCAGATGCCCGCTTCCTCCCACATCTAGGACACCTGAGCTAGTTTAGTAGCAGAAAGGCTGACAGCTCTTTTTTCCGCTGTTCCAGCTTCTCTACGCCTTCTCTGGAGAAGTAGGGTTTGCTGTACTCGGGTTGTGTAATTGAACCCCTCACCTTAGCCATCACCCCAGTATTGATTAGGCAAGAGTAAGAAAGGAACATTGCTGCATGGCTATGCCATGTCTTTTCTTGTTTATGATTCGTGGTGGACTTGGATTGAGAGGAATCGCCCAAGAGGAATTCCCCCAAGAGGGGGGATTGAGGACCAGGACTGTGGTGATGTCATTCTGCTGGGTTCTGATCTCCTGCATTCCTGTACCAGGCACCATGGCATGAGGGTCTGGTGAAAGGCTTTGTTCTCTAGTACTCACAACTGAAGGTATTTTCAACAGGGAGCACGTGGCCACTTGTCACATAATCTCTCTACCCAAGAGGAACTTGGTGTATTCAAGAGATTGTAGGGTATGCTACCTTCAATGAGTCAGAGGAATTTGAATGGATCTCATCACATTTGAAGTTGGTTTTGTGAGAAGAAATCCGAGCTCTTCTGAGTGCAGGGGTTGCCGAGGGCCTGGTTTGGAACCTCAGAATAAGTTTGTAGGTCACACTTGTCAGGAAAGCACGTGGAGAGTTGGGGGATGGGTCTTGGGTTTTGCTGAGGTCTGCCGCCTTTATTTTTCCAGAACCAAAGAAGTTTACTTTTTGAAAGATAAAGAGGGAGAGGGGTACTGGGGGCAGTGACCAAGCCATTGGAGCAGAGCACATAACAGTAAAAGCTGGAGAAAGGAGTGGGTGCAGTGGGCATTGAGTCTAGAGTCCCTTTAATATTTTGGTTGACTCGCTTCAGTGTCTATCTGTATCTGCCTTTTATTTAAAAAGGCTGAGCTTTTGGGGTTTAATTTTGTGGGGGGTGTTAATGTTTTTGTGTGGTTTTTTTTTTAATATAATTTTTATTTTGATCATAGTGGCTTACATATTGTTGACAATATTTTAGGTACATATTTACATAAAATCAGGGGGGATTCCCATCCCCAAATTGTCCTCCCTACACCTCCGTTTTTGTCTTACCTCCCTTTTCCTCCTCCCTCACCCCCAGGGCGGCTAGAATATGTGGTCCCCTCTGTCTCTAACCAACTACTTAGTAGTCTTGCATCAGTTTGGTCTTGATGCCTCCCTTATTTCCCCCTCTAAGTAGGGGCAGGGGTAGCTAGTTCAAGTTGCGTGGTTTTGCCTGAAAAAGAGAAAATAAATAAACTGGGGTAAGAGTTTAATACCCCGAAAATGGGCAGAATCCTTCTAGAGGTTCTCATCATCGATTTGGGAAATGAAGGAGAAAAAGAAGTTGAAACACTCCACCAGTACCAAAAGAAGTGTCAAATATCCAGTGAGGACTCCAGCTATAACGATAAGCACCACAAAAAAAAAAACAGATAAAAAACAAAACAAAACAAACAAAAAACAAACACAAACAAACAAAAAACACGCCGTGGTCTTGAAATAAGAAACATGGCGTAGCACATAACGAAAGAAAAGAAAGGAAGAGAAAAAAAATAAGAATAATTGGGGACAACAATTTCAATAATCACATCCAAACTGAGAAATCGACCAAAATAGCTAGGTAAATAAAAATAATAATAACAATAATAAATGAAGGTAAGATATATATAAATAACCAAGGTTTTGTGTTTTTTGTATTTTTTTTCCCTCCTGCCCTGGCACAGTAAATATTGGGGTCATTCGAAAAGGAATTCACTTGCCCTATGAGATATGGGGTTTCTCCGTCCTTGGAGTATACTGTCATGGGATCAGCTCTAGTCTTTGCTCAGGATCATTACTCTCCCGATTGTGTTTTTTTTTTTGGTGTGTGGAAGGCTTCTGCTCTGTCCAGTGTGATACAGTCGGAGCTCTGTGTTTAGAGGTCTCAGTATCTGTACATATCCTGAGGTGGGACTTATGGTGAAGTCAGTCTTTGTGAATCTAGAGGTTCTGTTACCTCAGTGCCATTTTAATCCATCTTCTGTGGTTGGTGATCTTGGTCTTTGCGCTGAACCTAGGAAGGCATCTAGGATAGCATCTTTCTTTGTTCTTCCAGAAGCCCCTTTCCGTTACAATTGTCTCTGCCGGACCTTTGGAACTGGGGATCATGTTTATTGTGCAGGTCTTAGCTCAAACCCTAGACTAGGGCCTTTATGTTGGTCCCAAGATGTATACGGTCTGGTCGTGGTTCTAGCAGCCAGTCATCTGTAAATCACGATCTTGGCTTTTGTATCTACCAAAGGGTGCCACGTCTTCTGGTTTTGTCTTGTCGTTAGCTGGTAAGGTAGGCTAAACTGTTCTAAGGTCAAGTTGTTCACATTTTCCTCATTGTCGGGATATCATGTTAGAGCTGGCCCTTGTTGTTGACCCTGCAGTATTAAGGCTGTCCCAGATGGAGTTTGTTTCTTGCAGCTGTTGTGAAGAGCTGTGCCATTTCTATGTCTGGGATCCAGGGTTCAAGGCTGGATGGATGATATCTAATCACCTGAGGTCTAAGTTGATTCCACATGACATATTTTCAAGGTTGGAGATATCCCTGTATTGTAAACAACTATGAGTTCCTATCTCTAGTAGATAAGAGCTCTTTTTTTTTTTTAAATATGTAAGATTTCCTCTTTATTTAGTGTGCCTTTGCAGGGGGAAGTGGTGCTCCATTATATGTCGGAGTATTTGGGGTGGACAGAGTGGATAACAGAAATAGGTCACATACCCAAAAACGATTAAAAAAAAAAAAAAGGAAATAAAAGTGTATGTGCCCACAAATGTATATGTAGGGCAAACATTTAAATAAATAAATAAATTTAAAAAAAAAAAGAAATAAAATGAGTTAGCGAAGTTTTTAAAGGACCAAAGTAGTGCAAAAGACTACTTTGCATTTGGGGGAGAACAGGTAAAGAGGTGGTGTATTACAGGTCTTATGCCTATGTTGGAAGTACAGTTTGTTTTTAAGGAAAAATGTGGGTGATCACATATATTGCATGTAATTGAATTTAAGGGATGATAAAAGTAATTGGTCGACTTGTCAGCTCAGCTGCTTGCATATTCCTAGTACATGCCACAGTATCCTTACACTGGGCCTGAAACGTTTCTTTCTTTCTTTTTTTTTTTTTTGGTTTTTGGGCCACACCCGGCTGTGCTCAGGGGTTACTCCTGACTATTTGCTCAGAAATAGCTCCTGGCAGGCACGGGGGACCATATGGGACTCCGGGATTCGAACCAACCACCTTAGGTCCTGGATAGGCTGCTTGCAAGGCAATCACTGCTGTACTATCTCTCCATAAAGGCTATTTTTAAGAGCAGTTTTAGAAATAAGAGAATACAGAAATAAGAAAAATGTACAGATTTCTCAAGTGCCCCCCACACACACAATGCAGTCTTCCCCTATTATCATATTGGCACATCATATACATGCACGTACACCCACATTCCATGGCATGTGTCCATCATTATATTTTATTTTCAAGACCCTAAAAATGCTCTGTGCTCCATTTGTTCATTCTTCCTCCTCCCTTCCAGTCCCTGTCAATATAGATTTTTCTCCTCCAGAGTTCCATGGAGTGAAACAATATTACATTATTATTAGTCTTTGTAGATTGACCTCTTTCAGTTAGCTTGGCAGTTCTCCAGTTCTTGTCATGGCTTTATTTGCTTATTTTTCTCTTGTACCTAATGCTGTTCTGTTGTTTGAATGTACCAAAGTTAGTTTTATTCATCTATTAAAGAACACCTTGATTGCATCCAAGTTTGGGTAATTACAAATAATGTACAGTATACTTGTGTGGACCAATGAGAGTGATTAGAAAATAAGATTAAATTTAGTTCTCTAGGAATTGCCAAACTGACAAAGTGGCCGTACCATGTTGGCATTCCCACGAGCAGTGTTTGAGAATTTCTATTGTTCCGCATCCTTTCCAGCATTTGGAACTGTCATGGTCTAGATTTGGGCCTTTGGAATAGGTGTTGATGTCTCATTGTTGTTTTCACTTGCTTTTATCCAAAGATGTGTCTTGTACAGAACACTTCTCCCCATTTTCTACCCTGTCTTCATTCTCTTGAGTGTCTTCCACAAAGCAGAAATCTTTCATTTGAACGAAGCCTGACTTCTCCCTTCTTTTTTATGTATCACACCTTTAGTGTCAGAGTCAAAAGGCCCCAAACCAAAGGTCAGGTGATTTCAAACTGTAGTTTTACATTTAGGTCTGTTTTAGAACTATTTTTTCTCTTGCAAAGGTCTTTATAGATGTGCTGAGGTGTGTGTGTGTGTGTGTGTGTTTGGTGTGTTCTAGTGCTGTTTGTTGAAATTACAGTTGATCTTTGAATACAGTTTTGAAGAACCACTTTGATCTGGACTTTATTTTTCTTTGAGTTTTGTTTTGGGATTGGTGACACTCAGGTCACCCTTAGCTCAGGGACTACTCTAGCAGTGCTTGGGGGACGGTACTATCTATGGGTGCCAGAGAACAAATCCAGGTTGTCCACTTGCAAGCATTATTATTATTGCAAATATTATCTGTCTTGCCTCTGATCCAGATTTTCTTAGAAACCTTACAGAATACATAAGGTAGTCCTGTCTCCTAAATGCATTTTTCTTCCTTATAGTTTTCTTCACATTTTATTTTCTTTGGCTTTTTAATAAGGAAACAGTATATTTTATACAATCATTGTGTTGAAATTTTTTTTGGGGGGGGGTCACACCCAGCGGTGCTCAGGGGTTACTCCTGGCTGTCTGCTCAGAAATAGCTCCTGGCAGGCACGGGGGACCATATGGGACACCAGGATTCGAACCAACCACCTTAGGTTCTGGATCGGCTGCTTGCAAGGCAAACACTGCTGTGCTATCTCTCCAGGACCATGCATGTGTTGAATTTTTAATGTAAGATTCTAGTCAAGAGCATGCTCTTGGTTCTTAAGTTTGGGAACCTAGGAGACCCAAAACTTAGATTTCTTTTTTGTAATTGCTTTCTTTAAGCACTGTGGTTACAAAATTGATGGGTTTTGGTCACATAATATACACCATCCTTCATCAGGGCACCCCTCCTGTCACTGATATCTGCCTTTTTCCTCCCATCCCCCACTCCCCCACCCTCACCTGTCTCTAGGGCAGACAATCTCTCTCCCTCTCTCTCTTCCTCTCCCTCTTTCCCCCTCTCTCCCCTTCTCTCTCCTCTCTCCCCATTTTTTGAACCTGTGGTTTGCACTATTGCTACTGCAGGAGTGCCTTGCATATTACTTTCCCCCCTTTCCACACCGAGTTCTTGTCTACATTGATCAGTTCCAATGAACACTGTCCTAGTAGACCCTTTTCTACTCAAACTGCACTCACTGCTCTTTGTGGTGAATTTCCTACCCTGGGCTGGACCTCCGGACCTTTGTCTCTATTGTCTCTGGGTATTATTACCATCCTATCTCTTGTTTTTCTTTCTTTCTTTTTTTTTTTTTTTTTTTTTTTTTTTTTGGTTTTTCGGGCCACACCCGTTAGATGCTCAGGGGTTACTCCTGGCTACGCGCTCAGAAATTGCCCCTGGCTTGGGGGGACCATATGGGACGCCGGGGGATCGAACCGAGGTCCTTTCCTTGGCTAGCGCTTGCAAGGCAGACACCTTACCTGTAGCGCCACCTCGCCGGCCCCTCTTTTTTTTTTTTTAACTTTATTGATTGATTGGTTTTTGGATCAGACCTGACGGCACTCCTCTGTGCTCAGAAATTGCTCCTGGCAAGCTTGGGGGACCATATGGGATGCCAGGAATCAAATCAGGTCCCTTTCAGATCAGCCATATGCAAGGCAAATGACCTATTGCTGTGCTATCTCTCTGGCCCCTCTTGTTTTTCTTATATCCCACAAATGAATAAGATTATTCTATTTCTATTCCTTTCCCTTTGGCTCATTTCACTCAGCATAATAAGCTTCTATACTTCAAAAGAAACAGTGACTGGTACAGTGGTCCTCAAACTATGGCCCATGGGCCACATATTGTATTTGTTTCTGTTTTGTTTCTTCATTGCAAAATAAGATATATGCAGTGTGCATAAGAATTCGTTCATAAGTTTTGTTTCTACTATAGTCAGACCCTCCAATGGTCTGAGGGACAGTGAACTGGCCCCGTTTAAAAAGTTTGAGGACCCTTGGACTAGGATATAAAGGTCATACATAGAATGGGAGAAACTATTCACCCAAACCCATTAGATAAGGGGTTAAGATCTAAGCTTTACAAGGTACTGACAGAATTCAACAAGAAAAAAAAAAATCTGACCCCTTCAAAAAATGGGATAAGAAATCAATAGACATTTTCTCAAAGAAGTAGTACAAATGGCCAAAGGCACATGAAAAAATGCTTCACATCACTAATCATCAGGGAGCTGCAAATCATTAATGAGGTATCATCTCACACCACAGAGACTAGCACACATCTCGAAGACCAAGAACAGTAAGTGCTAGCGGGAATGAGGGGAGAAAGGAACTCATATTCACTGCTGATGGGAATGCTGTCTAGTCCCGCCTTTCTAAAAAACAGTATAGACTATTCCTCAAAAAAACTTGAAATTCAGCTCCTATTTGATCTAGCAATACTACTACTAGGAATATACCCTAGGAAAACACACACACACACACACACACACACACACACACACACACACACACACACACACACACGCTCTCTGCACTCCTGTATTCATTGCAGCGCTATTTACAATAGCCAGAAAAAGTTATGAAATTTGCTTATACATGGATGGACATGGAAACTATTATGCTGAGTAAAATGAGTCAGAGGGAGAGAGACACAGAATAGTCTCACTCATTTGTGGTATTTAAGAAAAATTAACAATAGTATGGTGGGGCCGGAGAGATAGCATGGAGGTAGGGCATTTGCCTTGCATGCAGAAGGACGGTGGTTCGAATCCCAGCATCCCATATGGTTTCCCGAGCCTGCCAGGAGCGATTTCTGAGTGTACAGCCAGGAGTAACCCCTGAGCGCTGCCAGGTGTGATAATAATACCTAGAGACAATAAAAGATGAAGGGCTAGAAGGCCAGCCCATGGTATGAAGCTTATCACAAAGGGTCGTGAACAAAGCTAGAGAAATAACTGCACCAATAACTACCGTGACAATGATAGTGAGAAAGACAAATACAGTGCCTGTCTCAAAGACAGGTAGGAGGTTGGGAGGAGGGACATGGGAACATTGGTGGCTGGAAAGTTACACTGGTGAAGGGTGTTGTACATTCGATGACTGAAACCCAACTATGACATTTTTGCAACCGTGGTGTTTAAAGAAATAAGAAGGTGGTGAAGAAAATTCATAATCAAGACAAAAACTTAGATCTTCAGGAACCGGAACAATAGCACAGTGAGGGCTTTTGCCTTGCATGCGGCTGACCTAGGACAGACCTTGGTATTTGATCCCCCAAGCCAGGAGCGATTTCTGAGTACAGAGCTAAGAGTAACTCCTGAGCATCACTGGGTGTGGCCCACAAAACAAAATAAAAAAGACTTTAGATCTTCAAACTCTGCATCTCTTCGGGTGTCTGACATTAGGGACTCTGGGGCCCTACCCTAAGGATGACCAATTATTTTGTTTTCACATAAGTGAGGTGAGGCGGAGTAAAAAAAAAAGGGAGCTTGGCATTGACATGTCTCAAGGCAGGGTAGGGGAGAGCCAGACCTGGGCCTTTCGGTCTCCATCAAAGTGGTCTCCATCAAAGTGTCTGACATGTCTGAAGAGGAGGCTTTCAACAGCATGGGCCCAGCCTTGACTCCTGCACTGCATGATTTCCAGATGCTAAGGCAGGGGAGTGTTCCAGTACCACCACGTATGGCCCCCAAAACTAAATTAGTAACATATGGACCCTCCTGGCTGGTGGAAATACTGAGGACTAAAATTATCGAGAATAATAAAAACGGAAAGACAGGCCAGAGCAATAGCACAGTGCCTAGTGCGTTTGCCTTGCACATGGATGGTCTGGATTTGATCCCATATGGTCCCCTAAGCCTATGAGGAGTGATTTCTGAGCACAGAGACAGGAATAACCCCTGAACACTGTTAGATGTGGCCCAAAACCACATATAAATATGAAGACAAAAAGGCAGACCCTTACACATTTTTTTTGTTATTTTGGGTTTTGGACCATACTCATTAGTGTTCAGGCCTTAACCCATGGCTCTGTGTTCAACAATCACTCCTTGAGTCTGGTCCCCTGGCAGAGCTTCAAGGAACTATATGTGTTTGTTACTGGGGATCAAACCCTGTCAGCCACATGCAAAGCAAGCAAGCATCTTTGCTGTCCTCCAGCCCCAGCCTTGCTTTTTATATAGATTTCCCCAAGAACCTTTTGCATGGAATTGGGGATGAAGAGAGAAGCCCCACTTGCATTGTCTTGAGCCTTTCTTAGAGGCACTCAGTGCACAGCAGGGTGCTGCCATATAACCCATCTCCTGCATGAGAAGAAAGATTTTTCACGCAGATGGAGCTCAGCAGGCAGGCAGAGGAATAGAGGCAGCCTGTGCTGGGATCCCCAGAAGGAATCCCCTTGGACTCAAAGGGGTCCTGAACAAACAGCCGTGCAGGCAGCCACCTGCGCCGGGGCATAGAGAAGTCATGAGAGTTAGCTTGGCAGAACTGTCATTTTGGAGACCTTGTACGAGGGATGAGAGCTGGCTCCTGTGGGTGATCAGACCTTTCAGGGACACAACCGGGAAACCAGGGGCTCAGGAAGGCCCACAGTGCATTTAAGCTTCTTCAGTGTTTGTAGAAATGGTGGTTCTGAAATCTAATAGAAGTACTGCTGGGCCCGGAGAGATAGCACAACGGCGTTTGCCTTGCAAGCAGCTGACTCAGGACCAAAAGTGGTTGGTTCAAATTCCGGTGTCCCATATGGTCCCCTGTGCCTGCCAGGAGCTATTTCTTTTTTCTTTTCTAAATTTTTTTATTTTTAATTATGAGAACAAAGATGCAAAGAAAGAGGACAAGGTAAAGTTACAGTGGAAGGACAATCACCCATAACATAATTCTCAGAAGAAATCCCCTTGCTGTTATCTTAACTATGAACTTTCAGCCAAAGAACATTAAGATAAATAAAACAGAATCCATGTACAATTACATTGTCCCTCAAGTCCCCAGATTGTAACAGATTATAATATTTCTTAACAGCACACAAGGCAATCTAAAGCCATAAAACTTACGTAACTCCAGGAGCTATTTCTGAGCAGACAGCCAGGAGTAACCCCTGAGCACCGCCGGGTGTGGCCCAAAAACCAAAAAAAAAAAAAAAAAGAAGTACTGCTGTCTAGCATTGTGTTTTTAGCTTTGTCTAGGTAGAGCCCTCAGAATGATGGGAAATTCTGAACATCTATATATCATTTGAAGGAGAACTGACTCTTTACCGTGAAATTTCAAGTACTAAGTTAAATGCTGTTTAATTCACTTTTACCATTCATGAACTCAGGTTTTCTTCTTTGACTTTGAAGTTTTATCATTTGAGGGGTCTGAATAGGAGCAAAGACACGTACCTTACACGCAGCTGATCCTAGTTCTATTCCCAGCACC
This sequence comes from Suncus etruscus, assembly GCF_024139225.1. Lineage (NCBI taxonomy): Eukaryota > Metazoa > Chordata > Mammalia > Eulipotyphla > Soricidae > Suncus > Suncus etruscus. The sequence continues at coordinate 14,788,758 of NC_064856.1, read as the reverse complement.
ACCTGTGCTTTTTCTAGTTCCTCTGGGAGGAACCCCTGAGCACAGAGCCAGAAGGAACTACCCCTGGGCACTGTTGGATGTGGCATCTAAAAAAAAAGTAATTAAAGTTTTATTTATTTTTTTTTTTTTTGTTTTTGTTTTTGGGCCACACCCAGCGGTGCTCAGGAGTTACTCCTGGCTGTCTGCTCAGAAATAGCTCCTGGCAGGCACGGGGGACCATATGGGACACCGGGATTCGAACCAACCACCTTTGGTCCTGGATCGGCTGCTTGCAAGGCAAACGCCACTCTGCTATCTCTCCGGGCCCAATTAAAGTTTTATTGGCATGGAGTATGGCAGTTCTGGCACTGTGTGTAGCTGAGTAGAAATGGTCATTTAGGGAGGAAGTAGAGGGAAAGAGTGAAAGTGTCATCAGCACACACATACTGAAATCTTTGTCTTCTTGTGTCTTTAGGAATACAAACAGAAGCTGGCTCGGGTAACCCAAGTTCGCAAGGAGCTGAAGTCCCACATTCAGAGTTTACCAGACCTCTCATTGCTACCCAACGTCACAGGGGGCTTGGCCCCACTGCCTTCTGCTGGCGACCTCTTCTCCACTGACTAGTCAGGTGCCAGTCATGCCCCAGATTCCTGTCTGAACCAACGGAGAGAAGAGGATAGGCCGTGGTTGGAAACTACTCACTGGCCCTATCCCCCAGCCTCAAAGAATCACAGACCGATTCTCCTCTCCAGCCTCTCATGTGAGCACAACTCAGAACAGTGGCGAGTAGAATCTAATCTAGAGTCATATTTGGAAAGAATCTTGAGTGTCTCCCACTTCATAATTTCACACCCCTCTTGGTTTTCCATTCTTTGCGCTCTCTTTAAACCCAAGAAGTTATGAAAATCATGTGTACTCCTGGAAACTTCCAGAAGTTGTGTCTCTTGTGGCAGCTTTTCATCTGCAAAGCAGCTTCTCCCTCCTGAACTGAGCTTGTTGAGGTTCAGTCCACTGAGGGGCCAATTCTGGAGCCATCAAATTCCTCACTGACTGACTGACATCCACCCAGGTCAGAGGTGCGACTGTCAAGCAGCTTTGCTGTCAAGAATTTGCCAAATTTCTCATCCTCCCTTCCCAATACTCAACGATTTCTAGTCAGATTAGGTTCCTTTGTTTTAGAAACAAACCAGAGAACTCAGCAATAAGATGCAAAAGGTGATGAGATAGGGAGATGAGATTGATCACAATTATATGCTCCAGGTTCCTTCACATAACCATCCTTGGAAGTATTCCTTGAGGGTCCTTAGTGTTCTTAACTGGCTGTGAAGGTGGTAGTGGGCCCCTAAAGCTCAAGCAAGACTGGGCACTACATGTGTGGTTTCTTGCTCCTTTGAGGGAGTAGGACACATTAACGTCTGGCTCACAGTATGATGCACAGCCGCATAATGGTGACTCGGGACACTGTTTTTGTCCCATAGCGCCTGCCACTGTGGGTCCAGGTGAGTAGTGAGTGGCGCATTGGGAAGGGGTAGGAGTCTGCATTTAGGGTTTTTAATTCCATTATCATGTCAGCTGACATTCTAACTATAATATGGTGAGTTTTTTTTTTTTTTTAACCTTGTATTAAGTAAAGGCTCTGCCTGCTCATGGATGAAAGAGCATTCTGATTTAGCGGGCACATTTTTGACAATGGAAAGGGCAAAAAACAATCTGCCTCAGTGGTATAATAGGAATGATAATCCAGAGGCTGAGATTCAAAGCATACAAAAAGGAATATAGTGGAAGGGGCTTTTTTGTTGTTATTGTTTTGGTGTTTTTTTTTTTTAAGTTGGAATTTTCAAGATTACCAAAAAGCTAAGTACATGTACTTTACATGTTAAAACATTACCTATTTCCCCCCCAAAAAAAACATTACCTATTTTTAAATAGAACTGGCTTCCCTTTAAGACACTCTCCTGCTGCTGTGACAAGAGAGTGGAGAAAAGTCATAGCAGATACTCAGCGCATATCTGTGTAGTAAAACCAAGTCACATTTACGCTGTTTTTGGATTTGAATACAGACTGTGCTGTTTGCTTATGGCCACTGCCTGTTGTCCTCTCATTCTTGACGTTTTTCTCCCGGAAGCCATTGGGTAGTAGGTGACCTGACTAAAAGTGGGAGATCAATTCCAGTCTCTGCTGTTTCCTCACATCTGCGTCCCCACCTCCAGTCTTGTGAGACCCTTGAGGGACTGTCCCCCTCCTCCACAGAAGCAGGAACAGCTAGCTGCAGAGCCACTAAAAGGGCAGGGCCAGGCAGCTAAATGCAAATGTTACTCCAGCAGAGTGTGGTGTCATCCTTGTCTCCTTGCCTCCTCCCCAATCCCTCTCTGTGTTATCTGATTGAGTCCTACGAGCAATTGGCGCATAATTATTACAGCAAGAACATGAAATGAATCTGTAGCAATTATGTAAATGAATGTGTTGGCCGCTTAACACTTGTTACTAGTAGACTTTCTGTGAGGAAGTTAGTTTCATTTTTAGTTTAATGAAAATGCCTTTTTTGTTTTTTTGTTTTTGTTTTAAATCTTGATCCTTCCCACCTTCTCCCCAAAGTGTGCTCTTATTTCATCTGTTTAATTTAATCAAATCTTTCTCCTTGTATGTCTGAAGTGATCAGGTGTGGGGTGGGCAGTTTTGTGTTTTGTTTTGTTTTTCCTTCTTAGGGCAGCCCTAGGCCTCAAAGGGCCTTTCCTTTAGGACAGATTCCTTAGAAAATTTTCAGTTTTTCCCCCTTTTTTCGAGGTTTCTCCTTTAAAGAATATTTTTAAAGCTTAAATTTGTATATTAATTTAGGACTTTATTTAGACGTATAGGCTGTCATTGTTGACAGCAGTATATTCTGAAATGTCTCATAGATATCTATTTTTGAATAAAGATGGTGTTGTTGAATGACCCTGTGTGATGCTTGTTTGCCTGCCGTGCCACCGTGCCTGGTGCCCTCAGTGTAATTAGTAATTCTCAGTAGAGGTGCTGTCTCAATAGTCCTGCTCTTTTACTCAGCACTTACATAGCACTTCTGGTTCTTCCCTAGGACTCAGTTATGATTGGCCAATCTCTACAGAACCCCAAAGGTCCCTGGGTACTCAAAATAGTTTGAGCCTCATTGTACAGCAGTGGGAGCTGATGGAGAGAGGTTAAGTGACTCCTTGATGCCCCATAAATTCTGGCAGACAGAATCTTGGAAGTACTTTGATTTCAGCACTTTCATTCACACCAGAGAGATTTGAGATTTGATGTTGGCAACATAGCAAAAGTCCATTGCGAGCCATGAAAGATAGATGCAAGAGAATTACAAACCTCAGTGGCATGTCTTTTAAAAATATTTTTTGTGGGTTTCTGTTGTCCTTTCCTTGTCCTTTCAAGTTTCATGAAAGCACTTTGACTATTAGTTAAAACTCAGAATTAGATCAATCAAACTCAGAACTCAAGAAAAACTTTTTAGAGTGGCCTTTGGAAGCCATCAATGGATCTAGAAAGCTGGCTTTACTCCTCCAGGTGAAAACTACATTTTCCCGGAAATATGGGTCTCCCCCTTTCTCACAAAATTCCTCATAGCTGTGGTCCTTCAGGACTGACTAGAAATCAAGTCAAAGTTCAGAAACAGTGGAAATGAGTCATTTCCCAGGTTCTGCCTTAAAACAAAGATTGACGTTGATAGGTGAATCTCAGGAGAGGAGCTCCTTCCCTGTCCTCAGGTTACATGACCTAGTTTATATCTCTACTCCTACCTATAAATAGTAAGTCCATAATTCTCTGGCTTAATTAGCACTTCAAGCTACAAAATGTGAACAACCCAAGAGTTCATGAATCTGTCGAAATGCTTCATTTTGGTGATTAAAACCATTAATTCCCCTGTGACCTTTCTGGACTTAGTCCTTCCCTTTTTGAGGCTCAATTTTCTTATCTTTGAAAGTTGGCTTGCACTAACAACTATTCCTAGGCTTCCTGCCAGCCCTAAAAGCTTGTTTGGTTATTGTGTTGCTAGAGAAGAATGTTGAGACTGGAGTTTGAGAACACCGTCACATTCTTATATGAAATTGATTGTCATATTTGTGCTTTGTTCACCAGCTCTTTTGAGAAAAGAGCATATATAGAACCTTGGGGATCATAATCTTAAGAGATCAGAACAGTAACAAGATTGGGAAGATGTTGAAAAGCAGGCATGGACTGTTGGAGAGAGGAAAAGCTATTTTCCAGCCTGGTTCACCATCTTCCTTCTCCTTAGGCTCTTTCATTGGCTTAAAGTCATGTCTCATCACCACCTCCATGAGATTTTCCATTTAAAAGTCATTCTTCCATTCTGAGGACAGATTCAATTAAGAATTTATTCTACCTCACAGTAGACTAGTAATAGTGTTGAAAGCCCAGTTTGCTCAATATTTTTAGATTCTGAACTAGTTCCTTTGCATTATAAAGTCACTTCTACCACCAGTCTGATAAATATTGAAATTACTATAAATCAGACTAATAACTAACAACAGGTAGCTGTAGATAAGTGTTCACCCACATTTACTCTTGCTGCAATGACCTGGGTAGTACAAGTCCCTTACCCTTCCCAAACCTAAGACGCCTCTTCAGTGGCTGAGGTTTCCCAGATCTCAAGTTCTATGACTAGGCTATGAAAAGATTTCCTAGTAGGAATCTTACTAATAAAATCAGCTCCTGCATAAAGCATTTTGGATTTGGGGAGACAGGGTTAGTCTGTACCCAGTGCTTGGGGAATTGGCCTCCTGCACACAATGTGATCTCTGACCCTTGGAGCCTCTCAAGGGCCATGTAGAGTGCCAGGGATTAAACCAAGTTGGTCACATGCAAAGCAAGCACCTTGACTGTTCAATCTGTCTTCAGCCTCATTCATTTCTGTGGACCAGCTTTTTACTCCCAATATCTTGGTGGCTCTGTGTGTGTGTGGTGTGTGTTACTTATTATGTCATATATGTGTGTGTGGTGTGTATTCTACTTTATTATACCATAAATCAGTTTTCATCCACTGTAGAAGATGTTTTGAAGTGGTGAGAGGCCCAGAGATAACTCACAATGTACACAGCAATCTTGGTGATTTCATCCTCAGAACATTTTCTGCACAATCATATGTGGATGTGGTTAGGGACACCCCTTACTCTTGACCCAGATGGCTTTATAGAATCTGGTTTTAGGGACACATCTAGAGGCCCCTCTCCTTCAGAACACACTCCCAAGTATGCTCTGGCAGAGACCCAACTCCATATCTGCAGAATAGACTGACTTTGGACAAGTTTTATTTCATGCCTTAGCTATTTAAGATGTATACAAGATGTTTTCAGGTCCCATGGGGCTCTCCTCCCCCAGACTCCAAGCCTCTAATCCCCACCTTAAAGTCACAGCTGCTTGGAAAGATACTGCAAAGAGAGCCTGATAGATGCAAGGAGGAGGTTGTGGAAGGCTGCAAACTTGGGCCTCCCAGGAGAGAATGACAGATTCGATGGCTGGAATACACCTGGGACAGCTGTCAAGGAAGAATGGGTCTTAGGCCTGGATGATAGTATAAGTTAGGGCGCTTGCCCTTGCATGTGACCAACCCTGGCATTTCTATGGTCCCCCAAGTACCATTAGGAATGATTCCTGAGTGTTGAGCCAGGAGTAATTCTTGAGCACTGCTGAGTATGGCCCCAAAACCAAAAAATAGAATGAGTCTCAAATGTGGAGGATCAAATGTGTGATGCCTAAGAGGCCATTTCCCCAGAAAGTACATTATTCCACCCACAGTAGGAAGATTTATTGCAAGCTACACACTCCCATCTCCACCTCCTATCCCAGGTAGCCTGATCCCTCTTGTCTGGGTGCGTGTATTAAGCTCTTCCTCCATGCAGGTAGAGAGCTGGAAGAGAGGGACAAGGCCCTCCCTTCCTAGCTCCACCAGTCCTGCAACCTCAGATTGACCTGCCACTACCGAGAAATGAGGTAGGAGGAAGGCCACTGCTATTTTTAAGTTCCAACATTTGCAGCATGCCAAAAACTCCATAAAGTGAGTTGCCCAGAACTCTGGGTAGCCTTCAGATGAAAGACTCAAGTCACTCAATGGGATGTTAGGGCCTTTCTACCCTCCCGAGTGGTAACGGCTCCTGTCAAGGTCACAGAAAGACGTCTGTAAGATGTCATGGCCCCACGAGCCCAGGTTAGTATCTAAGCCCTCTTGGTGTTGCTGAGACTGCCTTTGAAGTTCCAGAAAGGCCATCAGGATGTGACTTCCATATGCCTAGAATTTGCCATCTGTACTTCATTTACTGGCCTGTTCCCGGAGTGACTTTCTTATCGGCCTCCACCAAACCTCTTCCTCACATGGACTGAAAGTTCTGTTTATGAAGCTCAGAACGGACATTGCAGCATGAATAAACTGTTAAACACAGACCCGATTAGTCCTGGATCTTGGCAAACTCTTCTAACTCTATCTACTTGACCAACCTTGGAGGCAACCAGTACGGATGTTGCCTGTCTGCAGGCATGTTGTGGAGAAGGTTCTCAAACACTGTAGGATAGGTGTAGATGCCTCCAAGGCCTGAAAACATGGAAGGAGGGCATTTGGCCAGTGGGGAGGGTAATCATGACTGCTTGGTGTGGTTCAGCCAACGGTCAGCTTGCCAAGGCAGGGCCCAGACCAAATGTCTCTTCTGGAAAGTGGAAATCTGTGTCTGTAACATGATTCCAGTTTTTCATGTTGCATCTCATTTACATACCACTTGGGAAGTCTTTTTTTTTTTTCTGTTTTTATTGAATCACCATGAGATACAATTAAAAAGGTGTTGAGTTTCAGACATGCAGTGTTTCAGCACCCATCCCTTCACCAGTGTACACTACCCACCACCAAGTTATTTTTTTTTTTAATTTTATTTTTGGAATGCCAGTTTGTTTTGCATCTCAAGTTTGCTCACACTATTAGCTTGTTGGTTTTGGAACACGTTAGTTGGTTGACGAGTTAGTTCATTCTGAAATGCCAGTGTGTTGACCATGTTTTTCAAGTAGAGAGTGACCCTGCCACAGGACCCTGCAGAGCTGACCACTACCTGAAGCCAAATGTCTATTTGGGAAGAAACGAGCATCTAGTCCAGCTGCTCACACCCTGCTGTAGAAACCTGGGTGCTGGCTGGGCTGGGATTGGGGAGGCTCCAGGTCTGCCAATCTGACCACCTGGGAAAAGTCTCGATCTTCTCTGCCCTCAATTTCCCTGTTTTGCATTGGTTCATTACATCTCAGAGTTGCAGTTTTTAGGGTCTGGGACTCCTGAGAAGAATCCAAATGATTTTTTTTCTTTTTTATTGTAAGAATTTATTCAAGAGACAAAATTGATTAACATAATGAGGTAAACTAACATAGCATAATATAGTGACCTAACATAACATATAATATGATTGATATAATAATAATACATGTAAGTCAAAGTTTCTGATTAAAAACACATTTTTTTCCATAAAGGCTTACATATCTTTCACAGTAGTATTTTAGGTACATATTAACATTGAGTCAGGGGAATACCCATCACCAACTATATCTTCCCCCCCATTCCAGTTCCCTTTCTACAACCCATATACCCCACCATCACCCCCCGGGCTGCTAGAGTAGGTGGACCCCTCTTTGTCTGGCTTACTATTAGTGATCACATCTGTTTGGTCCCGGAACTCTCCCTTGTTTCCCCCTCTATTTTAAAGAGGCAGAGCTAGAAAAATCGAGGTATGTGGTTTTGTTTGAAGGCAAGAAAAGCAATAGAATGGGGTACAAAATAAGAGGAAAAAAAAAGTCAAAAGTCAAATACGCTGAAAATGGGCTGAGTTCCTCTAGAGGCTTCCAACCGCAGTTTGAGAGAGGATGTGAAAAAGGTAATTGAAATACCACAACAATACAGAAAAAAATATCGAATTAAATAACCGGTGAGCACTACAGCAATAAAGACAGGCACCACACAATAGTCTCGGTTCTGAAATCAAATCATGCTCGAGTGCAAAAAGAAAGAGAAAGACAAGACAAAATAAAATAATATTGGAGACATCAACCGTAATCTCCACACCAAAATAAAGACGTCAAAAAAATCGATCAATCGATAAATAAACGTGGAAAAATGAGGGATGATTTGTGATTTGGGGAAAAGTGCTCTCCCAAATTAATACAAAACTAAGAAGGGATTTAATTAAAGGGAAGGTGTCTACCAGCGACCTCAAGTTGTGTCAAGGTCTTTGGGCTGTAAGAAAGCATCTGTCAGCTTATCAGGTCCTCTGATGACACCCAACTGGGGACTGAAGACAAACAGGCCTCTACCAGATGCATTAACAGGCAGATGATGGTGTCACCCCAGCCCTCCCTCCTTGAGGTGTCCCCCTCCTTGAGCCTGGGGGCTGCCCCCCAATCGTGCACCCTAGTTCCTTTTCCTGAAAATGAAATGCTTGGCTGTCTGAGTTCTGTGAGTCAGAGGAAATCTGTTTTTCACAAGGTCCTTTTTGTCAACTGCACAAGGATGTGAATGAGATCTTTCTATACATGTTCCCTTTTTTTTTTTTTTTTTTGATTTTTATTTTGACCAAAGTGGATTACAAATCCTTCACAGTAATTTTTTTTGTTTTGTTTGTTTGTTTTTGGGTCACACCCGGCAGTACTCAGGGGTTACTCCTGGCTCTATGCTCAGAAATCGCTCCTGGCAGGCACGGGGGACCATATGGGATGCCGGGACGAACCACGGACCTTCTGCATGAAAGGCAAACGTCTTACCTCCATGCTATCTCTCCGGCCCCTTCACAGTAATACTTTAGGTACATAGCGACATTGAATCGGGCATCCCCACCACCCACCTCCCTCATCCCTGTTCCCAGCATGCACCCATATCCCCCTCTCCCACCCCTCTACCCCCCCCCCCCCCGTTGCTAGTATAAGTGGTCCCCTCTGTGTCTAGCATGTTGTAGATTGGATATTGATTCTGTTGTCGTTGGCTTTGGATTTGGTGCTTAAGTCTGATCATTTTTTTATTTCTACTTAATGTTTATAAGACTATTTGGTCTTAGAACCCTCCATTATTTCCCCCTCAATTTGTGAGGCAGAAAAGATGGTTCAAGTTATGTGGTTCTGTTTGAAGGAAAGAAAAAAATAAAGTGGTCAAAAATCAAACAAGCAAAAACTGGGAGGAGTCCTAGAGGCTATAAATATCAATTTAAGAGAAGAAAGGGAAAAAGGAAGAAAAACAACAATACTAAAAAAAAATTTTTTTTAAATCAAATAAAAAACTCGAAAAAGACAACCACACAATAACCATGGTCCTGAAATTAAAAAAAAAAAAAAAAAAAGCACACAAAAAAGAAACACGGAAGAAAAAAAACAAGCAACAACAATAACAATCAAAAAAAATTGTGCTCTTTTTTTTTCTTGCATAGGCACAGTAAATATTGGTGAGATTAGAAAGGGAATTCCCTTGACCTAAGAGATACAGGGTTTCTCTGCCCTTGAAGCATACTGTCATGGGACTAACTACAGGCTCTGTACATGTTCTTTTACTCTCCCCTAGGTCCTGTTGTGGTGTCTGGAAATTTCCATTCCATCTTGGATGATAAAATCATACCTCTGTAGCTAGAGATCTTGGTATTTGCACAAGTCATAGGATGGAGTCTTCCTTTACAGTTCTAAGAGTTCTGTTCCATCACTGTTGGGTTTTTTTTTGGGGGGGGGGTGTCCACACCTGGCAGTGCTCAGGGGTTACTCTTGGCTCTATGCTCAGAAATTGCTTCTGTCAGGCATGGGGGACCATGTGAGATGCTGGGATTTGAACCACTGTCCTGTATGCAAGGGAAATGCCCTACCTTCATGCTAATCTCTCCAGCCCCATCATCACTGTTTTTTTTTTATTAAATATATTTTTATTTAAGTAACATGATCATATTTGGGTTACAGTCATAACCAGAACACCCCCCTTCACCAGTGCAACATAACCCCCTCCCCCCTTCCCATCCCCTACCTGTATTCGAGACAGGCATTCTACTACAGTAAGTTGTATTTTTTTTCTTTAAAGGATAAGAGTAAAAAAAATATAGTAAAGGTGTGATAGTGGCAATCACCAATGTTTGCATAGGTCCAGAAAAATTGAGAAAATGGAAAAAAAGTCCTTGACTTGATTACAAAAAGGCCTCACCCCAGAAGTTTATTGGCATAAGACAGACTCTGGGTTCCAGGCATACCAGTCTATCCAACTCCAGTCATTCTCAAGGTCCCGGTGAAACTTTTGCACACTTTAGCTATAGTTGGTATCAGACTTTTATATTTAAAGACTCTGGATTCTGTGCATTTCTTTCATCGACGTCAGGCTGATGTGGAGCATCCTCTAGTTTCAGCATATCATTAAATGCAGAGCAATCTGCCCTGCATGCAGATTGTTGCTGAGTCGCCTGGGCGTTGGGATTACTCTTTGGAGTAAGTCAATGCCAAAGCAGTGGTAGGTCTTCTCTGGTAGAGGCTTGGATCCTGGGAGTGTTAAAGACAATTGTGGTTGTTTCCATAGTTTAGGTGTGTGTGGGCGATGCCCATTCTTCTAAGGCCTGAGCCAAATCATTATGCCAATGTTCAGGGTAAAAGGCCTAATTACATTACCAAATTTGTGTTCCCATCTCTATTAGATAGAAACTTGTTTGCGTATGTATTATTTTCACATTTTAATGTGCCTATGCAAAAGAGAAGCAGTGCCACAAGATATTGTTGGTGCATCCGGGGGCCAACGAATAAAGTCTAACATTTCCCGTAACTTGGTATAAATGTGAAATCTATACAGAGTTACTCTTCTACCAGTATTGCTTATAAAACAGATCTCACAGGGGGAAAATAAAACAATCAAATAACTAATCTAGTGGGCAAAATTGTCACTATATGAGGATATTTGAAAAGAGTTATAGATGTAAGGGAATACATCTGAGATATACAAAAGAGATTCATGTGACCCTTTTATGTTTTAAAAAGAAAAAAAAAGAAAGAAGACAACAGGTGATAGTTGAGTTTGAGACATGTTTTGCGGCATTACAGAACCCAGTATTGGCCTTGAACTAGGGGTTATGCTGAAGCTGATTCCGGTATCATGCAACAGTCCATAGTTTGATGGGGGCATAAGGGGCCACCCACCATGGATCAACAGGCGTGTTGGTTGTAGTTGTTTGTATAGGCATGAGCTGAGGATGAAAGGGTGTCATTCAATGAGAAGCTGGATGGTGGTGTTGGAGCAGAAGGTCAGTCTTGGTGTCTACCTAATCAGAAACTGAGGATAAGGAGGGTTGAATAAGGGGAAGATAATGGTTCAGGGTTTGGGTATGAGGAGGTAGGAGAGACAAAGGGGTGAGGAGAGAGGCAATACATAAAAGACTAGACAATAAAGGTCAATTTGAGTGTTTTATCAGAATCTTGGGCATCCTGATTCTATTCCTAGGAACAGTCTAGTATCAGGAACGTTTTTGGATGATGCTTAAAAAGTACATTTGCGCCTTCGCGGTTTTGAAAAATAGTATTATTAGCAAACAAAACAGGGGGTCGAATATACATAAGGGAGGGGTTTCCCTCCTCCACCTGCCCCCCAGGGCCCGACTTGCCAGGGCCAGCCATGAAGACCCGCCTGGCGTGGGGGGGTCCCAGTCTCCTGGACCAAGTGTTCAGCCCAGGAGATCTGTGGCCCGCTGTCCGACCAGCGACCCTAACATACCAGAAAAACAAAGGGACGGCTTTTCTGGCATGTGCGCTCTGCTGGGTCCAACTGAGAGCTCCCTCTCCAGTTTGAAAATTGAATGGGAGGGGTTTCCCTCTGCCTGCCCCCCAGGGCCCGACTTGCCAGGGCCGGCCAAGAAGACCCGCCTGGCGTGGGGGTCCCAGTCTCCTGGACCAAGTGTTCAGCCCAGGAGATCTGTGGCCCGCTGTCCATCACTGTTGTTTTAATCAAGTCTTCTGTAGTTGGTGGTCTTGGTTTTCGCCCCGATCCTAGGATGAAGCATAGGATAGAGTCTTTCATTATGTTTACAGAAGATCTGCTTGGTTGCAGTTGTCTCATTCAGACCTCTGGAGTTAGAGATCTTGGTTGTTGTACAGATCATAGGCCAAGGCCTAGACATGGGTCTTTTTTATTGGTCCCAGGATAAGTTCTGCCCAGTCATGGTTGTCACAGTCAGTCTTTTGTAGATATCGAACTTAGCTTTTATACAAATCAAAGGATGACATGTCTTCTGAATACATCTTATCGTTAAAAGGTGAGGTAAGACAACCAGCTCTTACTTAGACCAAGTTGTTGCCATTTCCTCATTGTCAGGATGCCATATCAAAACCGGCACATATTGGTGTCAGAGCAGTTTTAAGAATGTCCCAGAGGGAGATTGGTTCCTGTAGCTGTTGCGGAGAACTGTGTCGGTTCTATGCCTGGGAACTAGGGTTCGGGGTTGCCCTGGGGTTCTAGTCTTTCTGGAGGAAGACAGAGACCCATTGGTTGATACCCACAGTATGCTGTGAAGATGAGCCTGGGGTTTTCATAGGAGCCGGAGCCTTCTCAGGACACAGGACATAGGTTCATAGGACTACTATAAAGCATAGACTTCCAGCTGACACTGAAGGTGGGGGATGGGTTGGCTGGGTTAAGGGCACTTAGCAGAAGGGCTTCAGGGAATGTGTGGGCTCCAGGAAGACTGGATCTAAGAAGAGATACTAAATCTGAGTGCCCCAGGGAGACTGAATCTGAGAGGAAGGGGCCTGATGGGAGGTTTCAGGGGGAGGCCCCTTCAGTGTTCTCTTGTTGGTAGAACAGATGCAGGACTTTATGCTGACACACTCAAGACACTCTGGAGGACATTCACCCGGAGAGAAGGAACCATCTATGTGATGAGGCATCTTCAACTCCAGATGGGGAGAGAGAAGAACTAGATGATGGCATGGGGCTGGGAGGTTTGGGGTCACAATCAGGAAGACAGACCAGAGGCTGGGAGGCCAGGGAGGAGGAAGAGATGTGGCACTGATGGGAACTGAGTCTAACTAGCTCAGTCCAGAGAAAACAGACTTGAAATTTGGGAGTTTGGAATATTTAGGGTAGAAAAAAAGGGCCCACTTCTGGCTCTCCCTGAGGGGGATTTGGCCTCTGTGGATATGTGGATCACCACAGTAGCCCCCTGAAGTAGTCAGCCTCAGTGATAAAATCCTCTCCCCCCACAAATCCTGATCACATTCTTGATTTCTTCCATCCTGAGTGTGGGCTGGTTGGAGCAAATCACAGCGGACACATGGAGCATTGTAGAATGGGAATATGAGACAGGTTGGTTCTAAGAGACTTTTTACTTGGTGCCTTTACTAGCTCACTCTTCCTCGTTAGTGCTGGAGGCAGCTTGATGGATGGGCCCTTTATTGAATCAGTTTACTAATTTTTCTTTTCTCTTTATTTGTTTGCAGTGCTGGGGATCAAACCAACTGGGAAACAATTCCCTGAGGGAATTGTCTAGCCTCATGAGGGTGCAAATTTGGATTGCATTCTGGTGGGGAAACCTTGAGACAGACCCTCCAGAGACTCCAGGTTCAGATTCCTGACCCACCCAGAATAGAGAGCTTATTCTTGTTCTTGCCAGGGCTGAGTTTGGGGCCCAGGCTGTGTGCTGTCTCCGGCAGTTGGGAGGGAGGGGCCAGTGGCCTACAGGCAGGCAGTGGAGTTCATGCTCCAGTTGGAGGGATGGTGCGTTACCGCATTATCTGCTATTTCAACCAACATGTGTTGCTGCTGCCAGCAGGGGCCGAAGTCCTCCTGAAGGGCCTGTAAGAGCAGACCCTAGGGAGGTGTCTGGAAATAGATAGATTCATCCTTGGGTTAATGCTCCGCCTCCCGCAGCTCTGCAGGACACCTCTGACCCACAGAGACTCTGGGTATCTTCCCACCGGGGCATAGGGCTGCCACCCCAGTTGTATGGAGAGCCTAGAGAGGAGTGCCGAGGGCTACCTCAAAGCTGAAGAGCTGCCCATCATCACAGCCAGCAAATGTGGGTGCCTTCTTCACTCATTTGACCCTTACCACCTCTTGTGAGTGAAAGCAGGGTTGCCTATGAGCCTTATTTTCCTTTTTTTTTTTTTTTTTTTTGTGGTTTGTGGGTCACACCCGGCAATGCTCAGGGGTTTTTCCTGGCTCCGTGCTCAGAAATTGCTCCTGGCATGCACGGGGGACCATATGGGACGCCGGGATTCGAACCGATGACCTTCTGCATGAAAGGTAAATGCCTTACCTCCATGCTATCTCTCCGGCCCTTATTTTCCTTTTCTTATTTTGTTTTTTGGGGGCCACACCGGTGGTGCTCAGGATTACTCCTAGTGGGCTTGGGGAGCCATATGGGATGCTGGAGATAACCCCAGACTGGCCATATGCAAGGTAAATGCCCTACTCTCTGTACCATTGCTCTGGCCCCCTGTAACCCCATTTTTCAGATGAGAAAACAGGCCCCTTGTGGCCAGAAATGCAAATTGTGTGCCTCTAGCTCTGCCTCCCACCCTACAGTGGGACTTAGAGGTTAGTGACCTCATGGTTTGGGAATGGCTGAGTGGGGGCAGGCTGGCTCAGGGAACATTCATTAGTGAAGCATATACTGGGGGTTGAAGAGAGTAGAGGGGGCTGGACACTTGCCTTGTACATGGCAGGCCTATCTGTGTTCGATCCTCAGCATCTCAAATGCTCCCCCTCCAGCACAGCCAGGAGTGAAGAAAAAAAAATAAAGCACATACATAATTCAAACCAAACTCAGTCACTAGGTGTCCTATGTGATCCGAATCTAAACTGAGAACATAAGTGTCTCAAGGCCCTACTGACTGCATGACCAAGGGAACCTGAAATACTTTGCCCTGTGGGATGATGAAGGCTTGGAGGAAGTCAGACAGAGCATCTAGCATCCCCAGCAGCATGTTTGTAAGGAAAGGGCTGTTTTTTTTAAAGGGGTGTGTGAACTCTAACACCATCTCTCTAAAGTGAAAGCTAATTCTAACTAAACCTCATTTAAACAATATACCTACCCCTAAATTTAACCCTAACTCTAATTGAAAACAAAATTAAAAATACTGGGATAGGAGAGAATACAGGGGTCAAAGCATTTCTTGCATGTGGCCAATCCTGGTTTCATCCCCGACACCTGTGGTTCCCTGAGTGACCCCTGAGCACAGAGCCAAAAATAAACCCTGGGTACCAGCCAGGTGCAGCCCCAAAAGGAAACAAAAGAGAACCAAATTAAGGCAAATAAATTAAGGGCAAATAAAAGGAATTGGTAACATTGAAAACACATGCTTGTGCAGACCACACTCCGCTGCTCAGGGTTGGTGGGCCTTGTGGGCTCTGCCAGAGGACTGAGCTGGGAAGATATAAGTCCTGTGGAACTGCTAGGGAATGGATGAGAAGCAGCCGTTGTGGGTTTTCTCTGAAAGCAGAGCCTGTGAGCCAAGTGGACAGAGATAAGATTAGGACTCCTTGCAAACATTTCCCGGAGCTATAAATCTTGGCTTTCCACCAGTCTTCACAGAGGGATTAAATGGACTTTAAAAGGCACCCAAAGAGGGCCCGAGAGATAGCATGGAGGTAAGGCATTTGCCTTGCGTGTAGAAGGTTGGTGATTGGAATCCCGGCATCCCATATGGTCCCCCAAGCCTGCCAGGAGCAATTTCTCAGCATAGAGCCAGGAGGAACCCCTGAGTGCTGCCGGGTGTGACCCAAAAACCAAAAAAAAAAAAAAAAAAAGGCACCCAAAGAAGAGAGGCCCCCAAAACTGTCTGTGGAGAGCTGAGATCCAGGCTGAGCCTGAGCTCTGTCTCCAACCCCTGCCTGGATGCAGCCCATTCTGTCCCTGCTTGAACCTTTCCAGTATGCGGGGCATTCACATTCCTGTGGATTAGCCTGTTCCCAGAGCCTGATCTCTGGGCTCAGAAGAGCTTCTTGCCCCCCAAACCCAATGCAAATCTTCCTTCCAGAAGCTTCATTTAATTGCTCTGTGAGGTCCAGAGCAATAGTACAATGGGTAGGGCACTTACCTTGTATGCCCTGGACCTAGATTCTATCCCAGCAGCCCATATGATCCCCTGAGCACCACCAGGAGTGATCCCTAAGCACAAGTCCAGAAGTAAGCCTTGAGTATTGCCAGATGTGGCCCCAAAACTAAAAACCCTGTGGGAGGTTGTATAAAAAGAATCTTTTGTATCCAATACAAATTCTTAATTTATAGGTTGTTTTTGTTTGGGACCACAGCCAGCAATGCTCAGGGGTTACCCCCATCCTCTGTGATCAGGAATTATCCTGGCAGTGCTTGGGGGACCATATGGGATGGCAGGGATTGAGCCCGGGTCAGCCACATGCAAGGCAAATGTCCTTAGTAATGTAATGTAATGTAATAGTAGTATTATTACTCCACCTCCTTTTTAGTTAATTTTAATAACAATTATTGGTTAGGTGAGACTCTAGCTACACATTTCACCTTTCAAAAATGACTTTTTTTCCAATCTTATATTTTATATTTTTGGTCTTTGGGCCACACCCAGTAATGTTCAAGGGTTACTCCTATCTCTGTGCTCAGAAATCACTCCTGGCAGGCTCAGGGAACCATATGGGATGCCGGGGATTAAGGCCGGGTCCATCCTGGGTCAGCCATGTGCAAGGCAAACACCTATCTCTGTGCTATCACTTCAGCCCTCCAAATCTTACATTTTAGAAAAATTATTTTTCTCATCTTTCATGTATTGGATAATCCTAGAGTATTGAGTCAAAGGGATGCAGTGGACATTATACCTTTCTGCCCACTCCAACAAGGAGACATCATCTGCTAAATTGTTCAGAAATTCCTATATTAGTTTAGTTTACAAGTAATGAATGAACATGACATGTTATAGAATGGTTTTCTTGTAGATTTTGTTTTCTGACCAGTTTATGTGCTGAATGATGTGAAGGGACATTGGAATGTTAAGTCAATCGTAACAGCTTGCGGTATCCTTTGATATGTGATGGAGTTTTGTAGCTAACGCTTTAGTAAGGATTTTTCATTTATCTGCATGCATAACATTGGCCTGTAAACTTCCTTTCTTGCCATTCTCTTTGTCCTGTTTTGTATGCAGGCGATATTATTTTTGTATTAATTTCATATGCAAGTTATAACCTGTCTATGCAGGCTAGATTAGCTTCATAAAATGAATAGGGAATTGTTCACTCTTTTTTTCTATTCACTGGCAGAGGTTATCAAAGGAAATCATTTTGTTTTGTTTTTTCGATGGAGAGAAGGGACTTGGACAGTGAAGTATCTAGAACTGAAATCTTTGAAACTGAAAGGTTTGAACAACTGATTAATACTCTTATTTTTGAAGGGATATTTAGAGGCACCCACTTTCAACAGTGCTCAGGAATACTCTTGGCTCTAACTCAGGGGGTGCTCCTATCAGGTTTGGAGGATTGTCCATATGAGGTGCCAGGAATCAAATGTAGGTTGACTGCAGGAAGACAAATCCCTAACCACTGTATTATCTGCCAGCCCCTGATTCAATGTTCTAATAAGTCACCTTGATTTTCGGTTTTGTCTTGAGTCAAAATTGATATGTCTTCCTAAGATGATATTTGTTTCATATATTTTCAAATTATTACCTCAAAGTGGTGAAAAAATTTTTATTCTCTTTCATAGTGGTAGAATCTGTAATGATAGTCTTCTTTTTATTCCTAACATTGGTTTTGGGGGTTCCATAGTTTCTTTAACCTCTAGGCTGGTTTATCTCATGGAATTGTCACATTTCCCCCCCAGAAACGAGCTATTGACTTTGTTGAATTAGTTCTGCTTTAATCTTTGCTTTAGTATTTTATTAGTTTCTGTTCTTGTCTTTATTATTTACTTCCTCCTACATTTCTTGGGTTTATTTACACAATCATTTTCTAGCTTCTTATGATAAATGCTATGTCAGTTCTTTAATCCCTAGGTTATTTAGAAGTGAATTGTAAGATTTTCTAGTATATGAAAACTGGGGTTGGGTCTTGGGGAGGGACGGATGTGTGTGTGTTTTGGGCCACATTCAGTGGTTGGTTCTCAGGGCTATTTCCTGGGTCTGTACTCAGGGATCACTCCCTGAGCTCAGGTGATCACTCCTTGGGGGAACAAATGTGATGCTGGCTGGTGATTGAATTGGTCAGCTGCATTCAAGGCAAGCACATTCTGTGCTGTACTATCTTTCATGCTATCATATGGAAGTTTTAACATTAACTGTCCTGGGGGCTGGGATGATAGCACAACGGGTAGGACATTTGCCTTGCACATGGTTTGATCTTCAGCATCCCATGTGGTTTCCTGAGCATTGCCAGGAGTAATTCCTGAGTGCAGAGCAAAGAATAAGCTCTAAGTATGGCTGGTGTGCCCCCCTCAAAGTAATTAGCTGTTCTTATTGATTTATACTTGCAAAGAATGGCTAGACAAATTTGTGCCTAATTATAATTTTATTGACATATGGTTTGGTATAGTTGGAAAATAAAGTGTTACTTAAAGAGCTAACTATTTATATTCATTAAACCCAATCTTTTTTATTTAAATCCTCTGAATAGAGACACTCCTCTACTTGATTCCCCTCATTCTAGGGACTGAACTTCATAGAACTCTGGAGATAAGACAGACCATGTGAGCAGTATCTTTGAGGCATCTCCACATTTGATGCTTCTTTTTTGGAGGTGTCACACCTGGCATTATTTAGGGCTTATTCCCAACTCTCCATCAGAAATTATTGGGCCAGAGTGATAGCACAGCGGTAGGGCATTTGCCTTGTACACAGCTGACCCAGTACGAATCTTGGTTCAATTTCTCCTGGCATCCCATATGGTCTCTCAAGCCAGGAGTAACCCCTGAGCATCACTGGGTGTGGCCTAGGCCCCCCCCCCAAAAAAAAAGAAAAGAAATTATTTCTGGTGGGGTTCCAGATACCATATGGAATGTGAGAATTGAACCAGGGGTGGCCTGTGTTCAAGGCAAGTAACCTTGGTCCAGGGTTTGCTTTGCATGAGGTGGACCCGGTGCAATCCCCTGCATATATATGGTCCTCTGAGCACTACCAGGAGTAATTCTTGAGAGCAGCTGAGTATCACCAGCTTTGAGGAAAAAAATAAAACAAATAAACAAAAAACCCAAAGGCAAGCACCCTACCTGCTCTGTTACCACTCTGGTCCCTGCTGATGTTTCTTGAGAAGAGAAATCACACTGCAGATAATAACAGTCTAGGGTTAAAGAATGGATCCCATAAACACTGCCTGAGAAGGGCTTGAGAACCGCTTGGATCCATAGAACTTTATGAGTAAGAAAGAAACCTTTGTTGTACTAAACCACAAAGCCTATAATTTCATTTTTTTTATAATTTCATTTTAAGGGCAGCACAGCTTGTCCATCTCATCAATACATGTTCTGAATCTTCTCTGACCTCTTGCTTCCCTGTTCTGTCAAGAATTAAACTGTATTGAATCTTCTGCTCCAAATCTGGCTTTGCCTCTTTCTCTTTTTCCTTCATTTTCTCAATGTAATATTGAGAAAGAAGGGAAACTTGGGGTGACTTTCACAGCTCTTCATTCTTTGAAGGCCTTCCTTGTCTGTACTGAGTACACAGAAGGGAACACGACACAACCTCCTGTCTCTCAGACACTCAGTCCCATGAAATGTCAGAGTGCCGGTACATGGTACGTGCCTTTTGAACAGTCTCAGAGCAAATGTTGGAAGTTGCCATGGAGATCAGAGGAGCAATCAATTACTTCTGATTGGAATGGGTCAAGGTGATATTTGTAATGGCATTTGAGTTGGCCAAGCCTTAGAACTTAGTTATTTTGGTGCTGAAAGATAGTGCAGTTCAAACCCTGACAGCACATCCGGTCCCCTGAGTCCACCAAGAATGACCCATGAGCACAGAGCCAGAAATAATCATTGAGCACTGTTAAGTGTGGCCCTCAAACAAATGAATATTAGTTGTTGGTGATGGGTTGTTGTTGTTTTTGAGTATTCAAAGAAACAGAATGGAAGGGTAATTCAGGTATGAGTATATTATTATTTTGAATCAGCTCTTAGAGGAGGAGGGCCAGGTCACAATTGGCAGTGCTCAAAGGTAAATCCTGGCTCTGTGGTCTTGACAATGTCCTGGGGGCTTTCTTGAGTCAGTCACATACAAGGTAGCCTCTATAGTACTGTCTTTATAGTGCCTACTTAAATCAGTTTTATCAAGAATAACTTTATTTTGTTATTGTTGTTGGTTTTTTTTGTGTGCTTTGTTTTGTTTTTATTTCAGGACTGTGGTTATTGTCTTTATTGCTGTGGTGGTTTTTGAGGGTTTTTTTTTGCATTGTTATGTTTTTCTTTCTTTTTCCCTTTCTTCTCTTAAATTGATATTTATAGCCTCTAGAACAGGGGTGGCGAACAAGTTCGACACAAAGAGCCAAAATTTTAAACTGTGAGAGTCAAAGTCACACCACGCAGTGACCTGCCAAACCAGACACTCACTCACACAAAAGCATCTAATTTTAACAATAATCTATTAAACACATACTGCATTTTGCCATTTTGAGTGAGGGTAAAAATCTTCCAGTGATATGAGGGTGTGCTGTGTCCTCCACACTAAGAACTCACGACAAGATGTGACCCAACATGTGACACACGGGTCCCCCAGCTTGCTGGCCCATGCAGTTGTTTCCGAGGGATGGGAGATGGGATAATGCAGCCTGGGGATGGGACTACGCGCTCGGAGATCTCTCCTCAGAGGTCCCTCCTCAGAAGCAGCAGAACAAAATCCAAACTTGGCCAAGAGCCACAGTATACAAAATAATGATAAGAGGCAAAGAGCCGCATTCATTTTGGCCGGGAGCCGCATGCGGCAGGAGAGCCTCGTTCTCGTCTGCTCTAGAAGGACTCCTCCCATGTTTTGCTTGTTTGATCTTTGCCCCATTTTATATTATTATTATTATTTTTTTCTTTCCTTCAAACAGAACCACGTAACTTGAACCATCTTGGTCCGCGTCACAAAGTGAGTGGGAAATAATGGAGGGTACCAAGACCAAACAGTCATATGAACATTAAGCAGAAATAAAAAATGATCAGACTTAAACACCAAATCCAAAGCCAACAACAACAGAATCGATACCCAAAGGGGACCACTTATACTAGCACTTATGGGAGTGGGGGGAGTAAAGGAGGGCTGGGAACAGGGATGGAGGGAGGACAACATTGGTGGTGGGAATGCCCCTGATTCAATGTTGCTATGTACCTAAAATATTACTGTGAAAGATTTGTAATGCACTTTGGTCAAAAGAAAAAAGAAAAATAAGAATAACTTATAGATGAGGGCCAGAGTGATGGCATAGGGACTAGGGCTCTTGCCTTGCATGTAGCCTTCCCATATATAAGGGTTGATCCTTATACCCCTACAGTCCCCTCTGAGTCCTCCAAGAGTAATCCCTGAATACCACCACATGTGACTTCCCCCAGCCAAAAGAAAATAATTTACAGATTATAACATCTATTCCTTTAAAACAGTTTAAGTGTTTAAAAGGGACCAAAGTGATAGTACAAAAGGCATACATATGCCTTACACGCAGCCCATCTAGATTTGATCCCTGACTTGGGGGGGGTGTTTCTTTTTCTTTTTGTTTTTGTTTTTGGGTCACATCTGGCAGCACTTGGGTTAATCCTGGCTCTGCACTCCTGGCAGGCTCAAGAGACCATATGGAATGCCAGGATTCAAATCGAGGTCTGTCCTGTGTTGGTCGCATACAAGGCAAATGCCTTACCACTATGCTATTCCTCCAGCCCCCATTGATCCCTGACTTTCTGTATGGTCCATTGAGCACTGTTAGGAGTAATTCCTTAGTGCAAAACCAAGAGTAATCCCTGAGCATTACCAGGTGTGCTTCCTAGTCTCAAGAAATTTAAAATTTCTGGGGCCGGAGAGGTAGCATGGAGGTAAGGCATTTGCCTTGCATGCAGAAGGTCAGTGGTTCGAATCCCGGCATGCCATATGGTCCCCAAGCCTGCCAGGAGCGATTTCTGAGTCTAGAGCCAGGAGGAACCCTTGAGCGCTGCCAGGTGAGACCCAAAAACAAAACAAAACAAATTTAAAATTTCTAAGGGGACCATATGGGAATCAAACCTGAGTTGACTGAGTGCAAGGCAAACACTCTACCCACTGTACCATCACTCTGGTACCAAATTTTTCTTTTCTTTTCTTTTCTTTTTTTTTGTTTATCACTTATGCTTTGGTCTTGTCTTATTATTTGTGCTTTGATGTTCTCACTTATGTCTTATTTCTTTACCTGAGTGGTGGTTCAGGGAGTGAATTCGGTTTATGGAAACTCATTAGGCTATTGTGTTATAAATATTTTTCTACAAATGCATATAAGACTTTAACAAATAATATGTGGTGGGGGAGTTTGAGTCACATTCAGTGGTGCTCAGGAGCTATACCTGGCTGTGTGCTCAGGGGACTGTACGTAGTGCTGGGGAATTATAACCAGTGTTGTAGTCGATGCTCTGTGTGTACAATAAGTGCCTCACCCAGTCCTATTTCTCCTGCACAATAAAGAGTATTTTAAAGGAGTGGCAATCATGATAACTCTTACTGTGCTATTGTGAGGATTGAATGGGTGCATGTCTCTGGCACCCTTAACTCTTGAAATATAGGGCAGCTGTGTTTGTTATAGTTAAAATGAACTCTGAGACCATAGCCCAGTGGTCGAACATTTGCCTTGCATATGTGAGGCCCCCAGTTTTATCCCTGGCACTGCAAAAACAAACAAAACCCAAAACAAGCTCTATCCCTCATTGAGTGAGAGATCTTGATTTGAAGCACATGACCTCACCAGCCCTCACTTTCCTCATCCGTGCAATGAGTGAGTACCATTCACTTCTGCAGGGCCTACAGGACCTGCCCAGGAGACAAGATACCATAGCACCACACTTGAAGTAGGTGCCAATTGGACCTATGAAGGTTGTTTTCCATAGAACATGAGAGAGGTTACAGAGAAGCCAGAATCAGGACTGCAGAGAAGGAACAGCCGGCACTGAGAGGAGCTGGTTGGCGGCCAAGCAGAGGCTCTCAGAGTTGCCATGAGCTGGGCTGGTCAGGCTGGAAGGAATGAAGGGGAGCTGGCTTCCAAGCAGAGCAGTGCTTGGCAGCTCCAGGTACCTGCCCTGTGCAGAACTGGAGCTGAATCCATATTCAGTCTGGCCAGGAGGGCAACTGACTCATCGCACGAGCCACTGGCCACTTCACTCAATGTCAGCCTCCAGGGCTCTGCTCAGTCTCTGTCCCCCCTCCACCTCCTCTGTACCAAACTCACTACCCCAAGGAAGACTTCTCTACCCTTCCTTGCTGTGGAGCCATTCCTACCCGCTGAGAACCCCCCCCCCCACTTGACCCTGTCTCCCTTCCTGGGAGGCAGGAGAGAGCTGCCGCAGGAATCTAGAAAATCTAGAAAAATCACCAGTGGGAGACGTTGCCTGAAATAAAACTCAAATAAAACTCAAAATAGTTTCAGTTTTCAAGGGAAAACCAATGTTTTGGGGGGACTTGAAGCTAATGAGGGTAGTATCACTTGTGGACTGGAGCAGTACCATAGTGAGTAGGGAATTTGCCTGGGTTCAATTCCCAGCATCCCATATGGTCCCCCAAGCCTGCCAGGAGTAATTTCTGAGCACAGAGCCAGGAGTAACTCCTGGGTGCTGCTGGTTATTTTGGCCCAAAAACCAATAAAAAAAGAAAAGTATCATTTGCAAGATCAGGATGTAACTCAGTGGGAGATTCATACCTAGCATGTGTGAGGCCCTGGATTCCATCCCAAGCAAACAGCTTAATCAGTTGCCCCAAATGGAGCATGTCCCTGTATACCCAGTGCCATGTTAACAAATGAGCACCCCAGATGCCTCCCTGGCACCCCTTTGCCCTTGAGACAGGTGTCCTCAAGCACTTCTTGGCATCTCATGCCATTGAGGAATTGGATTGGTGCTCGACTCCTTGCAGTAACCCCATTCTGTGGTACCAGGTTCCTGGCATCTTTGAACATGTTTGCATGATCCCTCGGAACAGTGGGGTATAGCTGTGGGTTGTTGTTCTCCCTCTATCTTCCTCCGATTGGCTGTGCTGATTTATCACCCGCCCTGCTAGTGTGAAGCTTTTAAGTTGTTTTCTGCTTTGGCACATTATAGGGAAAAGCTGCTCTGAACATTCTTGAATCAGTCTCCTGGAGGACATATGGACTCACTTCTGTTGGGTAAACATCCGTGAGAGAAGAGCCGCCTCAGAAGGATAAATGTATGTTCAGCTTTAGCATGTGCTGCCAACAGCCCTCCAAAGTGATGGTCCTACCAGCAAACCCCTTCCAGCTGCTATTATTCTTCCATGTTCCACCACAGTGTATTCCTGCCCCTCCTCCATTCAGGAGGTGGCGAAAAGAGGCCTTGGAGTGAATGGCTGTGTATCTCTGGTACCACAGATGTTTCCAAGCCAGGGCCCACCTGGGCCAGGCCACCCCATCCTTTCTGGCAGACAGCAGCCATCCCTCCCTGTTATTCCCTCAGGGGTGAGGTTTACTGGTGCCTCTACCACCTCCCTACCTGTGATTAGGCAGTGTAACATTGTGGATCTAACAGAAAATGGGAGTGGGGCTTGAGGGGTGTGTGTGATACCATCAATTTTTAGGATGGGGAGCAAAAGGCATTGTGGGGCCAGTCATATGTAGTGGTACTCAAACTTATAGATCCTGGGGGCCATCCAGGAGCTATATCCAGATGTCCTCAAGGAGGCCCATGTGTATGTTGCTAGGGATCAAACTCAGAAGTGAAGTAAAGTACCAGCAAAGTACGTGCTTCAGCATATTGAAATAAATCCCCTGCCCCATGAGCACCATCTTTAAGAAAACTCAATATACGGGGTGGACAGTGGGTAGGGTGTTCGTTTGTCTTGCATATGGCTGACCCAGGTTCAGTCTCTGGTATTCCATATAGTCCTTGAAGCCTGCCAGAAGTAATTCCTGAGCACAGATCAGGAGTAACACCTGAGAACCGCTGGGGTGGTCCCCAAACAAAAACAAAAATCAAAAAAAGGAGAACTGAATCTAAAATAGAATTATTGGTAGGGGGCCAGGGCTGTGGGTAAGTGGTAGGGCATTTGCCTTGCATGCACTGACCTAGGACAGACCGTGGTTCGATCCCCCAGCGTCCCATATGATCCCCAAAGCCAGATTCGATTTCTGAGCGCATAGCCAGAAACCCTGACCATCACCAGGTGTGGCCCAAAAACAAACAAACAAAATAATTATTGGAAAATTGGATCCAAAGTAAATAGTTACTGAGAATGTGAGCAGATGGGCCAGAGAAATAGAACAGTGGTCAGGGTGCTTGTCTTGTATGTAACCGAACTGGGTTAAATTCCCAGTATCCCAGATGGTCCCCCAAAGTTCTGCTGTGAGTAAACTCAGAGCACCACCAGGTGTGGCTTAAAAAGAAAAAAAAAATGTGAGTAGAAATCCAGGTTCCATGTGACTTTTTGAGCACTGTGGGGTGCCTGATGCTTCCAGGCACTTCATCCTGGGCCCCTTGCACTAAACTGCTAGCTGGCTGCTGGAATATTGCCCAGAGTGACCCTTGCACCCCTGATCACCACTGGAGAGCTTCCCAGCCCCAAAATGTGAAAAGAATTCTTAAGAAATGATGGAAGACTTTCAAATTCCATATTCCCTTCTTCTGAAAGCTTCTGAGCTGTTTCCCAAAAATGCTTACAGTGAAGAACTTCAAATAGTATCCTTCCCCGCTGTGTTGAGAAGGCTCCACAACTGCCCACTATGAGGCATGAACCAAGCAAGCCCCTAGAGATGGTTGGTGGTGAGCCCAAGCTTCTCCACTTCTAGGAATTAAGACCCCATCCACTCAGCACTTTCTGGCCTGACTCTGCCCTCTCTAAGGTCTCAAGTAATGGAGCTTCTCCTGGGACATCCCACTGTGCCTTCAATTCAGTCTTTGAAAAGCCCCTCTATGCCTTCAATAAAGTCAGATTAAGGCAGAGCCACGTTGGCATCAGCTACTCCGATTTCTAGCTGCGTGATCTTGGACATGTCATCATTTCAGCTCTGTTTCTCACACCTGTCAAAGAGGGAAACCCATGCATACTACCTCCTACCTCCTGGGCTGTTATGAGGGCCTGGATGCAGAGGACTTGAATTCCGATCCTTGAATGCAGAGTCAAGTATTACTCCTGAACACAGCTGGGTGTTACCAACAAACAAATACCTTGCAATCATTTCCCATCTGATTCCATCTCTGTAGGACCCTCATACAGTGGTGATGGCACAATCCTAGGTCTGATGCTGTTCCTGGCCCACTTGGGGGTGAAGAAAAGAGGCTGTGGAGTGAATGGCTGTGTGTCTCTGGTCCCACAGATGTTTCCAAGCCAGTTCCCACACCCTGGGCCAGGCCACCCCATCCCTTCCTGCAGATAGCAGCCATTTCCTCCTTTCTACCCCCTTAATGGTCCCTCCACCACTTCCCTCCTGAAGGCACCTTGCTCAGACTCATGGCTAGAGTTCTTTTGAGCTTCTATATCTACCTCTCTTACAGTTATACAAGGACATTCTTTTCCCTCCTGAAAACTATTTCTAGTTGGGTAACTGGGCAGTAATGGGGTGCTCCAATATGATGGATCAGACATGGCAGCTGCCATGAGAGAAGGCAGATGGGGGTGTTCCCAGGTGCACAGCCCTCCATATGGCCCCCCGAACCTCTTATGCCTATAGAGAGCACCACAAGCTGAGCACAAGAGTTTTTCCAAAGTGAGGGAAAGAAAGAATACTCTGGTTCACTCCTAGTCCACTCGTGCCTTTGTTTCCCCATCTGTAAATGACAAATCAAGGCAGATTCCTGTCCCCAGTAGCTTGGATGGCATGGCTTGACTTCTGTCTGCCTGTCTGTCTGCTCCATTTGACCTCCACAGGAGCTGTAAAAGGTGCAAGAGTACCTTTTGCATCCTTTGTAGTGTGGGGGTAATGTCTGACGGGGTGTTGGGAAAGCATCCCTTTGGACATTCTTCTCCCAGGACTTTCGTCAAAGGTGACCTGTGACTGACAAGAGCAGAAGTAGCTGCTAGAACCTTGATGGACCAGTTCTCGGTGGTCTGTGAGCAGGTTCGCACATAGACTGCTACCTTGAAAAGCATGGCAGCATGCTCAAACAGTGGCTTTTCAATCCCAACCCTCCCCTCAGCCTTGAGCACATTTTGTGTGTCTGTTTCTTGTTGGATAGATATTTGGGTTGGTTTCCTTTTGGGGCCCCCAGGAATAATCTCTACGCTCGATGTCACTGTCATTTCTCTTAGATTCTATTAAGGGAAACTTGTGATTTTTCCTTCCTGTATGTTTCTCCCTCGTAGTGGGGCCATCACTTCTGACACTCCAGTCACCAAGTACATGGAGGTCGCCCCACATCAGACAGTTCTCTACCTTGCAGCTGGAGTACCTACAGCCTGGCTCCATCTGACTCTCTACCTGGAGGGAGCATGAGATCCCACAGGCCAGGGCTTCCCTCCCCCAAGTTAAGTTAGTTGTAAACCCAGGTTATCACTGGTGGTTCACCAATTAACTCTATTTAGGACATCCCAGAGGCACTGTGTTGGATTTAATCAATTTGTTTAGGTCAACTCGAAAAATTCAGGGTAATTCTTTACTTATTAAATATGCTGTTATCTAGGATACCAATGAAAAACCAATGGAAGCTGAGTAGATCAAGGTAAATGCTTCCAGGCACTGCCTAAGTGTTCTCCCAGCACCCCCTGGTTTACAAATCCAGAAGCTCTGCACTCGCCATGTGTCCAGAATTTTTATGGTGGCTGCTTAGTACAGGTAGGAGTGACTGCGGATTTAGTTCCAGCTGGCCCCCCTTCTCTAGGACCTGGGAGTGGTGCTGAAATGCCCAGACTTCTCATCAAAGCTTGGCCTCTCTGGGGATTGGTCCCTATCAGGAAGTCATCCTGGAACTGATTCAGAGTTGTTTGGTTAGAACAAATGATCACTCCTTTCACCTGGAAATTACAAATGTTTTAGGAGCCTTGAGCCAAGAACAAGGATCAAGATCAAATAACAGAACAAGAAAAGCTGTGGTGAACTTATCACCAGGAATTGATAAAAAGGTTCATGAGTTCAGTGCTGGCAACCTCTGTTATTTTTTATCATTATAAAGCCACAATATCACAGATATAGCTATGACACAATTGATGCCCTGTGTGTAGTAGTTGTAGTGATGGTGGTGGTGGTGGTAGTGGTAGTAGTAGTGGTAGCAGTACGCCACATATGGCAGTGTTGGAGCCATATCCAGATCTGTGCCAGAGGATCCAGGCATTGCTGGGATCAAGCCCGGGTCTCTTGCATGCAAAATATGTGCTCAGCCCTGTGAGCCATCATTTGGGCCTGAACCAAAAGAATCCATGGCAACTCTATGTGTCCAACCTTTTAGCTCAGCTTTCATGACCCTTGGGTATGCTGATGGTGGTAGGAGAAGCAAGAAGGGGTAGCTAGCTTTTCCTTGTATTCAGGTTCTCAGGAACAAGTCCTCCTTCCTTTTTTTTTGAAGTGTGCGTATATGTGGGAGTTTGGGCCACAACTGACAGTGCTCAGAACTCACTCCTGACTCTGTGTTCAGGGCCCACTCCTAATGTTGCTAGGAGGACTATATGTAGTGTTGGGGTCCAATCCCAATGCCCTACCTGCGGTGTTTTGTTTGGTTTTGGTTTTTTGTTTTTGGGCCACACCCGGTGCCACTCAGGAGTTACTCCTGACTGTGCACTCAGAAATCGCTCCTGGCTTGGGTTACCATATGGGATGCCGGGGGGGATCAAACCATGGTCCGTCCTAGGTTAGTGCAGGCAAGGCAGATGTCTTACCCCTTGCGCCACCACTCCAGCCCCAATAATTCAGCCAGTCTCAGGTTCCACAGAGATTTGAACTTGGATCACTGGATTCAGAGTCCAGAGTGCTGGAACCGCCACCTACCTGCAGTGTTAACAGTTTTGTCCTTTCTCTTTCCATCACCAATGTCGTAGGAGAAGCATTGGCTCCACATTTCACTGGCAGAGGACTTTGAATGAGCTGTTTCTAACTATGAGCCTTTGTCTTCCTTTCTGGAAAATGAGATGATGGTCTCTCTGGCCTATTCTGTAGATGAGATGAGGTCATTTATTCAGAACTCACTGATGTGCTCTGCATCATTCTCTATGCATCAAATACACCCCGGGCCCCGAATGAGGCTCAACAGATACAGTAGTGATTTGCCAGTGTGGGGCCTAGGTGTGACCTCTGCCCTGCATACAGGATGAAAGCACCATTAGGTATGGCCCTAATGTCTCCCAGCATCCCAGGAAACGGAGCTATTATT
Source organism: Suncus etruscus (assembly GCF_024139225.1). Lineage (NCBI taxonomy): Eukaryota > Metazoa > Chordata > Mammalia > Eulipotyphla > Soricidae > Suncus > Suncus etruscus. The sequence goes on along the minus strand of NC_064856.1, from coordinate 14,759,355 downwards.
TTTGTGAAGAAGGGCATACCTGGTAATTATCAGGGCTTCTTCCTGGTTCTGTGCTCAGGGATCACTCCTGGCATGCTCAGAGAACCATATAGATGGAATGTACATGATCCTACCTGGGTCAACACATGTAAGACCAGCACCTTACTGACTGTCCTTTCTTGCCAGTTCCTGGGAATGAACCTATTTTACAAAGGTAAATGGGAACCTGCTCTGTCCCTGCCACAACAGTCTCAGAATAATGGCTAAAGCATTGTGTTGGCTTCACCCTCCTGTACTCTCAGGAATCTGCCCACTCCACTGGAATCCCATCTCCTGGAAGAAAATATGGAAAATGAGAGCTGAATTCTCTCTTCCAGTTTGTATTTAATTTTAGAATACGAGAATACTATATATTTTTTTGAATTTTTAAAATGTAGTTTTGTAAGCTAGAGTGATGCTTCATGAAGAGCACTTGTCTTGTATGAGATTCCAATCCCTTTACACAGAAGATCCCTGGAGACCCACCAGAGGTAATTCCTGAGCACCAAGCCAGGAATAGCCCCTGGGTACCACCAAGTGAGACCCAAACTTCTTCCCCCAATTTTCCCTAAATTTAATTTTGTTTTGCTTTGTTTTGGATTTCATACATGTGGAGCATCTGCGTAGACCTCGAGCCATATACCTGTTTTGGCTTTGTATGATATTAAGGATACATATCAAAAGTAGGGGCCAGGGCCAGAGAGATAGCATGGAAGTAGGGCATTTGCCTTGCATACAGAAGGATGGTGGTTTGAATCCTGGCATCCCATATGGTCCCTCAAGCCTGCCAGGAGTGATGTCTGAGCATAGAGCCAGGAGTAACCCCTGAATGCAGTCGGGTGTGACCCAAAAAACCCAAAACAAAACAAAACAAAAAAGTAGGGGCCAGAGAGATAGTATTACAGGTAAGGCCCTTTTCTTGCATATATCCTACTGGGGTTCAATCCATGGCACCCCATATGGTCCCCTGAAACACTACAAGAAGTGATCTCTGAACATAGAGCCAGTGATAAACCCTGATATTTGCCAGATGTGGTTCCCAAACCAAAACAAACCCAGAAAACTTGTATGTTTATAGCTGATATATACTCATGGCTGATCGTAGTGTTCACCCAGCACCCAGGTAGAGACCATCAAAATAGCCCCATCTCCTAAAGTCTCTACTGTCCCCACCAGCAGAGGAAACGCTATTCTTATGTTTAGTGTGGCAGACTGGTTCTGCCTGCTCACTTTGTCCCTGTGGAATTTTGAAATCTGGGGTCTTTCTTTCGTGTCTGCTTTTTTAGCCCTTGTGAAAGTTGATGACATGTCATGAGGAGATGGTACCCTCACATGAGTGTCATTGTGGTGTTGATGTTGCTTTTAAGGGGTACCCTTGAGCTCCACCACTTGGAAGGGAAGACAGACTTCATGTGCCCAGGTGCATGTCTGGAAACGTGCATGGGCCTGTTGAGGAGGGAAATTGAGTGTCAGACTGACCTGGTCCTAGCCCCAAGCAGCAAGCACGTACTTCTAGAATGTTCCTGGCCCTCCACCCTCAGACCTTCGCTTTGGATGCTGTCACTATTCTATTCTCCTGGGCTTGGCTGGGGTCCCACCTCACTGGAAGACTGCCCAGGGTAAATAAGAGCAGCCAGAGGACAAGGTCTGTAGGGGAATAGAGAGAGAGAAGCAGACTCTCCATCTCCTGAGGACCCCTGGGGTTTGTGAGGGGCCTGGGCAGGAGTTGAGAGGCTCTGGGGATGTGCAGAACTGTGCCCTGTCCCAGGAGGGCACATGTGCAGGGGCTGTGAGCCGAGATTTTACAGCAGCAAAGGCGCTTCCTGGAAGCAACAAAGCACCACTCCATGGAGCCTGCAGCCCCTCAACCCTGCCAACTTCCTACGGCAATACACATCAACTCAGCCCACTGGGGCAGATAAGGAAATCAAGGACCACCCTGGGGAGAGGCGGTCTTAAAGGCACTGCAAGCTCCTACCCAGCCAATCCTGGGCCCCTGTGGGGGAAACTGAGAGGGAATCACTGGGTGCTCAGGCTTGAGGACATCAGATGAGGCACAGGCCTCAGGCTGAACTCTCTGTGAAACAGGCTAGATGAGTGCCAGGTCCTTTCTCCTCTTTGGTCTCCTAGTTAGAAGGACCCCTGGCTGGTCAGGAGAGGCTTCTGAGTCTGGCCAACCTGACTGTTAGGAGGCTGCCCATGTGGGTGTGCATGATCCTTCCAATGCACCCCACTGCTCCGAACATTGGGGACGTACAAGGCAGCTACTTCTAGCCTAGGCTGATGCATATAGTAAAGGGCTTTCAGTGACACTGAGAGGGGCCAGACCAGGAGAACTTCACAGAGGAGGCCTTTTTGAAGCAGGGTTTTAAAGTCTGAATAAGAATTTTCTAGATATGGGGCCAGAGCTATAGCACAGTAGTAAAGCGTTTGCCTTGCATGCGGCCAACTCAGGACAGAACCACGTTCAATTCCTGGCATTCCATATGGTCCCCCAAGCCTTCCAGAAGCGATTTCTGAGTGCAGAGCCAGGAGTAACCTGTGAACGCCACTGAGTGTGGCCCCAAAACCTAAAGAAATAAAAAAATTAAAAAAAAATCCTAGGTAGAAGGGTCTATGCAGAGAGATAGCATAGGAACTAAAGCATATGCCTTGCATGTGACTGACCCCACTTTTATCCTGGTCCCCCAAGTCCCACATGGTCCCCAAGTCCCATCAGAGACACCTGAGTAATTCCTGGCACCTTCAGCCCCTCTCATAGAACCACTGAGTTAGTTGCCCTAAGCAGGGGCCCCTGGTTCTCCTGAGCACTGATTTTTTTTTGGGGGGTGGGCCTGAAAATAGAAATAAATAATTTAGACAGAGAGGATGGTGAAGTCCAAAAGGCCATCTGGCCTCCTTCTGGGTCTCAGCAGACTGTTGGCCTGAGTATCATCCTTGCAGAACTTATTGCCAGCTGGTATCTGGTTTGCACAAGCCAGTGGGAGAAGAGAAGGCAGGGACAAAAGATCAGCCTCTCCTGCCACCTCAGACCCTGGCAGTTTTGTTGGTGGCAGCAGCCTTCTTCCTGGTGGTGCCTGGGCTGCGGGGACAGCACCTCCCGTGGAACCATGGGGCGTCTCTGCTCCTCCTGGGCTCCAGGCAGCTGATGGCTGGGAGGTGGCATTTTCCTATTGTGGGTAAGTCTTGAACTCCCTTCTGGGCTCCATGCACTGCAGAGGCCTTTGGAACCTTTTTCCTTCCTGACTTCTTCTCTGCCAGAAAAGGTGGGATGTTGTCTACTTTTCAGCTGGCTACAAATTAATAAAATATGTGGCAATCTGTGGTGTTCACAGAACAGGCGGTCCCTTCCTCAGAAAATGTGATGTGTTTTCATTTCGATTCATTGTTTGGGTACACGGTATGTCTTCCAAAATGTTTCCGGAGGGCAAAGCTAGCCTTAGATCATTCATGCACTAATAAACTCTCCTTTGAGCTTTGTCATGAGGAATGAGATGAACGAGCCAGTTCCCATGCTCCTAGAATCAGCATCTAGAACTGTGCTGACCTACATGGTAGCCGAGGCCCCTGGCATCTCCCTGGCACCTGAAATGCAGCATTCAGCTGACATGGTCTGTTGGAGCCTGGAGGGATAGCTCCATTGCTGTGTGCACTATAAGGGAACAGATATTTATGGCCCCTAATACTGACAGGAGTGTTACTGTCCCTTTATGGTTGAAGTTGTCGGTTGCCAGAACCTGCCCCTTGTAACTGTCACAGGATGACATTTGGCCCAAGGGTACATAAAGCCCTGGGCTGAAGTGTTAGGAGACTCTGCCACTGCCACCATGCTGGATTGCTCCTGCTGGAGAGTTGCTGCCTGATTGCTGGAGAAACTTTAATAGACCCCCCCCCCCCCGCTCCTGCCTCCTTTTCTACTGCTCCAGCCCTAACACTAACAGTGTACCAGCCTGGCAAGCAGTTGGTTATGAGTTCAAGCCCTGATACCAGCACATGCAATGAGGATGATCCCAGCAGCTCTACTGTCTATAATCTCTGGTCCCAGTTTCCATCAACACTTTAGTTGGGTGTTTGTGAGCACCACAAAGAGGTGAACTCCTAGTAGGTACCGTAACTTAAAGCTGTGTGTGGGCACTACAGCCAGACATGTGAGCCCTGGTGAGTATGAATGGAAGCAGCATAGATGTAAGCATGGCTGTGACCCCTGTCAAGCACCACACCCGGGCCTGTGTGGCTCAGCTAGAGGATGAGCCCCAGAAAGTCTAGTGCGAAGACCACAGCTGAGGGCAGACCTGGGTGGGCACCATGGCCCAGTCTGTAAGGTGAGGCCTCCGTGAGGTGAGCACTGTGTGAGTGCCAGACAGGTATGGAACAACCTCTGGTCATCACAACAGAAACCACACAATGAAGGGAAGAGGTGGAGCAGGGAATAAAACAAGTGAAGAAAGGAACATTCTGGTCTGTTGTGAAATAAAGCCCGCTGTTTCAAAGATCAGCTGCAAGGAAAAGATTGTAAAACTGCAGAATAGAGAGATAGGACACAGGTGAAGGCTCTTCCTTTGCACATGGCCAACCTCAATTTGAGCTCTAGCATTGAGTATGGTCCTCTAAGCACTGTCAGGAGCGGCCCCAAGATGAGGGAAAAAAATGATAAAAATATCCTAAAAATGGGACTGGAACATTAGCACAGTGGTAGGGCATTTGCCTTGCATGCTGCTGACCCGGGACAGACTCGGGTTCAACCCCTGGCATCCCATATGGTCCCCTGAACCTGTCAGGATCGATTTCTGAGTGCAGAACCAGGAGTAAACTCTGAGTGCTGCTGGGTGTGGCTCCCCCCAAAAATCAACTAACCAAAAAAATTATATCCTAAAAACGTTTACCTTAATTTTATATTAAAATAATAACACATGGGGCATAACTAGTTAAAAAATGCATTGCTAAGATATATTTCACCTTTTTCTGTCTCCTCTTCCAATATGGCCAGTAGGAAAAGGTTCCATTACATTTATGACTTGAGTCTGTGGCTCACAGTATCTTTCTATAGTACTATAGTATAGTACTAGACTTCTTGGAACACTTTGATTTATGAAGTTGAAACACTTTTATTTACTAATGCATTTATAATGTCTGTTTAAAAGGTACTTGGTCCTCTGTGAACTTCAGAAAGGATGGGGAATGGAAGGGTTATGCCAACATGGATCTAGTATTCATCCTGATAAATGTTTTTGTTTTTGTTTTTTTCTTTGGATTTTGGGCCACACCCAGCAGTGCTCAGGGGTTACTCCTGGCTGTCTGCTCAGAAATAGCTCCTGGCAGGCACGGGGGACCATATGGGACACCGGGATTCGAACCAACCACCTTTGGTCCTGGATCGGCTGCTTGAAGGCAAACGCTGCTGTGCTATCTCTCCAGGCCCCTTATAAATGTTTTGAGTTGGCTCTTGGTCCAGGGTTTGGGGATGGGAAGGCTGAGCAGAAATCAAGGAAGGCTTTACAGAAGAGGTGCTCTTTATGTTAAACATTATAGATTGCATAGGTATTCTCAAGACAGGTAGAGAAGAGAAAGTTCTGCAAAAGCCAAATCATTGATATAAGACACACAAGGTGTTTGGAGAAGTGAGCGAAGCTATTTGTGATCCAAACAGTATTCCAAGAAGGGTGTGGAAATGAATCTGGTCTGTGAGGCTCAAATGCCTGTAATGTTTAGACCTTGGGGAGGGGCGAGGTTCAGGCAGAGACAGGAAGAAACACCCCCCCCCCCCCGCCGCCTCCTCAAAACCAGAAAGAGAACCAGGTCAGACCTTGTTTGAATGTGAAAAATAGATTTTTATTTCAGTGTTTGCTCTGTGTGGCTCTAAAGCGCATCTACTGGCTGCCTGGAATCCCAAAGCAGTTATAAAGTCAGAGAGAAATGGAGCTTTCTTTTCTACGGAACATGCACTTAGTGGCTGGTCCTGTGATTCGTCTCTGTGCAAAGCTCAAAGTTCCAAGTGCATTAGCGTGACTTTCCCTAAATCCTTCTCTGGAATTTTTGGGGACCTGGAGACTGGGACTCCTTCCTCAGCTAGAGAAATATACCCCTTCCCTCTTTCTCCCAGAAGGAGAATTAGTCACATGGAGAGAGTAGGAAATAAATCAGAAACTCTTGTGCTTCCCGAGCTTTCTCAGACTGTGTTCACGGCCCCCACCTGCAGAGGGAGGGTGGCTTATTGGTTAGTGTCTTGTAGAGGCAGCTAAGGCTGACATGACAACCAGGCTTTGTGGTGGGCAGGCTGGTGTCTGAAGGAAGGTTTGTGGGTGCAAACGAGAGATGTGGTCTGAGTTGGGGGGCAGGAAGGTAATTAAGTCATGGTGGCCTGAGGCTCTGTGGAGCCCAGTGGGACAAGCTATCACATGTGAGCAAGGCTGGGTCAGGGGACCCAGGTGGGGGGCAGCCTGGGAGTTGAGCTGCTTCTGCCTCTTTTGTGCCCTGAAAAAAATCAAGAGGCCCAGCAAAGGGATGGCAGTGATGAGACCTGCTTGAACCCTGACACCTGCCCACTCCTCTGGACCCCCACTGTGTCCTCAGTGACTCGATGGCTTCCATGACAGGTATCATGGATAAGCTTGGACTAAGAGTCAGAAAGCTCTGCCCCCTCCCCACCTGAACCTGGCAAATACCCTGCCATCAAATGGGTTTCTGGTTCCCCATGAAGTGAATTGGTGGCCTGTAAGTACCAGCAATGTGGAGGAGCCTCTCAGATGGGTGGAAGGGGCTGCAGATCCAGGACCACTGGGGCTGGGGCAGCCTATTTTGGACCCTTCCTACCTGCACCTGGTCCCAAAGCAGTCTTCTAGGGAAGGAACATAGGGATGCTCTGGATGACTGAGTCCCAGTGCCTGCCTGTGTGTTTCGTCCCCCTTTAGCCTAGAGAGTGGACCCAACAGTATGGTCATGCTCAGGTCTCTCCAATGGCCCATGGTCCTCCTCCCCACCCCGGGCCCAGCCACTCAAGACAGGGCCCCGCCATGGAGGCACTGAGCATTTCTCGTAGTCTCGGGATGATGAGATGAGTCAGAAGCACATTTGATTTTAAAGAGCCCTCGCAGGCCACCCACCCTCCCTCCGGGGGTGGGTGGGTTGTGGCCCAAGATGGGCAAAATTTGCTCATTAGCTTGGGATGAAGATTGGGGTCAAGACTGAGGACTCAGCTGGCTGAGGAGGGGCTGAACTCGGGCCCCTTAGGGAGGGCCGATGATGACGTTGCGGAAGCCCTTCACGGACTTCAGCTTGTCGCTGTCGAAGTTGACCACCAGCTTGTGTCGGCCAACGAACTGCGGCAGCAGATCCACCCTCACCTTGATTTCTTCTCCTGCCTCTATGGGGTCTTCGCTGTGAGGGCAGAGAAGGAGAGGGAGAGAGTGAAGAGAGGGGCCTTGCCTGGTCCCCAGGATGGGTCAAGCCAGGAGGGTGTGTGGCAATTGAGACCCCAACAGAGCCTGCACAGAGGTGCATGTTACAGGGTCTCCCCCTGATGAGACGTCAGGCCATCTGCTCTTCCAGGGCCTTGCTCTTAGTGAAAGGTGTGGGTGTGTGTTTGTGTGTGTGTGTGTGTGTGTGTGTGTGTGTGTGTAAGAGAGAGAGAGAGAGATTTTGAATGTGTGTATGTTAGCGTGAGTATGTGTGAGAGTGCATTTATATAGATAATTTGTGTGGGTGTGTGACTAGTGAATGTGTGTGAGTACAAGTGTGTCTACTATAGTGAGACTGTGCGAGTATGTGTGTAAATGTTTGTGAGTTATGTGTAAGTATAGGTGTGTGGGGCCAGAGTGACAGCACAGCAGTAGGATGTTTGCCTTGCAGCTAACCTGGGACAGACCCGGGTTCAATCCCGGCATCCCATATGGTCCCCCGAGCCTGCCAGGAGCTATTTCTGAGTGCAGAGCCAGGAGTAACTCCTGGATGCCACCAGGTGTGGCCCCAAAACCAAAAACCAAATAAACAATAAAAAGAATATGTGCATGTGAATGTGTGAGGGACATAGATATGTGTGAGTAAAATTGTAAGAATGTGTGTGAGAGTACTTTGAAAGTATGTCAAGTATGAGAGTACAGATGCATGCTTGTGAGTGTGTGTGAAAGACCATGTGTGTGCAAGACTGGGTCAGTTGTGCTTGGAAATGAATACTGTGTTTGCAGGCCAGATGCATGTGAGGTACCCAGAGCTATGTGCACAGGACTTGGGTCTCCACAGCATTTAAGCTGCATTAGGATAGAAAAGCACTGAGAAGTGTATGTAGCTGCAAGTGTATGCAGGTACAAGCTGCATCCTCAAGAAGAGAGCAGGAGATGGCTGTAGTGTGGAAGGGGGGGGTGGTTTCTAGGCCAGGAACAGCTGAGTGTTCAGGGGAACACTGGAGTGTGACTGGCCTGGTTTGGTCCTTCCACCAAGTGCAGTGGTGGGAGCTGCTAAGGGTGTCTTGGATGAACACAGGGTAAGGGGCATATTGGGCAGGTGTGTGGGTGATGGGGCCAGGCTTTGGGGTCCTCCCTTCCCATGCCCCCGAGCTAGAGTGAGACCACTTACACCATCACAATCTTGTGCTCCTGGGTCAGTCCAGCCCCCTCCACGCTGAAGATGCAACCTGACAGGGGCACCATGAGTGGGTTGCGAAGGGACACTTCAGCCACCAGTTTGCGGTTTTGTTTGGGCTCGCCCAGGATCTGGAAGGGAACAGAAGGCAGATGTCAGGGGCCTCACAGAGCACCTCAGGCAAGCAGGGAGGGGCTTGACCAGAAGCTCAAAATCCCCTCCCTGACATGGGGTCCAGTGTCTGAGTGAAACCGGACCCAGTTCCAACTACCATTGCCCCCACGCACCAATATCTCCTCATCTGGAAGCATGGCAATGATGCCTACATGGTCCCTTCCTCAAGGAATTCAGACAGGACCTTCACCTCTCCTGTCTCAGGTTATTCTTCTATGTGGGGGTTACTAGCACCTCAGGGGTATTGTTAGGGTTTCTGGTGTGTAGGACCACATTCTAAACAAACACAGAACCTGGGGCCGGAGAGATAACATGGTGGTAAGGTGTTTGTCTTTCATGCAGAAGGTCATCGGTTCGAATCCTGGCATCCCATATGGTCTCCTGAGCCTGCCAGGAGCGATTTCTGAGCATGAAGCCAGGAGTAACCCCTGAGCGCTGCCGGGTGTGACCCAAAAACCAAACCAAACCAAAACCAAAACAACAAAACAAACAAACATAGAACCACATTCTAAAAGGGTGAAGGGGCTTGCTGGCAAGCAATTGATGTTCTTTCTTATCACACCACAGAGTTCACAGGGGATCTGTGCCTGAGAAGCCTGACCATGGCCATTGTCATATAGGCTGAGGAGCAGCATGTGGAGCACATGAGGAGTGCCTCAATGTGGAGCACACACATTTGCTCCATGAGTGCTCAGGAGGGGACTCCCATTTCCCAGAGCCATGCGGAAAAGAGGCACCAAGGGAAGGGAACCTGTGAGCTTCGCTCCCTGAATCAAGGTGGCCTATTTGTGTCCATCATCTAGATCCTGAGGAGCCCTGCTGAGACCTGGGACCCTCTAGAGTCTGTTTCCATGACACCCCACCCATCTGGGTTCCCTCCAGGGCCACTGGGATCTAGGGACCCAAATTGAGGGTTTATTTATAGTCTTTATGTTGTGGCACTTGGCACAGTGGTGCTGGGGGAAGGAACATGGGGCTCACACAGGTATGGGGTTTCCTAGAATCACATCCTTGACTTGGGGGTATGAAGGCAGATGGATGATCCTGAGGTCCCAGCCCTGGGATTTGAGGATCTATCCGGAGCCTGTTTCTTTAGTTCCCCACAGTCTGGCTTAGATTTCATGATCCTGAAGGTGCAAATCACTGTGGGGCATGGCTGCCTCCTCCTGCCTTACCCGGATCTTGATCTCGGGATTCTCCAGGTAGATGTCCCGCTCGGCCAGCAAATAGTTGTTGCTGGCTGGCTCGACAAGGAGGCCGCGCACCTTGATGAGGTTGGATTCAGTCAGGCAGTCACAGTACTTCTCATACAGGATGCGCAGGGGCACACTCTTCTCTGTGGGGGACAGGGAGTCATGAAGGGAGAGTGGCCCTGCGACCCCAGGCCTTGGCTTGAGGGGTCCTCAGGGGACGGGAGAAGGGAGACAGAACAGCTGTGGAAGAGTGCTGAACTGTGTAACCCGGGTTCTCATCCTGGCTCTGCCTTCTGCTAACGAGGGGATGCTGGGTAGGTCATTCGTGCCTGGGAACTCGGCTTCAAAGCCTTCAGAGCAGGAGCACTCACCATGGTGGGGTACAGAGTGAGAGCACCCACAGCCTGGTGGGGGTGTCATTGAATTGACCAGGAGGGTTCTCTGAGTATGGAGAAGACTGCTGGAGTAGACAGGGAAGATGAACTGTGTTGAAAGGACTGGACTCATTTCTTGGGTGATAAAACCTTCTCCCACTCATTGCTGGCTTGACCTCTGGCTGACTCCCTGGACCTGAGCATAATCACCCTGTCCCCTGCTCCTTTCCCATCCTGGGGTCTCAGACCTGTAGAGTGGAGCTCAGGGCCAGGGAGAGATGAGGGGCTGAGAGAAGAGCTGGTAAGCCCCACATGAGGGAACCAGATAAAACTGTTACCTGTTTTTCTTTCCTTTTGTGTTTTTGTTGTTGTTGTTATTGTTTTCTTTTGTTGTTGGCCCACACCCAGTGATGCTCAGGGGTTACTCCTAGCTCTGCGCTCAGGAATTACTCTTGGAGATGCTCAAGGGACCATAGGGATGATGAGGATTGAACCAGGATCAGCCAAGTACAAGACAAATACCCTACTTGCTAGACTATTTCTCCAGTCCCTCCCTAGCCTGTATAGTTTTAAGCCAAGATTAAAAAGGCCAGTTTTTGTCCACAACCAACAGTCCCATTTACTATGAAAGCAAATTAAGTAATAAAGAGAAATACAGGTGAAATCTGGCTCGGTCCCATCTGGCTACGGTCAGGTTCTTAACCATGGAGGCGCTAGACCTCCATGGCTCTAGACCCAGGCTTGGACCTCGGTGATGATTAAAAAGGAATCTGGAAGGGTTAGTGATAGGTGCGGCTGAGAGGTTCTGCAGACCATCAGATGGATGGGCTTTAGGTGCCACACTGAGCCCAGGCATGGCCAGAGCGCTGTGGGAGGGGGGGGAGAGAAAATACTGCCTGTCCTTTGACCTTCTGCTCCCAGTGCGGCTCTGCCCATATCTGTTCATAGGACCATGGGAAGAAACAAAAGTAGAAGCTTTGCTAAAAGGAGAATGAGGAGGGAGAGCTCGGAGATGGATCTAGTGGAATAGTGGAAACTCTGAGCAGCTCTCCAGAAGAAAAGGAGAGACTGTCCCCCAAAAGTGGAGGATGTGGCCCTACTATTGACTTTTCCGGGCGGAGCTCTGAAAACCACTATGCAGGCCATAGACCGTGGCCTTGGCTTGGGGCCCAGAAACTGGAGGAGAGTAGGAAAAGTGGGTGGTCAGCTTTTAGGTCATTTTCCCTAAATCTGGAAGATTTCCAAGATGAGGATCACCGAGGCTATGTTGGGTGCATTCCAGTGACCCACCTGTGGGACGGGGAACAGGAAGGGGTGGGGAGAGTTATCAAGGAGGCAGGGGTGTGGATGAAGGGCTCTGCTCAGCGGTCCCAGGTCTGGCTTCCTGTCCACTTGCACAGGGAAACTCCTCAGATCTTATCACCCAAGAATAATAAGCAACTCAGAGTGGGGAAGAACCGAACTGGGTGACTTGGCTCTAGGGCCCCACCAGGGCATTCCTGAACTGGCCCTACCTTCTGCTAATGGTCACACTTGCACCTCCTCCCTTCCCCTCTGCCCTGCAGGCTGGGCCTCTCAGGGTCTCCCAAGCAGAAGGGGGTCCCTTCTTTACCTAAAAAACCCAGCCCTGACATGCTCTGTTTGAGTGGGAGAAAAAACAGGAGATGGCCTGTCCCCTCCATAACACCTGGTTCCACGCCACAGTCCTGGTGGATCAGAGAGATGGTACAGTGGGCAGGGAGCTTGCCTTGCACACTGCAAACCCCATTACAGGCATTGCAAATGGTTTCCCATTCAGAGTGACCTCTGAGTATCTTCAGAAGTGGCCCCCAAACAAACAACTTTGGAACAGCCCATTGGGACCCAGGGCAGAGGTAGAGACCATGAAGGAGGAAAAACATGAGCTGCTGGAGGGTGGGAGTGAGGAAGGTGGAAGCTGCATTCTCATGCACTCTATACCCATTGTCTCACTCATTTCCAGCTTTAGCATGGCCAGATCTGGTCCCTGCTGCCCTGACAGGACTCTTGGGCTTCAGGAGGTGGTGGGTGAGCAGAAATCTACCCGGGAACAGTAGACATAACCCCATCTGGGTTAGCTCTAAGGCTTCAGCCTCCAGACCCCTGGGCCACTGCCAGAGCAGGTAGAGGGGGGTTGGCTGTGGGTGAGGAGATGGGTTCTGCTGCCCATGTGACCCGGGACCCCTCTCACCCACCCAGGGGCTCATTTCAAGCAGGGAACCAGGCACAGCAGACAAACCACACAGAGACAGGTGTGGATACATAGGAGGCGACTATAGTGTCTGATCTGGAGTTGAAGCTGGAGTCACAGAGCCCTGCCTGGTGCTACTGAGATGATTTCTAGCCTGGCTCAGGCTGAAGTGGGCTTGGGAGTGGGCTGCCTCAGGAGGCCATGGGCAGCCATTCCCAAAGAGGTAGGGCCTGACCAGGCCTTCACTGGTCACTCAGTACCGCCCATTAACTGCTAATTGGCTTTAAGCAGACCCCAGCTCTCATCCCACTAAGGGACACGCCACTTTTTTTTTTTTTTTTTGGTTTTTGGGTCACACCTGGCAACACTCAGGGGTTACTCCTGGCTCTATGCTCAGAAATCGCTCCTGGTAGTCTTGGGGAACCCTATGGGATGCCAAGATTCGAACCACCATCCTTCTGCATCCAAGGCAAATGCCCTACCTCCATGCTATTGCTCCGGCCTCCTGTTGTCTGCACAGAGCTGCTGCAGAACATCTTCTCTGTGAATCTCTATGTGCTATTCCAGAGAAACAGCAGGGCCAGTCTGAGCCGAGCTAGAGACAATGTCACAGGGCCTGCAAGGAGGCCTGTGGGAACCATCAGGATGGCCAGAGGAGGAGAGCACAAAGCCTAAGGGGACTGGTTCAGCTTGGGACTGTTACTTTCTAGCTGTGTGACTCTGGGAATCTTTTTTTTTAAGACTTTATTGATTGATTGGTTTCTGGGCCACATCTAGCAGCGCTTAGGGGTTACTTCTGGCTCTGCACTCAGAAATCCTCCCTGGCAGGCTGGGGGACCATATGGGCTGCCTGGAATCAAACCCGGGTCCATCCCTGGTTGGCTGTGTGCAAGGCAAATGCCCTACCTACCACTGTGCTATCTCTCCAGTCTCAACCCTGGAAATCTTACTTAACTTTTCTGTGAACCAGTCCTTTCATATAGAAAACGGGGATTCTACAAAGAATTACACACACACACACACACACACACACACACACACACACACACACACACAAACACACACTTTTGTCAGAAGAATTAACTAGGTTCGGTTGGAGGCAGTACAGGGTTTAAGGCACTTCTGCAGGTGGCTGACCCCGTTTGATCCCCAGTAACACGTATGGTCCCTGAGTACTACTAGGGGTCATTCTTGAGCACAGAGCCAGAGATAACCCCTTAGCACCCCTGGATGTGGCCCATAATCTCACCCCCTCCCAATAAAAATAACAAACTGGTTTGGGTCAGAGAAAAAAACCTGAAGGTTAAGGCACTGGCCTTGCATGTGGCTGATCCTTGTTTAATCCCTGTGACAAGCACCACCAGGAGTGGCCCTGAGCACTGCTGGGTGTAGCCTCCCAAAGAAACATCTGGGTTGTACTTATCAAATGCTAAGGTCAGGGCCTTGTCCCAGAGGGTCACTGGCAAGAACCGTGAGATTGCCTGCCCCCTCTTAGCACTATGACCTCACCTGGCACAGTGCCAGTCTGTAGTCACTGCCTGCCACAGACATACAGGCCAAACAGGCCATACCTGAGTAGGGCTCCAAGGCGAGGTCAGAGATGTGCTCAGTGCCACACTCGGGCCCTAGGACCCCGTTGTAGCTGACCGTGCGGGCACAGAGCAGCAGGCTGCAGGTGTGTTCCTCGGTCGTGTTGTTGGAGATATGAGCAAAGACGTCAAAGTCGCTGCCCAGGCTCATGCTCTCGGCCACGCGGATCCGCATGGCCATCCCTGTCTCCTCTTTTTCCACCAACTTGTTCATATGGTTGGCCTTCGTGAAGGCCTCCCTCTCCTCCGCAGATCCTGTAGGAATAGGGGCAGAGATCAAGCCAAGAAACCAGGGCAAGGCAAACTGGGGTCTTGGATTCCTGGAAAATTGAAGGAACCCTTTCTCCATGTTCTGGAACCAGGAGAACAACAGTGTTTTATTTGGTTTCCACATATGAACTCCCATACTTCCCTCAAAACCCAACCCCGAAGGGCCTCTCCTCCTGGAAGCCTCTGACTGCTCCCTCTGCAGGATGGATGAGTGAGTTAAAAGCCTTCTTGGAGTCATAGCTGCCGACTGACTTCAGGGTTTGGGGTGGATTTTTAAATTTATCAGCCCATTTTGTGTTTATATTCTTTATTTTTTGTTTTTGTTTTTTATTTTTGGGGGGATCACACCCAATGGAGTTCATGGGTTACTTCTGGTTCTGCGCTCAAAAGTTTCTCCTGGCAGGCTCGGGGGACCGTATGGGATGCTGGGATTTGAACCAGGGTCCCTTCAGTGTTGGCCACATGCAACATGAGAGAGAGAGAGAGAGAGAGAGAGAGAGAGAGAGAGAGAGAGAGAACAGAGAGAGAACAGAGAGAGAACAGAGAGAGAACAGAGAGAGAACAGAGAGAGAACAGAGAGGTTATGGTGCTTGATTTGTATGCTCTATGGTACCACTCAGGTTCCCTGATTACTGCCAAGTATGGCCCCTGATCACCACTGTGTGCCACCCCAATAAAGAACTGACTATAGTACAGCAGGTAGGGCTCTGAGCCCTTCCCTGTCCTCCTTCATGTTTTCCAGCGCAAATGAATGAGCAACTGCAAAAACAAACATTCCAGGATTCCCAGAGCCTTCCCTCAGTGGCCTCTGGACTTTCAAACTCTCTGTAATCATGTTGCAATTAGGAAAGCATGGAGTTGCCTCTCCACCTAGTAAGTCCCTGACACTGCTTTTTGCTGCTAACAATGTGTGTTGCTAGTTTTCTGTTAAGCAGTCCATATGAAAGAAAGAAAGAAAGAAAGAAAGAAAGAAAGAAAGAAAGAAGGAAGGAAGGAAGGAAGGAAGGAAGGAAGGAAGGAAGGAAGGAAGGAAGGAAGGAAGGAAGGAAGGAAGGAAGGAAGGAAGGAAGGAAGGAAGGAAGGAAGGAAGGAAGGAAGGAAGGAAGGAAGGAAGGAAGGAAAAGAAAGAAAGAAAGAAAGAAAGAAAGAAAGAAAGAAAGAAAGAAAGAAAGAAAGAAGAAAGGAAGGAAGGAAGGAAGGAAGGAAGGAAGGAAGGAAGGAAGGAAGGAAGGAAGGAAGGAAGGAAGGAAGGAAGGAAGGAAGGAAGGAAGGAAGGAAGGAAGGAAGGAAGGAAGGAAGGAAAGAGGGGCCAGAGCTGTGGTGCAGCAGTAGGGCATTTGTCTTGCACGCGGCTGTCCTAGGACAGACTGCGATTCAATCCTCCAGTGTCCCATTTGGTCCTCCAAGCAAGGAGTGATTTCTGAGCGCATAGCCAGGAGTAATCCCCAAGCGTCAACAGGTGGGGCCCAAAAATCCAGGGGGAAAATAAAAGCCCTTTACAACAGCCCTCCCCACTTGCTTATAAGTCCAAATTACCAAAATGGTGAATTATTCTTGTTTGCTATGGCTACACCCAGCAGCACTCAACCCAGCGGCACTCAGGCGTTATTCCTGACTCTGCACTCAAAAATCAGAAATCGCTCCTGGCAGACTCGGGGACCATATGGGATGCTGGGGATTGAATCCTGGTCTGTCCTAGGTGAGCCATGTGCAAGTCAGATGCCCTACCGCTGTGCTATCTCTCCAGCCCCCAAAATGGTGAATTTTAAAAAACAAACTGAGGGTCCAAGGAGAGTTTAGTAGTGGGGCCCATAGCCTGGCACGATGAAGCCACGAGTTCGACCCCCCCTCCAGCATGATACAAGGGTGAGCTGCATGGCATGGCCACTTGGAATCCCTACTGCTTCAACTGAGTGTGTGGTATCTGTCTCATAGCAACCTAGTGTATGGTGCCAGTCATCCCTGCCACCAAAGCACAGCTGAGAATGGCACCCAGGGGTACGTGAGTCCTGGGCAGCACAACAGGGGAAGGGAGAAACGGCCCGGAAATATCAACAGAACTGAGTTAAGTTCCTGTACAGAACTTAGAATTCTTCTCTTGACAATGACCCTCTCTGACCAACAGTACTGTGCACGTTGAGGCTGTACTTGCTTCTGAGGAATTCAAGATGGAATGCCTTCCTAAGGCATTTCTTAAAGTGGAGAGTGACATACAATTCACTCATGTAGGTGGTCTGCCAATCGCTCTTGCACATGCACATGCACACCTACATGCACCTGTGCAGGTGTGCATATACTTGTCCACCCATGCATGCACGCCTGCACTCACACACACAGGCATTCCCACTCACACTGACTGGTTATCTGGAGGCAGCATTGTCCCTGGCACCTACCTTCTGGGTATTTGTAGGTGTGGGTGATGTCCTCCCTCTCATCACGGCCCACACGCTTCGTGCTGATCTTTAGCCCCACGATCAGGGAGTGGTTGACGGACTTGTGCATGGACCCGTCTGCCTGCCGGATCCAGTCCACCACATCAGCATTGACCTCAGCAAAGACGAACGGGGCATCGTACTTGGGGGTCAGGTCACCCTCTTTGATGGCACGAACTGGAACCGGGCCACAGCAGTACGTCCCTGGTTGAAGGAAGCAGTAGGGAGAGATGGGTCTGGGTTGCAGGAGGGAGGTGCCCTCTGTCTCTTCCACTACCTCCCAACAATGAAGCAAACATCTGGAGCCTTCAAACTTAGGGTTCCACTTTGGGGTAGTTAACACAGTTGAGAATCTAAAATGGAGATGCTGAATCTGAACTTCTAGGCTCTAATCTGAACAAAGAGTCAACGTCTCATTAGCTGAGTGACCTTGGGCAAGTCACTTAACATTCTGTTCCTCACTTTAATATGGGAATGATGTTAAAGTGGATTCCCACACATTAAAAGATGAACTAGAAATGAGTTCCACAGCACTCAAGGAAAGGAAGGAGCGGACAATACGGCAAAGAGACACATTGACCTTTTTGGCTATTTGTACCAAACCTTGCACCTGGTCCCTCACATACGTGTTCTCCAGAGGAACATGAGCCCAAGGATTTATCTCAGTGTGTTTTTATAACTGCTTCAAACTGGTCATACATTTAAAGGGCGCAGACCAGAAACCAGCAGCTTTACACCAGAACATCCATTTGCTGGAACATGCAGTTAAAATTCAAGTCATGGCAAACTATTCAACAGAGCCATGCTAACGATGCAGAGATGCTGCAGAACTGAGGATAAAAGGCACATGCCCCAGAGTTCTTAGTCTGGATCTAGAGACCCCAAAGCCTCTGCAGGTAAAATTCAAGAGCCTGTGTGATTGGTGGAGAAAAATCCCATCTTTGCTCTTGCTAAACTTTGAAGGCATTGCCTTTGATGGTGAAAGAAGGTGACAGACTTTTGATGTGGGCACATAAGAGACTCATGGCTCTGTGCAGATACTTTGCAGGCAACGACGACAGCTTGTGTTGGTCTATCAGTGAATCATGAGACTCAGTAACTCACCCCGAGGCTTGTCACAAAGCAGATCCATACAAATCATCAGATTCAGTTTGATGTAACTGAGTATTACAATAGTAACATGTTCAATGATGTGACTATATTTTGATGTAATTGGGTGTTTTTTTTTCTAAGTTACTTAATTTGGGGCAATTTGGGCCACACATTGCAATGCTCAGGGCTTATTCCTGGCTCTGTACTTAGTAATCACTTCTAGAAGACTCAGGGGACCGTATGTGATGCCAGGGAACAAATCCAGGCTGGCTGCATCAAAGAAAATGCCCTACCCACTGTACTATATCACTCCAGCCACCTAATGTAATTAAAAACAAAAAACAAAAAACAATCCTAATGGGGCCGGGCGGTGGTGCTAAAGGTAAGGTGCCTGCCTTGCCTGCGCTAGCCTTGGACGGACCGCGGTTCGATCCCCCGGTGTCCCATATGGTCCCCCAAGCCAGGAGCAATTTCTGAGCACATAGCCAGGAGTAACCCCTGAGCATTACCGGGTGTGGCCCCCCCCAAAAAAAATCCTAGGTGCTGTAGTCTGTACACTCAAAAATATTTTTTAAAAGGATCAAATTAATTTCTCTAAATTTTGCTTTTTTTTTGAGACACACCTGATGATTCTCAGAGGTTATTCCTGGCTATGTGCTCAGAAATCGCTCCTGGCTTGGCGGACAATATGGGACGCCAGGTATCGAACCAAAGTTCATCATGGGTCAGTCTCATGCAAGGCAAATGCCCTAGTATTTGTACTACCACTCCAGTCCCTAAATTTTGTTTTAATGTGTATACTTTAGTATTCTCTTATTCCTTCTCTCTCTTGCCCTCTCTCTGTCTCCCTCTCTGTCTCTCTCTGGGCAAGGGGGTTTGGAGGTTTAGGAACACCCCCTGACAGTGTTTCCATTGTAGTGCTCAGGAGCCATCTTGGTGGGACTCTGGAAAATCACACAGGGCCAGGAATTGAACCAGAAGCTATTGCGTGCAAGTATGTGTTCCAGCTCTTTGAGCATCTTCCCCTACTGAGATAAAAGAATTGGAATGGCTGGAAGCTATGAATAAAGGTTAATTATGGAGGAAATACCAAAGCTTTCTTTTGATTATTTGATGTTGTTCTTTGTGCTTTTCCAAGGTTTTTGGTTCCCCACCTCTCAAGGCCATGAATGCTTTTTCACATAAAATATGCATTTGCATGTCACAAAATGCCAGTGTGGTCTCCACACAATATGTTTCAGTAGTTTCAGGATTGGCTTAGTCCTATTCCTCCCAACTGAGGGATTCTGGGGTGCTCTCTGCCAGGGAAGGAGCCATACCCACCTTCACTCTTTTCCTGGGGTGTGGGGTCCAGGGCCTGCCACCCCTCATACCCCGGCTGCAGATCCGGCCTGGTCATCCACGATTCCACCCAGCAGTGGAAGTTCCTAGAGGAAAACAGCCGTGTTGCTGGGCATAAGCTCTGAGTTCCTGCTGCTTCTGCTGGGCCAGTGTCCCTTGCTGGCTCTCCCCGGCCTCTTCTTTCCTCTTCTACCACCTCCCCTTCTCTCCTAGCAGCTTCTGCTCTTCTCTCCATGCTCATCTTCTTGAAGCTCAGCTGGGTCTTTCCTCCTCCCCAAAGACTCTCTTCTCCACCACCTGAAGCCCAAGACTCACCTCTCCTCTAACTGTTCCCTCCTTTCCCAAGACCATCATGTCCTCTTAGGTGGTGGCCTACTCCCGGCTGGCTCATGATGTTTCCCCTTCCCCAAGTACCCTAAGTTTTGATTCCCTTATCCAAATACCATCCAGCAATTGTTTTTCTTTCATATTTCCCCATTTCCTTCCCTTCATTGTTGATACTATTACAATGCCTGGGGCTACACACATGTTTAATTAATTTATTTTTTGTTTATTTTGGGGCCACACCTAGCAGTGCTAGAGGGGACAATGTGATATCAGGAATCCTGCATACAAAGCAAGTGCTCCAGTCTTTGAGCCTTCTCCCCACACCCCTCTTTCCCAGTGTTTTAGTGCTGGGCTTTCCAGGACCTTATCAGGAACTACATTTGGTGACCCATGGCTTTGTGGGGATTGAACTTGCAGCCTTACTTTACTTGCAAGCCCGTATTCTACCACTGAGTCACAGGCCCAGATTCCTGTACACTCTGCAATTTTTACTGGAGTCTTATTGGAGTTGGGTTTTCTTCTGGACTATACTGAGTGGTACTTTTGGCTGTACTTGGCTCTGAGCTCAGAGTCCATTTCTGGCAGTGTTCAGAAACCATATGGAACATGGGTCAGCTGACTTAAAGCCAGTGCCTTTACATTATTAAACCCAACCCCTCACCCCTCGGGTTCCCCTAATGACTAACTCAGGTCCTGCTTAACATTAAACCCCACTCAAGGTGGCCACCTCATAGAAGCCTTCTCAGAATTCCTTACCCCTACCCCATGGGCCCCCCACAGACCCCAACTCACCAGATCATCTCACTCTTATCGCCCTGGACCTCTCCAAACTCGTTGCGGAAGTACTCAATGAGCAGGTTGCTATTCTGGTCATGGGCTGAGTTATAGTTGGTCACGACACGGGTGGGGATGCCCAGACACCGCAGCACTGGAGGGGGAGAAACATGAAGAGGGGTATAGTAGGGCCGAGGCTTCTGTTACTTGCAGCTTTCATGTGCCCATCTGTGCTGAGGAGCACTGTGCCCACAGCTAGGTCCTGGGATGTGACCATCCTTGCCTGGACGATGGCCCCACTCTGCTGGAGGTCTCTCTGTCCCCCTTCACATAAGTGAGAAAGACCCAAAATGCTACTCTGATATCACAGTCCTCTGACATCCCTGCCTGGGCACCCTGCGGTTCTCAAGGTCAAGACCAAGGGTCCTTGACCCATCTCAGCTCCTGCCCTTGTTGTTCTGCCTCTCACTGCCCACCAGTAATCCATGCTCCAAATGCCACCAGGCACCTCTCTCAGCCAGGCAGATCCTGCAGCCAGGCCAGAACTTCCCCACATCTTCAGATTATTCCATCCCTGGTGTTCAAAGCAAGACTCAGGATTCAGCTCCTTTCTCAATGGACAGGCCTGTGTGTGGGGGGGGGGGGGGACTTCCAATGAGCCCCCTGGGGTCAGGGAGGGAATTTCCTTATTTTCTAGCTACCAGCCACAGGGCACAGGCCCAGCTGACTATATTATATTCTCCTGCCGGAAAGGAGGGAGGAGTGGGTGGCAGTGAAAGAATGAATGAGAGTCAGCATTGAATGAATGTAAAGGCAGAGGCACAAGTGGGCCAAGAGACAGCTGTTCCAGTTGTGTGCCCTGGGCCAGAGCCTGGCCATCTCTGGGCGTGTCTTCACCTCTTCAGCTTAAGGTCAGGGTTCAGGTGAAGGTCACTGACTTCCTGTCAAAGCACGGACTAACAGGAGACAGTAACATGACAGCCAGGTGGTAACCTGGGCAGGAAGGGTTGGGGTACCCATCTGTAGGGTGAGGTGTCTATGGAAGGCCTGACAGGAAAGAGACACCCACAAGAACCTCTGCAAGGGTTCTAGGTGCTTTTTCTCCCTTGCTTTCTGTTTTATTGGTTTCTGAGCCACACCTAGGGTACTTGGCTCTGAGCTCAGGGCTTGCTCTTTGGGGTTCTCAAGAGAATCTGTGCTGCCAAACTGGGTCTTGCATGTACAGACCCATCCCTACACATCTCCAACCCCATCCTCATTTTAAAAAATATGCCTTTTATGGATATTGTAAAGATTTCAGAAAGTCAATAATTGGGCTGGAGTGAGAGTACAGCAAGTCGGGTGTTCGTCTTTCAGGCCAACCCGGGTTTGAGCTGAGCCCCGTTTGGCCCCCTAAGCACTGGAAGGAGTAAGCCCTGAGCATGGACAGGTGTGACCCATAAACAAAACAAAACAAAGCCAATGATCTAGGGCCTGGGATATGGATGAGAGACAGGGCACATGCTCGGCACATGAGAAATTAAGTTTAATCTCTCAGGGCCGGCGTGGTGGCCTTGCTAGCGCTAGCCTAGGATGGACAGTGGTTCGATCCCCCAGCGTCCCATATGGTCCCCCAAGCCAGGAGCGACTTCTGAGCACATAGCCAGGAGTAACCCCTGAGCATCACCGGGTGTAGCCCAAAAACCAAAAAAAGAAAAAAAAAAGTTTAATCCCTGACCCCACATGTTTCCTGGAGTACCACAGGGTGTGGTTCCTATAAAATAAGTCAGTATCTAAGAAATGAAACTAAAAGTCCCGTTTTATGGGCACTGCAGGGCTGTCTCAGTTTTCCTTTTGCTCAGAGCTGGGTCTTCCAGACAATAGTGAGGGAAGAGGATGTAATATAGCTCCACACACTCATAACTGGGGCAAGAACTTCCCAAAAGGGCCTGGACTTGGGCCAGAAGCCATGTGGGCTGGAGAAGGCCAGGCAGAGGCCGGATAAGCTTCTGACCTTCTACCTCTGGCCTGGTTCCTGTGCCCAAGGGGCCTGGGTGGAGCCAGATCTGTGGGTGCTCCCAACCCAGGCCTGGTGCCCTCCCTGGCTTTCAAATATGGACGAAGGCATAGAGAGAGGTGTCACCACCATTCTAGGAGGGGGACTCCACTCTTGGCCCAGTGCAAGTGCCCCGAGGGAGCATGACCCCAGCTGTCCCAGTGTCAGGGCAGCCCTAAGGCAAGGCACAACACCTGGGCCCAGTCCTGCTGCCACTCATCACGGGGTGATCCTGGGCAGCCTTCCTTTTTCATTTCTTCCTCCAGAGCTAATAATAGCAGCTCTCTGGGATGCTGTGATGAATCAGAGGCCTGGGTGTGGGTGGGCCCATGTGCTCCTACAAACGTCTGTCTGCAAAGTCTGTCCCGGATCTTTCTCCGTGGTGAATGCTCAGGCACAGAAAGGTCAATCAGGACACAGCCAAGGGAAGCCTGTTTTCCCTGAAAACCCTCACCCTGACCCAAACATAACCAGAACCAGGGCAGGATGACATCTCTAGAGAGAACCCAGGCTCCCTATAGATGCCTTTAGCGTACCACTAGGGGCCACATTTTGTAGGGGGTTGGACTGAGCCCCTGCTCTGGGCCCTCCATATCTCCCATTCATGAGGTCAGAAGCAGAGCAAGGGCTCACACCAGACAGGCTCCAGCACACAAACCCCGCCAAAACTTGACTTCTACCCAGCCTGGTGCTTATGGCTGAGAAGCACCTCCTTGAACCCAGTGTCCCTCAACAGCCTCACACCTCATGCCTGGGAAGAAGCTAAGGTTCCCTGACCCAGACTGCGCCTGAGGTACAGGACCCATGGGGATCAGCTGTGTCCTTTCCGTGGTCCCAGCAGGGAGCATGGGAATGCAGGCCACGGACATGGCTTCCTTCCCTGGGAAAACACAGGAGACTCTTTGAGCTGCTGGTTAGGCTTGAGAAAGGGGGTTTCCATAAAACAGGGAACACAAGAGGTCACAGGAAGCAGACAGGCAGGGCAGAGCTGGGGAGGGCAGAGTCAGCGTATCTGTGACATGGGGACAAGCAATCTGCTGCACAATCTCCTGGCCTAGAGGCCAGTGTAGAGCTCCTGGGGGCATGTCTCTGAGGTGAGCACTGGTCTTGGAGTTATAAAAGTTGGGAACCCAGGAGTAGTCAGTTGGATTCTATCTGAGCCTGATACTAACAGCAACAGCACAATTATGAGCCTAGCAGCTATGTATATATATATATATATATATATATATATATATATATATATATATATATATATATATATATAATTAATTATACACTTATATATACGTAAATCTTATATGGTAACAACAGCAATAATGCTGAGCAGAGACATATATGTACCTGTTCCATGTATCTGAAGTCACTTTAGATCTTTTCACATATCTTAAGTCACTCAGTCCTCACAACCAGCCCAGGATACTGATGCTATTATTTTGCAATTTATGGCCATTTAATAAAACTGAATAAAGATCAGTGGATTTGAAGGACTTACCTAAGGGCACACAACCAATTGGTAAGAAGCAAAGCTGGGGCTTGAATTCAGGCCTCCACTCCAGATTCAATGTTCTTTTTTTTTATTGTTGTGTTTAGGCCATACCTGGTAGCAATAGAGCTTCTCGTGGCTTAGTGCTCATGTGGTGCTGAGGAGGGAACCTGAGGCTCCCACATGAAAATCCTGTACACCAATCCCTTGAGTGACATCCTGGGCCCAGATTCTATGTCCTGCTCCATAAATGATGCTAACTCGCTCTCATGAAGTACCACCACCAGTGCTATAACAAGTTTGAGCACTTTCTGAGCTAAGTGTCTAAAGCATTCCATATTGTTAGTGGGTCAGATTGCCTAAGAGCTGCACTCTCACGCCTGCTCCAGGAGGTAGGACCTACTGTTGCTCCCCCACTCTGCAGAAGAGAAAATCGAGGTTCAGGAACATGTCAAACTCAAGGTCAGAGTGTGTAGCTCAAGTGTGCCAGATCTCAACCCTGAGCCCAAGCTGCCTCCTAATAGGCACCCTTTGATCCTGACAACACCCCAAGTGGGAGCTGTTAGGAAAAAGGAATTGTCGGGTACACTGGAGACAGGGGCAGAACCGGATGTGAGCCCCCCATTCCTACTTCAGTGCTCTCTGTGCCCCCAGCCCCAGCCCCCAGACGCATGCCTCTCACCTGTGCAAGCCACAGCGGCAAAGACCCAGCACTGGCCATACTTGACTCGCTGGCAGCCGAAGTCCTTCCAGCGCCGTAGAATGTCCACGCTGCCACTCCAGAACATGGGGCTGACCCCGTCCCCATAGTTGTTGTCCCAGCGGCCCTGAAGCACGCCCTGGTCATCGTTGCAATTGACCTGCAGCCAGGGCACATGAAGCAGCCTTAGAGCATGGTGGCAGGGCCAGAAAAGGGGGCTGAGGTGTGAGTGAGGAAGGCACAGAGGGGGGTGAGATACTATTAAAGTGGGGGCTAGAGTCTGAGGCACAGCAGAGAGGCAATTGGGAGGAATGCTGAGTGGTCCAGTCTGGGAGATAGGGGAGTATAAATTTGCCCAAGGGATGCAGGAAGTGACAAGAGGGGAGATAAGTTTACACAAACCCAATTGATCACTCTCAAAATCCCAGGACCTGGAGAATGAATGAAAGCCCTGGCTCCTAGTCCTGCCATCCTCTACAGCCCCTGCTCTCTCCTCCAGTCACTCCAGCTTCCCCATCTGCTCTCCAATTCTACCAAAGAAGTCCCCCTCAAAGGGAGGGCCTTTGCATACGCTGTACCCCTTTCTAGACTATTTGCCTCCTTAGAGCTCCTGTATCATCTCAGGGGCCATCACCAAGGAACCCCACCACTGATTGCAGTGTAGCCCTAAGCTCGGACTCACCTATCATCCTAGGATCCTCCAGCACGGCCTGTGGCCCAGCCACCCGTCCACTACTTGCCTAGATCATAAGATCTGTCAGGTTAGAGACCATTTACATATCCTATGGGCTACTTCTTTTTGTTGTTGTTGTTTTGTTTTGCTTTTTTGGGTCAGACCCAGTGGCACTCAGGGGTTATGACTGGCTCTGAACTCAGAAATTGCTCCTGGCAGGCACAGGGGACCATATGTGATGCCAGGAATCGAACCACCGTTCATCCTGAATCTGCTGCATGCAAGGCAAACTCCCTAACTCTCCTGTGGGCTATCCTGTGCTATCTCTCATGTGGGCTACTTCTTCAGAGCTTAGGAGTCTGCAGTGCCAGGGACAGCCAAAGTACCCTGGCAGTGCTTGGGGACCACCAGGGCTAACCCTAGCAATGGGTACTCTGGAAGCCATGTAGAGCCAGGGATGGATGGAGCCCAGGTAGGTTAGGTATGAGGCATATACCATAACTCTAACTGAGTACTCATGGATCCTGTTCAATCATTGGGTTTTCTTTTCTTTTCTTCTTCTTCTTTCTTCTTCTTCTTCTTCTTCTTCTTCTTCTTCTTCTTCTTCTTCTTCTTCTTCTTCTTCTTCTTCTTCTTCTTCTTCTTCTTCTTCTTCTTCTTCTTCTTCTTCTTCTTCTTCTTCTTCTTCTTCTTCTTCTTCTTCTTCTTCTTCTTCTTCTTCTTCTTCTTCTTCTTCTTCTTCTTCTTCTTCTTCTTCTTGTTGTTGTAACGTATGGAATGAAACCCAGGGCTTCACTCATGATCTGTGACTGAGCTACACCTCTAGTTTGTTTATGGGACACAGCTGGCTGTGCTCATGGCTTAATCCTGGCTCTGCACTCAGGGATCACTCCTGGGAGCTATATAGGATATAGGGAATTGAAACCAGGGTGATTCCATGTAATACAAGTTCCCAACCTGCAGTACTATTGCTCTGGAATCTCTAGTCCCAAATCTTATCTTTCTGAATCAGTTCTTGTTGCTGAGCTCGCCCGTCCCCTGGATCCCTGACCTGCCCAGTGCTCACTCACCATGGCGCTCACCACTCGGCCCACATACACAGGCCTGCTGCGGCGGGAGCAGTCCTTGCCAGAATTCTTCAGGAACTTGGGGTTGACGTCCAGAAGCATCAGGCAGATGTCCAAGATCCCGTCTTCAAACTGTGTCAGAGGAAACCAAAGTAGAGGCAGGAGGTGAGAAGTTACCTCCTCCAGGAAGCCAGTCCTGCAAACTAGCAGCTGTGGGTCCTCAAAGTTCCAATGACTCACAAATGGGCCACAGAGCCATGCTGCGAGCTCTGCCTGGTCCAGAGTGGGAATGGGGTGAGCCAGACAGTGACTGAGGAGCTGAAGAATTAAACATCCAAGGATGTTCTACACCTTGGAAATGGGAGACCTGGAGTTGGAGTGGACTCAGTGGTCCTGGAATTTCCCTTTTCAGCAGTCACCCTAGGCCCCACCTCTACCCCTTGCACATCTCCATCTTCCCTAGCCATGGACCCCTCTACAGAGCTGGTGCTCCTCTACCCCTGCCCTCTGCTCTCATTTCACTGATGTAGGATCTAGTTACAAATCTGATCTCGTAGCTCCTGCCTCACTTCACCCAGAGTCAAGTCCAATCTTCTCCCTGAGATGCACAGGGCTGTACTTCATCTCTGCCTTCTGTCTTCCCACTTCTGCCCACATGCTCGCTCTCTCTGCCTCAGAGCCTTTGCACTTGCTAGCTCTTTTGCTTGCAATACACTCCCCACCTACTCACCATGGCACACACCCTCTGGAGCTTTCAGGGCCACTCAGAGGGCAGGTCTGGCTCCTTCCTCTCTCAACAGTGACCGCAGTTGCTGGCTGCATTCGGGGCCAGCCTTGATTGCCTGATCCTGCTGTGTGGCCTACCTGCCCGAAGTTCCAGGGGATGCTCTTGATGAACTTGGCTGAGCCCTGGTAGATGAAACCCTGCTGCGTGAGCACATACTCCCGCCGCTCCTCCTCAGATTCCAGGTATACAGCATCCGCTGTGGGAGCAAGGCCAGGACTTAGCATGCACCTGGGATACTCCAGATGCCTCCTCCAACTCACATGAGGTGGGTTTTCCCACTCCCTGGGTTTCAGAGGCCCTTCTATCTCTTAATCAGGAAAAGCTCTGAATTAGTAACCCCAGGTCAATGACATAAGGGTTATCAGCACTGGCACTGGCCAAGTGCCAGGATCTGTGATAAGCATATGGCATCTATGAGCCAGTTTCCTTTCCACACCCTCTGTGAACTGAACATCTGGAATGTGCAAATGGGAAAACCAAAGCTCTTATTTTCCAGAACCAGAGAAATTAAGTACAGTCATGAAGATATTTGCCTTGCACGAGGCCAACCTGTGTTCAATTTCTGGTACCCCATGGACACCTGAGTACCACTTGGGGCAACTCTTTAGCACAGAGCCAGAAGTAGCCCCAGAGTACTGCTGAATGTGGTTCAAGTCCCTTCACACTTTGCACAAAACTGACCCAGGATTAAACAATCCCAGACATTGCTCAGAAACCCCTGGCATTGCCAAGAGTGATGCCTGAGCACAGAGCTAGGAGCTATCCTTAGGCACTACTGAATTCATGATCAAATAATTTTTAAAAAAGAGGGAGACAACTGCATAGGAAAATAAAAAAGACTATGGTACATATACACAATGGAATTACTATGCAGCCATCAGGAGAAATGAAGTCATGAAAATTTCCTATACGTGGATGGACATGCTGAGTGAAATGAGTCAGAGGAGAGAGATAGATTCAGAATAGTCTCACTTATCTGTGGAATTTAAGATAAATGAAAGACTGTATGGTAATAATACCCAGAGACAATAGAGATGAGGGCTGGAAGGACCAGCCTATAATATGAAGCTTACCACAAAGATTGGTGAGTGCAATTAGAGAAATAACCAAACCAACAACTATCATGACGATTGTAGTGAGTAAGAGAAATCAAGACAGGCAGGGGGTGGGGTGGTGGAGATGGGGGGGGCATTATATCAGGAAGGTTGCATTGGTGAAGGGGGTGTTCTTTTTATGATTGAAATCCAACTACAAGCATGTTTGTAATCATGGTGCTTAAATAAAGATATAAAATAAAAAGAAAGGGGCCGGCGAGGTGGCACTAGAGGTAAGGTGCTTGCCTTGCAAGCGCTAGCCAAGGAAAGGACCATGGTTCGATCCCCCGGCGTCCCATATGGTCCCCACAAGCCAGGGGCAATTTCTGAGCACTTAGCCCTGAGCATCAAATGAGTGTGGCCCGAAAAACCAAAAAAAAAAAAAAAGAAAGAAAGAGGGAGAGAATATGTTTCAGATGGGGAAATGTATGCCAAAACAAGAGATAGTAGAGAACTAGATCTGGAATCAGAGTCCCTAAGTCACTTGCAGGTGATGGTAAACCAGTCACATCTCCATGGCACATTGTGGTGGCACCTTTGAAGGACACACTGAAAGCTCTGACCCAAGGTCATGATTTGAAGGAGCAGGATTGGGTGGGGAGAAAGACCAAGAAAGGGCTGCCTTTGAGCACTGCCTGGACCACACTCCAGAGCCAGAGAGATCAAAGCTTCTGCCCTTGCAGGCCTTGGTCACTTGGGGCTGGAGAGGACAGACAAGGGGTCAGATATGGACCCGGTGGCAAGAACACTAATTTCAGACTGTGTTTGCCCTTCTGACTTTATAGATGAAGAAATTGAGGCTGCTAAGGGGACATCCAGAAACCTGTTATGACTTTAGTAGACCCTAGGCAATTTTTTAATCTATTAAAAAATAATAATAAAGAAAGAAATAAAATTTGTTTACAAATGCTCTAGTAACTAGTATACACTAATATTATGTATTAAGAAGCTGCCTCGGGACCATGAAGTAGCACAGCATGCAGCTGACCTCAGTTCGATTCTTGGCAACATCTGGTCCCCCAAGCATCTCCAGTGCCCAGACACCTACACACTTACTGCAGGGAGGAAAGCTAAGGTGCAGTGGCCAAGGACAGGTTCTGAGTCAGTGTGAGGCAATAAATAACTGTCAGACAAACAAACAAGGCAGCAGGAATCCTCGGAGGCCAGGATGTACCTGGGGGTGGCCTAGATAATTTCCACCACTGAAGGGCATGAATGACTTTGAACTGGACCAACAGGCTGAAAGAATCTCCGGTTGGGAATCCCAAAGAAAGAAAGGAATGAATGAATGAATGAATGAATGAATGAATGAAATAGTCTCTGATCCAAATGTTCACCTTCTTTCCTTCTGATTTTGGGAGGCTCTCCTCAGCAGCCATGTGCCTGGCAGCCTCACTCCCTTCCTTTTGAACTATCTCCCCCACCTTTTCCTTCAAATTTTAAGAGAAATGAAAACGTTTTCATGGGTGGGTAAAAGCCTGGCAGACTTCAGATGCTGTGCCTGATGGAACTCGGCCTGGAAATACTATCCAGGCCCAGAATGTGCCTGCCCCTGTCCCAGTGTTTCTACACACTGTCGAGCCGCCAGCAGTGCCCAGATACTCCCACACTTACCGGAGGGGGAAAAACTAATGTGTAAGTGTGAGGCAATAAATAACTGTCAGATAAACAAATGAGGCAGCAGTGAATCCTTGGAAGGATGAGAGGAGAGAATGAGAGAAGAAGGCCCAGCCTTAGTTCTGCTCGCACTGTCCCAGGAAGGCCCAGTACAGGGCTCAGATTGGTGACAGTGGGATAACATCACAGCACCTGTTCTGTAGCTTGCCACATCCTGTTGTAGTCATCACGTGGGGCCAGGAGGTGTGTGCTGCAGACTGACCCATGCAGGCTATCCTCTCAGGAACCATTTCCTCTCCCAGGGTCCCCCCACCCTGTCCAGCCCAATTTCCTGCTTCAGCATCACCAGCTCTCCAAGGTCCCTGATCTGGGCTGCACTGCACTAGTCACCGCACTGCTTGGCTAACCAGTCTGCCACACAGAAGGGGCCAGGCTCAAAGAAGGGACTTGCCCCGGAAGGCCATACTGGTTCCCTGGACTCTGAAATCCTGGGGTGCTGGCCAGGCAGGAGTGCCAAGTATTGAGAACTCGTGTGTGGTGCCAGCCAGTGGTGCCTGTTACCAGAAGCCATGGTGCGTGGTGAGTTTCCACACAGTGCTCTGATCTGGAGGAGGGGGGACAAACAATGAACCTCCCAGAAACATAGGACACAAGGACTCCCTCATGGCTCTTAAGTAGAACCAGCAGGGATTTGATGATGCTTAGACTCAGAGGCTGATGGCTATTGGGGCTCCTGGAGGTGGTTTGCTTTATTCTGTGGCCACACCAGCCAGGGGACCACAGAGTCAGGGGTCGAATCTGGGGCTCTTGCACACAAAGCATGTGCTCAGCCTTTTGAGCATCTCCCCAGCCTCCTTCATGTTTAACGAAAACAGAGACAGAGAAAACCCTAAGTACAACGATGCCTCCAGTACATTCTCCCGATTCAGAGGCCAATCAGCCCCAAACACCTAATGGGCTTGTTCCCCAAGAAGAGGAGCTCAAGGGGTACCTTTTTTCTGTGGCCTTATGATCTTTTCTGGGAGGCTATTCTCTTGGCTTACTCTTTTTTTTGGGGGGGGGGGGTTTGGGCCACACCAGGTGGTGCTCAGGGGTGACTCCTGGCTGTCTGCTCAGAAATAGCTCCTGGCAGGCACGGGGGACCATATGGGACACCGGGATTCGAACCAACCACCTTTGGTCCTGGATCGGCTGCTTGCAAGGCAAATGCCGCTGTGCTATCTCTCCGGGCCCCTCTTGGCTTACTCTTAAAGTTAGATAGAATAAAAGCCAAAATCAGGAAAAGAGAAGCTAAAATCCTCTTTGTGTTTAAATCTGCTATTAAAAAAGCAGTGGGCAGCTGCAGGAAGAAATGGGTGCTGGAGAGGAGAAATTTCTAGCCCAGAGGAAGACTCTTGAGTGTCTGATGAGAAAACTTAGGTAACCCCACACTATCCTGGCTGCCCCCACCATGCAGCTCTACTTCCCCTTTTCAGGCCAGTCTGGTGACATTTGGGTTGATCTGATTTTTGGTGTCAGCCTATAGCCTGGAGTGTCTGGGGCTACTCCTGACTCTGCTGAGTCACCCCAGCAGTGCTCAACAATCCACTCTCGGCTATGTGCTCAGAGATTACACCAGCAGGGCTCAGTGACACAGAGCCCTGGGGACTGACCCTGGACCTCCTGCATATAAAGTATAAGCACAACCCATTGAGTCACCTCTGTGGCCCTGGGGAGATTTTGAACAGAACCAGTGCTGGGTACATAGCTCAGCGGGGTGGAGAACATACCTGGCATGTCTGATTACTGGCACCACACCGCAGTGCCAAGCACTGTCAGGCAGGTGAGGCTCTGGGGGCACCCAGCACTGCTAGGTCCCAAGCATCATAGTGCCGGGTTCAAAGTACTGACTGGGAAACCCCAATCATCAGTGGGTATCACCCTGTACAACTGGTTGTGGCCCCTAATACAAACAAAACGAAGCCAGAACCTGGTCCTCAGTGTCAGCAGGGTCTCCAGTTCCTGAGTGGACCCAGCTCCCAGTGCCATGGGGATGCCTCTGGCAGTGGGTACAAGTTCTCACAGCCAGGCAGTGTTGGGCAGGGCGGTATTGGGCAGGGCAGGGCAGGCTGGCCTTCAAGAGTCTGTGTCTCCAGAAGGGAACAAGCAAGCACCCTTAGAAGCCAGGGGTTTGTGAGGCAGCAGCCCTGAGCTGTCATGAAATGGGCCTCACACCACCCACCCCATATCCTCCGTCTCCACCTCCCTGCAGTGCTTCCCCCATCCCCTCCACACTGGCAAACTCACCTGGACACCAAGGATTGAAGAGCAGCGTGAAGTGGCCGAGCATGAAGCTGGAGCCCTGGTAGCCGGTAGAGGTCTCGAGGACTAGTTGGTACAGCCCCACAGGGGCATTGGCCGGGGTGGAGAATTGTAGCCATAGGATCCCCTCCTGCTGGTCCACCACTGTGGCTGACCAGGCCCCCTCCTCGTATGCCTCAGACAACGGGAAACAGGCCTTGGTGCAGGCATCCTGGGTGGGTGCTGGCCCTGAAGAAGGAGAGCCAAACCAAAAGTCAGGGGTGAGGAAGGCTGGGCTTATGCTGGGGTTCTCTGGGCCTGAGTGGAGGCTAATTTCCATCACTAACTATGTGGGACTTGGTTCCTCAGCCT
The DNA here is from genome assembly GCF_024139225.1 of Suncus etruscus. Taxonomy (NCBI): domain Eukaryota; kingdom Metazoa; phylum Chordata; class Mammalia; order Eulipotyphla; family Soricidae; genus Suncus; species Suncus etruscus. Next base: position 14,726,877 of record NC_064856.1, on the reverse strand, counting down.
CCTTGGCTGGAAACTGAAGAGCAGAGTGGGGCTATCTCAGAGGCCCCTTTCTATTATTGCTGGGGATGCTGAGCAGTCTAATTTCCAGGGTGGCTATTCTAAGTGGCCTCTGGGCTGTCCCCCGGGAAACATGGCCACACACCCCAAACACATGCGCGCGCGCGAGCATGCACACACACACACACACACACACACACACACGCACACGCACACACACAGAATCTTTCTGCAGTGATCCTCCAAGTCCAACCTGAAATAGCGTCATATGCCTGCCGAGGGGGCAGGTTGTGGGTAGGAAAGAAGGAAAGAACCTGGGGACACTGGTGTAGGATTGGTGTTGGAAAACTATATGTATGCCTGAAATAACTCGAACAACAATGTTCGAACAATGTGAACAACATTGCAAATTATGATGTCTTAATAAAATAAAATGAAAAGAAAGCAAGATCTGAGATGGAGTCTTTCAGCATCCCCTGATCTGAGGCTTCAAGGTGCTTCATTCCCTTCAGCTCCCATGTGGTGTCTAGTGAGAGCTTGGGAGATGGTGGGCAGCCTCAGGTCTCAGGTGGAGGGGAGGGGAGAAGAAGCAGGCACGGCCTGTCCAGGCAGATCTGAGTCATGGGGGTGGAGGGGCTGGCTCTGGACTCAGAACCTTCTCCGCTGGGCTGGACTTCTGCCCGGGTGGTTTATTTTTATTCTTCCCTCTTCTCCCAGCAGCTCTGTCCACCCACTGCTGACACTATGGGGGCTTGACTACGAGGGGTCCGCCCAGCTCCCAGCCCCCTACTCCCCACCATCAGCCCCACCCACAGCCAGGCCCAAATATAACCATGAACCAACAAGTATGACACAGGCTGCCTTTCTGGGTGCCAGCTGTTAGCCTTTAATGTGCCCGATTTATAGAGCTGGCCTTTTCAGGGAGACTCAGGCAACACTGAGAACCAGCTTGATCTCTCACTTCCCACACCCACCAGCCCATCCTGGCCCTGAATGCTGTGTGACCTGGGCTGAATCGCTGGACTTCTCTGATCTGCAGTTTTCTCATCAAAGAAGAAAATTGAGTTTGATTATATGGCAGGAAGGGTCTGATTATAGCTCAGAAATGGATTCTGGGGGTGTCAGGAGAGGTGGTTGGCATCTTTATTCCTCAATTTCTCCATCAGTAAAATGGATCCATTGCAGTAGCTCCTTATATGGTTAGTGATGAGGCAAGGGACACCTATGGCCAAGTGTATGTCTGACACAAAGTAAGTGTTCAATAAACAATAGGCCTTGTTTATCACTGCCATGGACACCTTCAAACACTTTTGAGAACATTTTGTGAGAGGCAGAGAAAGAATTTCCAGATATAACTAGTGATTATGCAGGAAAGTGAGTTGTCCTCAATATCTTCAAAAAGCATCACTAAAAAACAGATTTCTGGGGCCCGAACTCAGTTTGTGGGTGGAGCACATGCTTTTCATGCCTGAGTTCTAGTTCTAGCACCTCACAGCCTCCCCTCCACCCCCCAACACCACCTGGTGACCTGTAGACACCGTCAATCCTGCATCACAGCAACCCCAGGCATCCCTGGAGATGTCTCTATTTAAAAAACAAAAATACAATAACAATCCTGAGGCCAAAAAGCAGATTTTGAAGATGGGAATAGAATGAAGAATTAGGATCACTTTTCAGAGGTGGAAACTAAGACTGGGGGGTGGGGGGACTAGAGGTGGCGGATGTCCCTATTGACCCGTGGTGTCAGGGCCGTGACGGAGGGCAGCACCCCTCTCATTCCCAGAAACACCCCTGTGGACAATTCTTTATTGGTCACCATGGTAACGGGCCTGCAGGGCCACAATCACTGTGGACACACCCTGGGGGACAGGTCAGGAATTTCCCCCTTCTCCTGTGCTGGCAGCTGTGTGTGTGCTCACACAAACACCCCAACAGCTCGCTTTCTTCCATGGCGCCCTTGTGGGTGCGGCAGGCTTTGGACGGGCTGTACTGTGGCCCTGTGGCTGCTCGTGTAAACTGGCTTTGAAAACTAGTATTGATTCACTTGGGATTTCTGTGGGCTCAGAGACCCCACCAGGGTCACACTGGGCAGGGAGGACACTGAAGACCCAAGAAGTCCTGACTACTATCCTTGACCATGAGAGAGAGGAAGCTTCCAGACTATAGATAGCCCTCTGTTGGACCGAGAAGGGTTCTATTCGCTCCACGAGGCTGACCTCTCCCACCCTGTCACCCCAGTCCCGGGTGCCCCAGTCATCTCCTGGAACAAGGATGCGTTTTGTCTCTTGTGACCCTAACACAGCTGCAACCCCAAAACAGCTGGGTGCAAGAAGGGCATGCTTGGGATCAGACCACACTCCACATTCTCTGACCTCATCTTTCCTTTCTCTCTCTCTGGACCTCAGTTTCCTTGAAAGGGTGGGTCAGGCTGAGCAAAATGTCCCCAACAAGGAGCTGACACTGAGCATGGCCCAGAAGATGCAGAGAAACTGACTTCCTCCCATTGTCCTCAGGCCTCCCTGCCCCAGCCCTGCTCTGCTCAGTGTGTGTGTCAGTGTCAACAGAGCACACACACCCTGGGGGCTACAGAGTGAGCAGCAACTAGGGAGCAGAGATTGATCCCAGGGCTGAACAGGCAGGTGGAGGAGGCTCAACTCGCCCCATACACCTGATCCGGCTGAAAAGGAAAAAGAAAAGGGATGTCCTGAGGTGAAGGAAGAAGCTGGGAATCAGGAATTGGGGGCTTAGTGGAGCCTCCACAAGGTCAGGGCTTGAATCCCCTTTTATCTCAGACTTATTGGGAGACCACACAAGTGTCAGAGCCTCCAACTGTAAAAAGGGGCTATGATGTGCTTCTCAGCTGGGAAGCATAGCGGAGCTCAGGATTTGGGACATTCCCAAATTGGTGCATTTCGTTGTCAACACCAGAAGCCATGCCTGCCTTCTGCTGAGTATCTTGCAGATGGGAAATCTGAGGCCACAAGGAATAGATCCTTATGGTAAAGGAGGTCAATCTAGAAAGGACCCTGGGGGTGCTGGGGTGGTGGGGAGGGTGTCCTGAGCATGTCCTTGGCAGGAGGGGCTGGAGGGAGGAAAGGGTTGGGGGGATATCCTGCTTGTCTGCAGGCTGTGATAAGCCTTATCAGACCAGCCCAGGTAACCAGGGGCCTCCCCATACAGTTTTCGCTGTCTTCTCTGGCCTCCGAGACCTCAGCAAAGCCTTGCCAATCCTGATGGCTCCTTGTTGACCTGGGGGGAGGAGTTTCCAGCTTGAGCCAAGCCAACTGATTCTCATTTGAGGCCACTAACCTGGAAACAGGGAGCAAAGGGAATCCAGCATTTGGGTATCTGGGCTCACAGAAGCCTCATCACTAGAGCCCCTGGCACAAGGCCAGTTGTAGCACTGAGGTCTATAGGACATGTCCCCATAGAGGCCCTTTCTAGACTGATGAACAAAGAATGCACCACAGGATAAAATCCAGGCTCAGAGATGCCAAGCCACTTGCTGAGGGTCACACACTTGCTGGCGGTGACCCAGAATGCAGCCCTAGGCAGGAGAAGGAACTGTGGGGAGCCCACTGGCTTTCTTCAGCAGCAGACCAGACTCAGGCCAAGCTAAGAGGTCTCATGGCTATGCCTAGATTTGGGGGAGTGGCTGTGGGTACAAGTTGGACATCCTTTTGTATGCTTGAGAACTATCAGGCATTGAGGGAGGTAAGAAGGAGCATAGCAGGGAGGAAGCTGGCCCCCATCTTATGGGTCTGGTTTTTAGGAGCCTCACTGTCCATGGTGGGGGCTTCAGGAGGTGGAGAGGACAGGCATGCCCTGTCCTGGTGTTTGTTGGGCAGGGCAGTGGAGAGCATGGGGTCCTTACCGGTTGCTGCGTTGAAGGTGAGCCTGTCCACGCTGGCCTCATAGCCACGGTCCTGGAAGTACAGTGTCAGGCGGAAAGCCTGTCCACGCCTCACCACCAATTTCTCCCTGCACAGGTCAGCTGTGTGGTGGTCACGGCCATTGGCCTCCAATTCCAGCTCGCATCTCTCCAGAACCAGCTCTAGGAACAGCAGAAGCAGTGTGAACAAAACTGGGGCCAGTGGCAATCCAGGGCTTTCCAGCACACCCGGATGTGGGTGCAAGCCCCAGGATCCAGCCCTCAGAATTACAGCTGCCAACCTTCCCCACCTTGGAAGCCCCACCTACCCTGCCACCCAGGGCAAATCTCTCGCAATCTCTTATCCCCCTTTGTTTATGAGGTTACACCCAGCAATGCTCAGGAACTTTTCTGGCAAGGTGCTTGGGGGGTCACTCCTGCCAGTGCAGGGCACGGGATCAAACCTAGGGTTCCTTCATGCAAAGCTTGAACCCTGGCCTCTAAATCTCCCTAAATTAACCCCTAAATTGTTCTCTTCGTGGCATGTAGAAAACTGGTGACCTCTCAGCTATGTGAGCTCAAGCAGCTTAATATTATTTATTTATTTATTTATTTATTTATTTATTTATTTATTTATTTATTTATTTATGGGCCACATCCAGCAATGATCAAGGGTTGCTCTTGGCTCCGCACTCTGGAATTACTCTTGGTGGGTTCAGGGGACTATACGAGGATTCCAGGGGTTGAACCTGGGTCAGCTGTGTGCAAGGGAAGTGCCCTTCCTTCTGTACTATTACTCTGGCACAGATAACTTAACTTGAGTAAACTTTAACTTGAGCAGAAATGCGAATAGTGGAGCTGTGGCAGGTCTTAGCACTGGCCTAGAATAAATTTTTGAATAAGTACTCCCAGGAGAGGAGGAGCTAGTCTGCCACCTGTAAGGTTCTTTGGCAGAATCAAAAAGAAAGTTTGAGTTCCCCTCATGCATAAGGTCCTGAGTGCAGTCCCTGCCCCTGCCCCTGCCCCAGCACTGCCGGGTGTGGTCCAGTGACACTGGAGCAGCTCCAGGCCTGCATTGCTGTGCTGGAACATCCCAGGTCCCAATGTCCCCTTCCCAGTACTGTAGGGTGTGGCCCCTAAAAATAAACAGAGGTGGTATTTGGCACAGCTAATCATATAGGCTTTTAGGTTTAATTTTTCAATTTACAGGAAACCCAGAAGACTAAAGAACATGTTAAACACAGAACCAGGAAGCGATGGACAAAAATCCCCCCTCAGGAAGGAGGAGGCCAGGACCGGCTTACTATAAAACACACATTGTAAGAGAAAATGAGAGGAAAAAGTCAAAAAGGAGGACCTATTGATTAAGAGAAAATTAAAAGGCATTTTGAGCCATCTTCATTTTAATAATTTGTTTTTATGTAAAATAGTTTTGTTGGGCCTGGAGAGATAGCACAGTGGGTAGGGAACTTGCTTTGTATGTGGCCGACCCTGCATCCTGTATGGTTTACTGAGCCCTGCTAGGAATGATCCCTGTGTCCAGAGCCAGGAGTAAACTCTTAAGACAGCCAGGTGTGACCAAAATAAATAAATAAATAAATAAATAAATAAATAAATAAAGACTTGTCTGGAAGCCTGAGCCATACACAGTAGGGAAAGCATTTGCCTTGCATGCGATCAAACCAGGATCAATCCTCACCATTCCATATTGTCCCAGGGATAATTTCTGGGCACAGAGCAAGGAGTAATCCCTGAGCACTGCTGGGTATCCCCCTCCCCCAAAAAAGACTTATTTAAAAGAATATAAAAGAGGCTGGAGTGAAAGCACAGCAGGTAGGGCATTTGCCTTGCATGTGGTTGACCCAGATTTGATTCCTGGCAACCCATATGGTTCTCCAAGTCTGTCGAGAGTAATTTCTGAATGCATGAATCAGTAATAAGCCTGAGTGCCACTGGTTGTGTCCCAAAAAGAAACAAACAAAATAAATAAATAAAAGAAAAGAATATGAGAGGAGGAAGGGAGAGAGACAGAGAGAAAGAGACAAAGAGAGAGATGCTTAAGAGAGAATAAGGGGAATCTAGAGAGAAGGAAATGCTAAGTACAAACATCAGGTGCAGACGCAGGTGAATCTCTAAGACAGAGATTACACACTGAGAAGATATTTTAAAACATCTATTTTGAACTGGAGCAATAGTACAGTGGGGAGAGTTCTTGCTGTGCACAAAGCTGACCCAGATTTGATCCCCAGAATCTTAAATGGTTCCCAAAGTCAGCCAGAAGTGATTCCAAAGCACAGAATCATCATTGATCCCTAAGTACCATCAGGAGAGGTCCCCAAATCAAACCAAAACAAATTACTTATTACATGCATGAGACAACTGGAAAACTGAACCCTGAGAATAACATGATGAGTTAAAGAATTTTTGTTGAATTTACGTCTAAAAAGAGTTTTGTTTGTTTGTTTGTTTGTTTGTTTGTTTTGGAATGGATGTGCTCTGAAAGCAGTGCTTGAAATGACTTCATAGTACTGAGAATCAAACTTGGGGGCCTCTGCAAGCCAGGTATACATTCCAGTGCATTGAGTTATTTCTCTGGCCCTGAAAAAGAGAATTCTTATCCTTTGAAATATTTGCCAATGATATGATGAAATATCTCGCTGAGATTTGATCCCAAATTTTAGGGTGGTGGTGCTGAGGCATAATAAAGTATCATAATAAATAAATAAAGTATAATATAATAAATAAATAATAAAGTATCTTCAGTATTCTGCATAACAAGATATTTTTAATTTTTATATACTTTGGGGTTGGATTTGGGCCACACCTGATATTGCTCAAGGCTTGTTCCTAGTTCTGTGCTCAGGGATCACTCCTGGCAGTGTTCGGGACCACATGTGGTTCCAGAGATTGAACTGGGCTCATCACATGCAAGGCTAGTGCCTTAACCCCTGCTCTCTGTCTCTCTCTGTCTCTCTCTGTCTCTCTGTCTCTCTCTGTCTGTCTGTCTGTCTGTCTCTCTCTCTCTCTCTGTCAGACCCCATAATAAGAGGTTTTAACCATTGGGGTTACGAATTGGCAGGATCTGGGTTTCCATTCTACTGTGTTGCTGTGTGATCCTGTGCTGGTATCTTTTCCTCTCTGTACTTCCTTCTCTGAAGCCTCTGAGGGCTGCTATGTGGTCTAAGCCAGGATGCTGGAGGTATCCTTTCTCAGGGACCCTACCCAGGACTGAAAGCCTGGTCTGTGACAATTCTCTCTGCTGCTTTAGAAGGAGCTGAAGACCATGCAGGGCCAGAGGTGATGGTTACTCAGGACTGGGTCAGAGGGAAGTGCTCAGAAAGTTCGGCAGACTCAGAGCAACTCAATCAAGGCCAAGACTGGAAAGAGAGGAGATGGGGGAGAGTGAGTGGGCATGGCAGGATGGTGGAACCTTTGTATATGGTCCAAATGAGGACCTGGGTAGGGTTTCTTCAAAGCCCCCTGTAGATGAGTGCATTGATCAGGGGTTCCTGCTGAAGCACAAGCAAGTGCCCACTAATGCTAAAGGCTTCTTGGCCAATGATCTTCACACCCACTGCAGGTAGGTGCCAGCCAGCACTGTTCCTGGCAGCAGGGACAATAAGGTACCACACCCCCTGGCAAATGGTGACTTTAGGATTTGAGCCCAGGGATGTAGCTTTTAATTTTAGGGGGATGGAGGTAGGGAAAAATGTCCAGAGGAGGATACTACTCACCGGTCTGGGTTTGGAAGTTATTCTTGGCAGAGCCTCGGAGGACCAGGTGGTAGTGAGGCACAACCCAGCACTCCAATATGCAAAGCCTATGAGCCATCTACTTGGCCCCTGGGCTGTGATTCTGGAGCCTTCCCTACAAGTCCCTCACTCACGACACGATTCAGCTTTTGCTCCCATTTTACATCCTCACCCTTCTCATGATCCCTGAGTTGTTCTCCCATGGAGACTTTGGGGGAGGTTGGGCCCCTGCAATCATCAGAGACCCCCCTACAGGTCCAAGGAAGCACTTTCTGCTGGCCTGGTGGGGTGAGGAAATCTCTTGTGGGAGACATGGACCCCAGAGAGTATCAGCAATGAAGGCACTACCTCCTTACTAGCCAATGCTTGCTCCTTGGCAGTGGGGGCATTTTCAAGCTGCACTACTGTCTGGAGAAGCAGTTCTGGAAGGTGTGCTAGCTCCAAGGGGGGGAGACTCTGGGTCTAGAACCAGGAGTCCTGTCCGAGATAAGTCTGAGATTGTTCAGGCCTGTGACGTGCCTGTAGGAACCGAGCTATCGGCAATCATAACTGGCTTCTTTCTCCAAGGGCCATCAGACCCACTGGGGCCCAGTCTTGGGTCCAGAGGCAGGAAACTGCTTTTGAGGGTATGAGTGCTATGACGGCTGCATCAGAGCAGTAGCTCTAGGTCCCAGAAAGGGACATAAGTGACCTGAATGAGCCAGAGGGTCAGGTCAGCCCCCCACACCTGCTACACCTGCCTGCTCTACCTTCCTTGACCCTATAGCTAGCTCCTCAAGGGGACTGGGATGTGCAGTGTCGTCTCTCTCCCAGCCTGTGTGGGAATTTCCTGCCCCGCAGATAACCCTCCAGAGACCAGGGACAGCAATGCTACCTTTCTCGTGAGCCTGTGTGTGCCTCAGGGGTGGGAGAAAATCAATGGAGGCGCCTCCTCTCGATGCACCAGGGACCATTAATCTGGCTCCTTTATTTTAGGAAGAGAAACTGAGGCTCCACCAGTGTCCAGGACAAAGGACTCGGAGCTTGGGGGTGGAAAGAGCACCCCACAGGAGGAAATGTGCTCAGCCCAGATCTCTTTGGGGGGCCGCAACTACCTTGTCTGTCCTCATGCCCACCGGCCTCCAGCTGGCAGTCTCATAAGAGCTCGGAGACCAGCCAACACCCTTGCACCCACCTGGCACTCAGCGGGCACACAGCCCCTCTCAGGGGCAAGAACAAGTGACCTGCGAGTGGCCCTGCAAGACAGTGCTGGAATGCTGCTTCGTGGGACCCAGCAAGGCCCGGGTTAATGCTTGTGCCCTGGGAGTGGGGAAACTGAACCAAGTGCAGCCAGGACTGGGAGCCAGCACCTCTCACCTAGCCCAGTCTGCCTGGAGCTCTCAAACTGAGAGCTTGGTTAACGGGGAGCCTAGACCTATTCTCAAGTAGGGGCCACTGACTAGGGGAGCATTGCCAGATCCGGGGGACCCCCCAGTAATAGACAGCTGTCCCCATACTCACCCTCAGCCATGTTCTGGTGGTGGCAGCGGGGGCTCTTCCGACGGCGTGTCCAGGCGTGCCCACTGTGAACGGTGCCCTGCGGGGACAGGGGAACTTATAGCCCGTGCTGGGCCGGGCCAGGGGCGGGACGGACAGGGAAGGCGGGACAGGGGAGGTTACCGTTGCCCAGGCTGGGTCCTGCCTGGGAGGCATCCAGGGGCAGGAGCAGAGGGAGGGAGCAAGGGCGCCCCCTGGGGACACCAGCGGGGCTCACTGCTGGGACCTCATTAGACCAGAGAAGTGGACCTGGCTGCAGAAGCAGCTGCAATCTCACACTCACACTCAGCTGGGACAGGGACATGGGATCAGATTCAGATCACAGACACACATCAGGACTCAGGCCCAAATGGACAAGTCCACACAGAGTCGCACACACAGACACACAATCAGCACGCACCTCATACACCAGATGTGAACACAGAATTAGGTGGAGGCATGCAGAGAGACACACAGATGCAGAGACGTAGAGAGGGACACACTTTCAAAACAGCCTCATAGGCAGACATGGTCTTGCATCACTCAAAACCCAGATAAATCTGCCTCTTTGATCCCTCCCTAATCCAGTTAATCACCCACCATCTACCCATCTATCTATCTATCCATTCTTCCTTCCATCCACCTGTTCATTCATCATTCCTTTCTTTCATTCATTTATCTTTTTTCTTCCTTTCATCTATCCATCCATCTAGTCTTCCTTCTTTTCTTCCTCTCTTCATTCCTTCTTTATCCTTTCCCTTCCGTTTCTTCGTGTTTTTGTTTTTGTTTGTTTGTTTTTTTGGGGTCACACCCGGCAGTGCTTAGGGGTTACTCCTGGCTCTACGCTCAGAAATTACTCCTGGCAGGCTCAGGGGACCATATGGGATGCCGGAATTCGAACCACCGGGATTCTAACTACGGTCCTTCTGCATGCAAGGCGAATGCCTTACCTCCATACTATCTCTCTGGCCCCTTCCCTTCCCTTTCATTTTCTTTCTTCCTACCTACCTTCATTTCTTCATTTCACCATTCCTCTCTCCCTCTATAAATCCATCCATCCATTCTCCATCCATCCATCCATCCATCCATCCATCCATCCATCCACTTACCCACCCATTCTATTCATTTATCCTCCCTTTACTTTCTTCACTGATATTGGGGTCTTACTGTTTTCCAAATGGAAGTAAAGTCCACATTCCACAGCTCAGTTTCTGACCCTTCATACCCAGCACCCTGGGGGAGTGCCGGGGATCTCCTGTCCTTTGCTTCTTCTTCTTTTTCTTGGAGTAGTAAATGGTTTTGGCCACGCACAGAAGTGCTCAGACATTGTTCCTGGTGGTGCTCAGTGGGCCCATGTGGTGCCAGGGATAAAATCCAGGTTTCCTGCATACAAAGCAGGATTCAAAGCTGCATACAAAGCAGCTCAACCCACAGAGTTATGCCTTTAGCTTCTGCCTAACGCTTTTAAATCACCATGAGGTCTGAGCAGAGTCATAGATCTAGACCCCTGGAGAGACACAGGCCTGGGGACTACTGTAGTCCTATTCTGGAACAAGTTCTACATCTATTGATGCATTTTGAGTTACAAAACTGACCCCTCCGCACTCCCTCATGAACCACATAGGTTCTTTATCTTTTTTGCTTCTATGGCTGCTTATCTTTGAATCTCAGTGAATAAACTCATGATAAGGTTTGGGTTTACTCAGACTCTTGTTCACAACAAACTGTAAATATTGTTATAGATATGCTCCCTGTGTGTGGCTAGAGCTCAAGAAGCCTGTTGATGAGAAAGCCAAGTTTTCGGTTCCCATTCTGCCCCATGAGCTTTGTGGCTGTTAATGGGTGTTTGGCTTCCAGGCCTCAGTGTTTCCCTCTGCAAAATGGATTGGGGCAGGAATGTCTCCTTCACAAGCCTCATTTGGAATTTAATATGACTGAGCATGGGCTCTACTATCTAGGAGCACTTGGTTATGGGGGCAGAACTGAGCCTTGCAGCAAAAATGTACTGGGTTGGGGGTCAGAGAGATAGCACAGCGGTAGGGAGTTTGCCTTGCATGCAGCCAACACAGGATGGACCCCGGTTCAATTCCCAGCATTATCCCATATGAGCCTGAGCCTGCCAGGAGCGATTTCTGAACACAAAGACAGGAATAACCCCTGAGCACCATTGGGTGTGACCCCCCCCCAAAAAAAAAGTGCTGGGTCCTGGAACCTGGCACTGAGAGTCTCAAAAAGGGCCTCAAAAATGTAGGAGGCAGGGAACAAAAGGTATCAGACAGATGTTCTCTCCTACAAGGGTCCACTTGCCTCAAAGGAAAGGGGTACTTTGCATGTGCCCCTTGTTTCCATCAGAAATGACAAGGTTTCCTCTCCCTGGTATCTGCCCCTGTCAGTACTGTTTGGGAGCCCCTTGTAGGACAGACCTCACTCAAATCTCTTTCTCCTTTCCCTTCTTTCTGGCTGCTGTGATGGTGTCTGGATGAGGAACACACCCTTTAGGGGTAGCATTTGTGCACACATGGTTTTGGAGTGCTTCACTTTGCATATTGGTTTTGATTCTCAAGCCCCAGTCGCTGGGATTTCCCTGGGCATGTGGGTTGGTGTCAGGAATCGAACTCATGGCCTTCCATTGGAAATGGCAGGCTTCTCCTAGCCCAAACACTTCCCTCAGTAATGGTGTCATCAGGTTGTCCTAGAGCATAGAATTGTGGCCCTGTAGCCTCCCGTGTAATGCAGGACCAGAATCAGGCAGGGGAGAACTGGCCTCTGACATGTGTCAGAGACCTGAGCTCTGGCAAGGCCCCAAGACCTGAATTCCAGAGGACGTTTCTTGCCTCAGCTCTCTAGCAGTGGTCCTCAAACTATGGCCCGCGGGCCACATATTGTATTTGTATCTGTTTTGTTTCTTCATTGCAAAATAAGATCTATGCAGTGTGCATAAGAATTCGTTCATAAGCTTTGTTTTTACTATAGTCAGACCCTCCAATGGTCTGAGGGACAGTGAACTGGCCCCCTGTTTAAAAAGTTTGAGGACCCCTGCTACGGTCTGGATCCCCTTGTTTGTCTTACCACATTGGACAAGTGAGGACTCAAAACCTCTTTTCTCAGAGCGGGAAATAGAGGGCCAGAGGCAGGGCCCTGTGCTCACGGTCCCGAAGAGAGCAGGTGAGCCACTTCCTGGTTGTCTCTCTCGTGCAGGCGGTGCTGGCCAATGGTAGGAACAGGGAGCATCTGTGCTCCTTTGTGACTGGGAGACACTGTAGTATTACTAGATTTCTCAGAGCCTGTTTTGTCTCTTCTAAATGGTAGAAGAAGAGGCATCTCTGGTGGGCACCGAAGTCCCGGTGCCAGACACATACTACATGCTTAATAAGCATCACCTGTGTGCATGTGGGGTTTATATGTGTGCCTGTATGCATATATGCATTTACATATTCACATATATGTGCGTCTGTGCATGTATATGAATGCATGTGGGTATATATACATGTATATTCTATACATGTATGCATGTGTATAAGTTAGTATGTGTGTGTGTAGTGCTGGGGAACAACCGCAGGGCCTCACACATGTAAGGTACTAGTTGGATCTTTGTTTGGTGGGGGGCAGGAGATTTGGGCCACATGGCAATGCTCAGGCCTATTCCTAGATCTGTGCTTAGGAGACCCTATGTGGTATAGGGGGTCAGAGCAGAGTGAGCCAGAAGCAGCTGCTTGCCAGGTCCTCCTGGAATCTCTCTCTGGCCCTGGGCAGCTCAAACTCTTTTTCATTTGCTTTTGGGGCCACATAAGGCATGCTCAGAGCTCTATCCTGGCTCAGTGTTCAGGGATCGTTACAGGTGGTGCCGGGATTGAACCAGGGTCAGTTTCATGCAAGGTCAGTTCCTTAACCCTTGTGCCATCTCTCTGGCACTCAGCCCCTAAAACTTTTTAATGATAGTATGAACAGTCAGGACTTCCCCTGCTTTAAATTGAAGCTCTTCTATTTGGCAAAGCTGATTGTAGACAATGTGGAATATTTCAGGGTATGCTAAGATCTCCTTGTTTCCCAAAGGAATCTGACATCTGGGGCACAATCATTTTAAGGATTAGTCTCTCTCCCCACATAAGGGTCTGAGTCATATCCAGTTTCCCAACCTGAGCAGATGAGGCTGAGGGCAGGGCCCCTGCTTCTAAGTCAGGATATCCGGAGTCCTGTGGGCCTACTGAGGAGACAGAGAGAGAAGTTAGGATAGAAAAAAACATGAAAGAATGGATAAAAAGGATCAAGGTTCAGAGAGGGTGAGGAAACTGCTTGAGGTCACTTGGCACATCTTGGCTCCCAGAATCAGCTCAGCTTCCAGGATGCTGACCAAGGGCCAGAGCTGACTCTGGAAGCATCCACAGAGGGAGCATCCACAGAGAGAGGGATGAAGAGCCGTCATGGGTGGGACGCAATAGGACAACGCAATAGGACAACTGGTGACTAATGGAGATGAGCAGCGTCTGGCATGGAGGACCTCAGGGAGGGCCCAGATTCCCCTGGGTGGGAGGGGTGAGGCAGGGGGCTTAGCACTGGACACTTGGGGAAAATGTCAAGGGGCAGGCATGACCTTTCACTGGCAGGAGTGGCCTAGAGGGGCAGATGAATTCTGGGTGTCTGTGAGAACAGACAGAGGGGTCCACTCCTCAAGGTAGATAGAGAAACTGACCTGGTATCCTCAGAGTGTATAAGCTGCCCCAAAGCCCAGCACCAGACTCATAACTCTGCCCTTTCTCTCTGAGCCACAGGCTGAGACTTCTCCATTCCTTCTGAGAAGCAGAAATCAGTTTCCAGACCTTTCAGGACTGGGGTGACATCAGAGTCAGAGGGCTCTGGGAGGACTTTCTCAGAAGCAGCCTGAGTTTTGGGTGTCTATGTCTCTTCTCCTGAAACCCCTCCAGAGCACTTGAATGCTTCTGCCCTGAAGCTTAGGTCTTGTGGGTCTGGGCCCCCTCAGCCATCAGCGTCCTCTTCTGTGCCTCCCCAGTGCTCCCGACTTTGATGCACCTGTATGTCTGGCTCCACTTATGCCCTTCCAATATCACCCAGCAATTTCCCTGCCAGGCTTATTCATACTGGACTGGGCTTTGGGGATTAGCTTATAACCATCACTGGCAGCATTTGTGGTGCCAGCAGCCTATTGTGGATGGCACGATCTCTAATTCATCAGGCCCCTGGGAACAATGAATTTAAGCTGTTTTCTTTTGGGGGCCATACCAGAGAGTGCTCAGGGCTTATTCCTGGCTCTCAAGGATCTCTCTTGGTGGACTTGTGGGACTATATGTGGTGCTGGGGAATCAAAACCTACTCAGCTGTGTGACCATTCCTGTCCTATCACTCCAGCCTGATCTGGAGAATATTTACAGAGCAGAGCCTGGACATTTTCCCAACAAAATGACTCCACCTAGGAAAACACTTCAGACTCATCCTCACCACCAGTCCTCTTTCACTGACATATAATCCTCACAGAGACGAAGACCTTAATGATGAAAAACCCCAAAGATGAGAAGTAAAACTGAGAGAGGAGGGAGAGGTCAGGTAAAGACCTGGCACTGGTTCAAGCCTTGGAGACATCTGGGTATTTGGTCCTCCTTGTGCTGCCTTTTGTGGTAGGCTAACAGCCATGGGAAGGGCATTCCAGTGAATGTAGGCCAGAGGAGTTCAGATGCAGTTCCCAGACCATTTCCTGCCCCTGTCTGGTTATGTGTGGTTCACCTTTGAGAGCACAGATTTGGAGGCTCCAGGATCTGAGCTCAGAGCTGCTCTGCCATCAAGTTTCCTGTTATTTCTTTCTTTTTAAAATGTAATCTTCAATGACCCATAAAAAAAACCTTTTTAATTTTAAATGTTCTTACTTTCTAGAGAATACTGAAACAGCCTTTATTTTATTTGGGGAGGTTTTTGGGATGCCATTCAGTAATGTTCAATGAGTTCTTCCTGTGTTTGTGCTGGTGTCACTCCTGATGGTGGAAATAACGTCACAGTCTCCCCAGCTCCAGCTTCCTCCTAAAAATGATAGCAAGGTCCCTGACAGGAACTTCTTGTGCAATTCAACCAAAGAAGGAGAAAGTATGGTCTGATTTGACAATGAAAAGAGTTGAAAGGTTGAGCAGGTCGTCACATTGCCACCATTTTTGCTTCATCACATATTACATGAACCCTTGATGAGAAATGTGCCCTCCCCAAAGACACAAAACCCTACAGAGAGGAAGCAGCTGGGTGGTCACAGGCGCTGAGGAAAGGGCACAGAAAAGTGACTACTCATGAATAATGTTTCTCCCCAACCCATGGGAAGATGTGCTAAAAATTAGATAGTAGTGATGGCAGCATGGATCTGTTCATGCACAAGAAACCACTAAATGTTTTATGTGGGCAGAGTTTATGAGGCAGTTATTATATCTCAATAGAGTGTGTGTGTGTTTGTGTGTGTGTGTGTGTTTAGTGTGAAAAAACCTAAAACCAAGTCAAGTTTAAAGTTCTTGGCAAATAGTGTCCCATTCTCAGAGAAATTGGCCCAGGTGCCCAAGGGATGGGCACAGGGAGGACTTTTCAGTGAAGGTCTGGCAAAGCTGGCGCCACCTAAGTGCCCAGCAAAGGAGGTGGATAAATAAACCCTGCCTGGGAACTTTCCACAGGGGCTGAAAAACAGAAGAGGTGGTCTTCTGCTAATTGAAGTAGGAATGATTCCAAGCAGGAATACTGAGCTCAGGAAACAAATCTTAGGGCCTTTGGTGGGGTCTCATCCCACAGGCTGTCTGTTACCTTTTCTGGGTAACTTGATATCTTTAAAATGTGTAAATGCAAAAAAAAAAAAGGGCTTGGGAAAACATCCCCAAAATGCTGAAAGTAATGTGAAAGGGTAAGGGTACTGCGTGGTGATTAAAGGTAGTTTCAAGGACTGGAAAGATTATACAGAGGGAGGCACTTGCCTTGCATAGTGTCAACCCTGTTTTATTCTTGACACAAAATATAGTTCGCTGAGCACCACCAGGAGTGACACCAGCACAAACACAGGAAGAACTCATTGAGCGTTACTGAATGGCATCCCAAAAACCTCCCCAAATAAAATAAAGGTGGCTTCAGTATTCTCTAGAAGGTAAGAACATTTAAAATTAAAAAAGGTTTTTTTTTATGGGTCATTGAAGATTAATTTTAAAAAGAAAGAAATAACCTGCTTTACATCTTGAATTTAGATAGTTTAAAAATGGAGAAATTCCAAAATAGAGAAATGCTGCCAAAGGAAATAGAAAAAAATGCAAGCAGAGATAAGGAAAGAACGTAAATGTACCCGCCCACGCCTTAAACAACTCATCAAATGCTTTTGTCGGTGTTGGCGCAAAACCAAACCCACGGCACAGAACAGGAATAAAAGAGGAAATTTATGCTAAATTGCCACATCTGTAGCTCAGAAATTTGAGAACTACCCACTAAATTTATATTTACTCTACAACCCTTAGGCATATCTTAAAATGCTTCTGGAGTGTACACTCTACATTTAAAAAAGTGCTAAAATGTGTGTGTGTGTGTGTGTGTGTGTGTGTATGCACACACAGGGATCAAGCTCAGGGTCTATCACATGTAAAGCTACAGCCCCAACCATCAAAAAAAAAAAACCTTTTCTTTGTGTAAAAGGGGTTTGGAGGGGTGCTGTGATTTGCTCAAGAGCACATAGCTAGAAGAGGGAGAAGGCTGCTCTGCAAAGTGCGCCATTGTAACTGTGCCGGAAGAAGTTCAGGAAGGGGAGTTAGGCCTTGGAGGGCCTCCCTGGCTTGGCTGTGCCTCTAGGGTCATTGGGGCTCCCCAACAAGGGCAATGAACCACCCAATTCTGCAGTGTCCAAGGCATCTCCCTCACTTAGGCTGAGTCATTGGCTGTGTCTGCCTCACACACCCAATTCAGTCAATAAGTCAAACACACTTTCTTTCATGGAAATAAATAACCCCCTAGGGCAGTGGCTGATGAGCTTGTCTGACTAAATGGGAACTCTTGTTTGGCTGAACTGACCACTTATTTGATGAGCGCCACCCCATCCACGCCTCCCCCAAACCCCTGTAACTGACT
Organism: Suncus etruscus; assembly: GCF_024139225.1. Lineage (NCBI taxonomy): Eukaryota > Metazoa > Chordata > Mammalia > Eulipotyphla > Soricidae > Suncus > Suncus etruscus. The sequence goes on along the minus strand of NC_064856.1, from coordinate 14,709,660 downwards.
GAGGGCTGAAGCAACTCTCAGTTTGACCCAGTTAGCCTGAAACTTGACTTCCCATCATCATAGGAGTTAGAAGGTTTGACTTCACTCTTCAAAGAATGGAGCTTGATGCCCAGTATAATCAATCCTAGGACATACTGGCCACACCAGTTGATGGAGCTTTGTAAAGACAGCTCTGATTTACCATTTTGCTTACCATTCTGTTTTCTGTGGTTCTCAATCAAATGGCCCTGCCCAAAACTAGTAGGAGTTGGCCTGGGCTTCAGACTCAGCCAATTAGACCCTTCCCTGGGACTTTGACTCTTTTATGACTCCCACACAATGGTAATAGTTAAAATCTCTCAGTTCATTACTAGAACTATTTTACTTTTGTTTGTTTTTTGGTGGTGTTGGCCATTAAACCCAGAGCCTCACACATATGACTCATTGGTTCTACCACTAAGCCACAGCTCAGCCCCACTTGCCTTTCCTGAAAAAAGGCTTTTTAGTTTTTCCTTTGATTTATTTAAGTCAGATATAGGCATTACTATTTATATGTAATACAAGTCACCCTTTTATATATACAGTCATATTATTATCATAATCATGATCTAGGAATCCCATCATCTTTCAAATGCCAAATGACCCTCATGCCACGGCAATTTTCCCTTCCCCCTTCTGGCAACCAATGAGTTGGTTACTATTGCCTTGTATTGCTTTTTCCACAGTGTCACTAAAATGGACTCAAACAGTATATGACCCCTTCATTTTACATTCCTTCATGTAGCAGGCTACATATGAGAATCATCTAGATTGTATTTGACAGTTTATTTCTTTGTGTTGCTGAGTGGTATTCCATTGAATGAATGAATAGAATGAATTCCCAAAAACATACAACTCTGTGTGGCGGTATGTTTTCTTTTGGTTCCGTATCTTTTGCTACTCTCATTGGTGTGTTGGCTGTTGTTAAACTACTTTATTTCTCTGACTGTTCATGCAACCAAATGACTCAAAGGATCCACCTCTATTCACCTCATTCACTTCTCATTACTTCTCATTCACTTCTAATGAAGCCTGGGAATGATTTTCCTCATTTTACTATGGAACTGGAAGTCCACAACCAGCCCCATATCATCAAATCCAAATGAAGTTCCCCAGATGGTTCCACAAATCCTTTGTATTACCTAGGGTTGGAAATAGCCTTGTAAATGTTCTGACAAACATACATGATGGGATGGGTAGCAGAAGGCCTCCCTTCCTTTATCCTGACATGGCCCTCAGTGTGCCCCATGAGATGGGAAAAAGTTGGACCAACTCATGACTCCTGGAAATGTGAAATGCCCTGGAGCCTGTGAATTATTTCCCTAAAGGGGGCCTTTTAGGAATGGAGCCTGCTGATCCACAATTCCAGGACAATAGATCTGGGGAGGGAGGAGAGAGGCCTCCCAGTTGCCCCCACAGATGGTCTTCTGAGCTATCCCCATCCCCATTGGTTGACCTCCACCTGAAGAGCAATTTGCACTCTCTGTCTTCCTAGCCTAAGAAAAAAAATACCCGTCACTTTGGATTACCATCAGCCCCTCTCGCTGAGAAGTCTCTGATGGAGTCAGCCCCCTCTTCTCATCAATATTTGCAGGATGTTCAGCTTTCTAAACAAGACCCGACAGCTTAGGTTCCCTTTTTTTTTTCCCAAGCTTTTTAAAATAAAATAAATCATCCTGGGCACATTCTGGAGGCTTAATGAGATTAACCCTACCCTGTCTGGACCATGAGGGATGGGAGCTCACCCAGGAGGGGTCCAGAATTCACCTTCTCCCCAGGTTACAGTTCTCCCAGGCACACAGGCTGACTTCAGAGCTGGGAGGTGCTCTCAGGGTTCAGAGGTACATGAGCTCAGGACCTCATCTTCTTATCACAGTTTCTCTTCCATCTTCTCACGCAAATAATGGGTATCATGAGATTCCCCACATCTCCAGTCTTAGACAGTTGAGTCATGGCACTAGGTAGTGTTGGGGCACAGAGAAAAGTTACACCAGTGTGGAGTGGTTTCATGAAATGAGTTGTTTCTAGAGGTTTCCAGGGCCTCTATCCCATCTGCTCCTGCTATGGAGGCCCAGCAGGCACCATCTTGCTTCAACCATGTGGGGTTGTGTGGAGAAGATTGAGATGCATTGTTGTTTTCTGTGGGCTGGTTTCCAGATCCTCTTGGCCCACAGCACCCTTAGTTGTCATTCTCTCTGAAGGGTTTTCTTCACTCAGTTTTCAGATGAGAAATGTGGGGTTCAGAGCAAATAAGGGGGTTGCTTCTTCTCACTTGGTGTAAACTCCTGGAGCTGAGACTTCTGAGATCTGACAGATCCTGTCCTTCACGTGGGGTTCTGGTTCTGTGTTCTAACACACCCCACACACCTACAAAATACTCCCTCTGCATTCCTTCCCTGAGGCCCTGAGAAAAGTCTTTTCAGAGTAGCAACCCAAAAAGCCCAGGGGAACACACTCATGGTGCTCATGCCCTGCTCTAGGGTACTGGGGAGACAGAGGTAGCAGGACTTCCATGGTCAGCCACATTCTCCTCAAGGTTAGAATAGGACAGGTCACATCCACTCAGCCTTCCAGTGACTTTGGTTATGGCCTTTAATGACCTTTCACAGATGGGGACCCCATGCTCTTGCCTATGAGCTCATCTCTTTCTGTGCTTCTTTGTAAAATTTCTTTCCCCTTGTCTCAGGGGCCTGGTATTCCCTGAGATAGGAGTAAGTCATTGGGACATTGGAATGTGGCAGCCAGCCATCCTGTTTACACTCACGACCCCCGTGCCATGCTTGTCTTGGCTGCACAACATAACTCCTGGTGGCACGTCCAGTGGCAGATACCACCTCTATTTGCTGTGTACTCAGAGCACCTGTGTGCAGGACTGGGGCCACCTCCTGGACGCTGAGGACAACACATCTCTGAATTGACCTTACCCTAATTATAAACCAGATTTTCCACCCACACCCCTATTCCATTCTCCAAGGAACCAAACCTTGGAGTCAGTTTTGACAGCCATTTTGCCCCCAACCCATTCAGATGCCACCTCACATTGAACAAAAAAATCTTTCTGTCTTTCCCTCTCCAATAGCACCAGAATCTGACCTCTGACCTTGGCTGCCACCATTCTTGTCCAAAGTACTGGAGACTTTCACCTAGATTAGGCTTTCCTGATTTAGGATCCCTCCCCTGTAGACCTCCCAGTAGTCAGATGGAAAGTTATGGAAGTCTCCTCTGAATTGCCTCTCCTCTGCTCAAGAACATGCCAGAGTTCCCCCATTTCATGCCAAGGATTGAAGTCAAAGTGTGAACCAGCTTCCGTGATCCCATTGCCCTCTGCTCTAGCTCTGCAGGTCTCCCTGCCCTCTGGTGGCTCCTCCCACTGATGGTCTTCACCCACCTTCCCCTGGCCTGGAAAACTCTTCCCTGAAGTCTTGGTGCAGAGAAGTGGGTGCTGTATGCAATGCATGCAAAGAGCCTGCGGGAAGCTCGATGAAGAAAGTGGGGGAGATTTTGCCCACAGATTAGGTACTGTGGGCCCTGTAAGCTATTGCTTCACTTGTCTGCGTTTCAATTTTCTCTCTAACCAGGACGTGTTTCCAAGTAAATCAGCCTGAATGGAGCTTCCGATGCGTCACGGATTGTAGGGGGAGAGAGGTTGGGGGTCACTCTTGTTCTGTTGGAGCTAGAACTAAGGAAGTATGGAGCGTGCTTGTGTTAGCTAGAGAACCCCCAAAGAGATAAACTTGCAGGATTATTTTTATCTGCTTTCCTTTTTGTTTATTTGTTCGTTGGGGGCCACACCCAGTGATGTTCAGGAAAAAGGCCCCTGGCTCTGTGCTCAGGGGTCATTTCTGATGGCTTTTGAGGGACCATAATGGATGCCAGTAATCGAACCCAGGTCAACCATGTGCAAGGCAACACCCTACTCTCTGTGTTATCACTCCAGACCCAGCTTGTTTTTAAGGAATGATGGGAGATTTATTGATTACCCACTGTGAGTAAGTCTTAAGACAGAGTGCCTGCCTTCAATGGAACTCAGAGCTCAAAGGAGGAACCCTCCCCAAAACAAAAACAAAAACAAAAAAAGGGGGAGGAATTCTGTTTACAAGGCCACCACCATAAACCCAATAATTCCCAAACAAACTCTGCTATGGAGGAGGGATGTGTGGGACGTGAGAAAAACTCATAAAGGAGGACTCTTTCTATGTGGCAGTTCAAGGCAACCTTCACAGAAGAGTTGACTCAGTCTGGCTTTGGTCGTGCAAGTAGGATAGTTTAGGGAGCTTAGAAAAGCATTTCATGCATAGACCTGACTATGTTGTAGGGAGCAAAGTCAGAGAGTTGAGGAAAAAGTGAAACCAAATGGCTGGAGTTTGGAGGTACTGGAAAGAAAGGTCAAGGTTGGAGAGGTGAGGAGGTGCAAACCCCAAGAGGGGTTCATATACCAGCTTCATATTGAATGATAGGAGGCCAAGGGACACTTTTAAGTAGAAGAGAGGCATGGTTAGGACTGGCCCTGAAGGAAAAAAGTGACGCAATCATTAACCATGGAATTTTGAGCTTGAGTTCTGTGATAAAAATCATACTCAGCCAAGGGTGAGTGGAGTCTTGGAATGAGCACTGAAATGTGAGCCACAGTACTTGTTCCCACCTGGGGTCTCTGTATGTGACTGAGAAGGAGGAGGCTGTGGCATCTCTGCTGGTTTAGTTAGATAAGCTGTCCCTGAAGAGATAGTTCCCATCCCCTGTGATGCATCTGTCTCTTCCCTTTGGTCTTGCCATATAATCTGAAGCACATGATGGATAGGGGTTCCCACTGGATGAGAATCCTTCTCTGGCTGGTTACCTCTGACTATGTCCCTTCCCCTTAGGAGCCTCAGTCTCCCTGTCTGACACATGGAGATAATGGTTGGTACTACTAAGCATTCTGGGGTCTCCCCCACTCCTCACAGAGACTAGCTATAGGGAGAAGAATAACTGTCACCTGGTGTTCTCTTCACACGTGGAGAGTGAGGGGGTGAAACTGGCTCTTGGTGAAAAGGGAGAAATCCTCTGCAGCTCCAAAGGAAAGCTCACTTTCTATTCTTATTCCCCCCTCATGTGACACCTGTGAGAATGAAAGTGGTAAAACATCCATCCAAGGACTCTCTGCAGAACTGAGGGGCAGCCCAGAGTTCCATGTGCCTTTCTGGTGCCCTTAGAGACTTAGTCTGGCTGACCCCAGAGGGTGGTGGTGAGGTCTGACCTGCGGCTGGTTTGGCAGCAATGGTTGTAGGACTGATGGGTGCATGGGAGGAGCAGGACTAGATGATCCCGCCCTTCCAGCTCTTAAAGACCCTGGAGCATGACCTAACCCTGGCACGGAGGCCACAAGCACTTGAAACTGCCACTTGACTCTAGCCTGGGGCAATTTGATCCAGAAAAAGAAGTGTTGGGGTCAGAATTCACTGAGAGGCTTCATTCAGCCCTCGGGTCTCCTTGACGAAGGGCCAGAATGTCTGCAGTATTGGAGGGGCACCCACTTTATCTTCAAGCTTGGCCAGGGTGAGTGCCTGCCCAGCTCCATGCCAGGCCCTGTGGGACAGAATGATGAGCAGGCTTGTTTTCTTTCTGCAGCTTTTAGCAGAACATCTGTGGATTTTCTCTCTAATTGATATTAATGGGACTTTACTTCACAAATTGGTCAAGTGGGGAAGAGCAAAAGGAGGAAAGGAGAAATCCCTCCAAACATCAGCACCAGAGAGAGCAGTGATGGACGTTCTGTTGCTCTGAGTCCTCATTTGACCTCGTCCAGAGGTTCTCGGAAACTGTGATTTTAAGTGAAACTATATTTAATGAAACCAATTTTCTCAAGGGCTAGTGGGTCTACAAGCCAAGTTTCTATGGTGGATTTTAGGTCATTAAAATATCACTACACCTCTAAACAAAGACCCCAACACACCCAATAGGAAGCAATCAATTATGCTTATATTCACTTACGTTTTCAACCCTTTTGGTCTAGTTCAGTTACTCAGATTGTGAAGCTAGTTTCTCAGGGTGCAGGTAGTACCTGGCCCAGAGCAGAGCCCCTCTACCATACACGCCTCCATTCTCTTCATCAGGATGCACAAGACATGGCAAGGAGCCGACTTACAGTCACATTTCTGAGTTGTAGGGAAAACCCAGAGTGCTTAGATGAACCTACCCAGAATGTGGAAGAGGTGTGAACTCCACACAGATGGAACCTTGGCTAGGAGTGGATTTTTCTTTTCTTGTTACGGTTATGGGAAACAAAAAAACCCACAATATTGAATGAATAACTGTTATTTGAAGAGTTGCTTTATTTCTTTAGAATTGCAAATCACACTTAAGTATATCTATATAATCATAAATACATTTATATTTAGTTGCTGAAAGTGCAATCACTTTCAATATCTCAGAGTGGTCAGTGGCACTGACTTTGTGCCACCTGTGTGCATGGTGACAGGTGTCAGTGGACAAGTGGCCTCATAAAAAGTTCTATTTTGTTATCTGCCCTTCGGCATGGTACTGATATTTTCCAAGCTCCAATGTGTATTTCTACAACGAATGTAATGGCTTACAAAATTTTACCCAATAGATTAAGATTTTTTTTGTTGCTGCTTATTTGTTTTGGGCCACACCTGGTGACACTCAGGGATTACTCTTGGCTATGTGCTCAGAAATTGCCCCTGGCTTGGGGGACCATATGGGATGCTGGGGGATCAAACCACAATTGGTCCTAAGTTAGTGTGTGCAAGGTAGATCCCCTACCACTTGTGCCATTGCTCCATCCCTGAGATTAAATAAATTTTATCAAGCTATCTCTCCTGGCTGCCTATCTGGGTTGTCTTTCCCTTGTTTTTTACACTTGTAAGCAGGTGGCCATGAGCTGGGGGAGGTTAGTTATTCAGAGTTATTCAGTGTCCATTTTATGTTCTGCAGAGGCAGGGAAGGTGAGGGCTGTATTTCCCAGACATCTTTGTGACTAGGGTTTTGACACCAATTAGATTTTGCCTATTAAGGTATGCATGAAATTTTTAGAAGCAAAAGAAAGGTGTGGGGGGTCATCTTTGTCCAGCTATAGCTATCTCATAGAGTTGGTAAAGACATTATTATTCCTTCCTTTTTTTTTTGTTTTTGTTTTAGGGCCACACCTGGCTTTGCTCAGGAGGTACTACAGGCTCGCTCTACGCTCAGAAATCGCTCCTGGAAGGCTTGGGGAAATATATGGGATGCCGGGATTAGAACTTGGGGTCTGTCCTAGGTCAACCACATGCAAGGCACATGCCCTATTCCTGTGTTATTTCTCCAGCTCTGATTCTCTATTTTCATGATCTTATCTTATCTTGTCCAGATATTTTCTCTTGTCATGGGAAGGAGAAGAGAGAGGTGTTTATCATCAGGGTCTGATTCCTATGTGGAAGCAAAAGTGACAAATTCCTGGAGACAATCAGTCCAAAGTAAAGCCTTGGAGTGAGGAGCTGTGCTGGAGATCACGCTCTGAGGAGGTGGCAAAGTGAAGATATTATGGGGGGTTGGTGCCCACTCTTCTAGTTCTTTTTATAGTTATGCAAGAGCTGCACTTCCCATATGAAACCTTTCACGGTTTAAAGTAGCAAATGTGGTTTCTGCTTCCTGCAAGTGAACTCTGAGCCATAAATATGACGTCTGAGTCTACTGACCCACCGCAGGATAAAAGTCTAATCATGAATTGAGTATTCGCCCACTGTTTGAATCATTTTATGCAGGCATTCTGAACATGCCTTCAAGTTCTTCCACTTAAAAATCACAGTGTTAAAATGTCTCACCATTCGCTCTAGGGTGTGCCTCCAGCACCTTGTCAGCTGGCAGAGTCAAGGGCACAGCATCTCCCCTGTGGAAGGATACTGTCCTGTGCTTGGCCAACATGGCCTTTGCTGTGGACTCCTCAGGGCTGTCCTCCTTGGGGAGAACTTCTCAGCATCTCCTAAGTCATTTTGCTGGTTTGTGAGTCCCACCCCTTTAATGAGCCAGTCTCTGCTCCCTTCACTCTCAGCTACTTCATTCCAGTGACAATTGAGGCCACTAAGAAGGTGTGGCCTCTTGAAGTAACCAGAACTTTCTAAGTGAAGAGTGATCAAGAGGGAGAGAAAGAGACAGAGACAGATAGAGTCAGAAAGAGACAGGCACAGAAACAGAGAAAGATATAGAACAAGAGAGGCAGAGAAAGGTAGAGGCCAAGATAGAAGCAGAGAGAGAGGGAAAGAGAGAAAGATAAGATAGGAGAAAGGAGAGAAGAGAGAGAGAGAAAGAGAGAGAGAGAGAGAGGAGAGAGAGAGAGAGAGAGAGAGAGAGAGAGAGAGAGAGAGAGAGAGAGAGAGAGAGAGAGAGAGAGAGAGAGAGAGAGAGAGAGAGAGAGAGAGACTCCCTAGGCTAAATGCTAATTTTACCTGATGGTCAGACCAGCCCACATCTGGGAGGGGTCTATGGAAGGTAAAAAAGGGGATGCCTGCGGGGTATAGGAGAGATTCAGCAGGAGATTCATTAGAAGCCTCAGGAGAAGGATGCAGGATGGAAAGAGCAAAGACAGAATTAGATTCAGGGCAGCTGTAAGAGGCTGCTTAAAGGGTTAGCTTAGAAGCCACACATGGTGTCTAGGGCCTTTAATAAAGCTGCTTGTCTCCTAACTTCTACTGACTGCTTGTGGATCATTTCCTCACCTTTATCCTGAACCCTCAGACCCACCAGCTGGAAGGGGTTGCAGACACCTGGCCTGGCTGAGAACGGCCTCACCATCCATCCCCCCATCATCCAGTACCATCCGGGACTTTTATTAATTTAATTAATTCAACAAGCCACCTCCTTTGACCTAAAGTCAGGCTTCTTTTCTCACCCCAGAAGCAGCTCTGTGGAGACATAATCACTCTGTGGCTCGCTCGCTCTCTCTCTCTCTCTCTCTCTCTCTCTCTCTCTCTCTCTCTCTCTCTGTAGTGGCAATTGCTCTGTAGTTCTTTCTAGAGACAGGATCATTCTGTTGATCTCTCTGTGGCGATAGAATCACTCTATCATTCTCTCTGTGGAGACAGCATCACACTGTGGGTCTCTCTATGGCAGTGGTCCTCAAACTATGGCCTGCGGGCCACATTTTGTATTTGTATCTGTTTTGTTTCTTCATTGCAAAATAAGATATATGCAGTGTGCATAAGAATTCGTTCGTAAGTTTTGTTTTTACTATAGTCAGACCCTCCAATGGTCTGAGGGACAGTGAACTGGCCCTCTGTTTAAAAAGTTTGAGGACCCCTGCTCTATGGCTTCAGTGGCACCAGCCCCTCCCAGATATAGTCCTACATAGACCATCACCTGGGTCAAAAAACTTTCAGTTATAGAGCAGTCCTGCTTTGTGTTGCCTTGGTGGAGCCACAGTGCCATTATTCTAGGAGATTCTGTGAAGGTGTTTCTTAGGTGAAATGATCATTTAAAATCACCTCATGTCATGGTATAGAAGACCTTTTTATTCTTTTTAATTTCAACTTTTTGTTTGTTAGGCCACAATTGGTAGCAGTCAGATACCTGGCCCCAAATTCAGTGTTTGGGGGCTGCTCCTGGCAGTGCTTGGGGGACCGTTGTATGTAGTACTGGGGATCAAACCTAGGGCTCTCCAACCTGTGCTCCAGGCTCTGAGTTGTCTCCCATGCCTGGATCTCTTCCCTCAGTCCAAGGCCTTCTAGAAAATTTGTGCTCCTGGGTGAGAACAGAGCTCCTTCCTCAGGCTGTCAATAGCCAACCATCAGCATTTTCCTGTAAGATAGTAGACTTGCTGGTTTCCACAGAAGTGATTCACCTCCTCTGGTTAGCCCCCATCCTATCGATAGGTAAATAGGTAGCTGTACAGCTCTCTTGGCAGACACATCTGGTATCTCTGTCATCTGTTAGTTTGTGTCTCTGGAGAATTTGAATATAAGCATCTACCCATAAAGTGTACCTAAGGGCATAGCTTGATGGATTTTTACAAACTGGCTGTGACAGCTCGGGAAACAGGATCTGCCCAACCCCCAGTAATCTCCCAGTGCTTCTATGCACCCTCCACACACACACACACACACACACACACACACACACACACACACACACACACACACACACACACACACACACACACACACACACACACACACACACACACACACACGCACGCACGCATGCACGCACACACCCCTTAACTTGACTCTTGATAGTGTGACTGCTGTGTGCTATTTTAGGAGTCTCTAGGAATGACATCAGTCCTCCCCTACTCTGGCTTCTTTCACTTCACTGCATGTTGAGGTGAGATTCATCTGCCATGTTGTGTGTGATTATGAATAGCTGCTATTATTGTCACGGTATAGTGCATCTGTGGCTCAGCTCAGGTGGCAAGTTCACAAAGCTCTGATGGAGCCACTATTCTAAAGAGTTCATATCTTTAAGCAAGCTGGTGGTGACAAATATCAACCCACCCCCTGCACAAGAACAAATAGTTGCTTGTTTCCCTTTATTTTACTTTTCTAAAATGAAGTCAACAAGGCACAACTTACCATTGCACATAGGTGTCCACAGGGTGCCAGTTTGGGATAAAAACTATAAAAAGGAAGTAACTTTGAATGAAATGATGTGTAGTGCAATATATTCTACTCAAAAAGCTATTAACACTTGAATCTGTCCATAATAATCAATACCTTTTTCTATGCACAGTGTGTGAGTTTGGATTCCAGAAATGTAGCTGGATCCGACACCAGGAGAATGAATAGCAGGAGAATGGCCAGGCAGGAGACACTGGAGGGAATGAAAATAAAAACTGCTCATAGGGCAAGACATAACAAATAAAACTTATTTGTGTATGATTAGAGAGAGGGTGTTAGAGAGAGAGAAAAGAAAGGAAATCAGCGGGAGAGAGAGAAAGAGAGAACATACTTCAGACTGTAACATTAAGTAAGAAAATAAAGAAAGTAAGACAGGCTTAGAACAAGGTGGGAAATATTCCATATGATGATGTAATATGGGATTTTTGGGGTGGCCACACAGGAAACACAGAGAAGAGGAGCTTTGGGGAGAACATTCCTGATTTGGAAAACACGTAATACCCAAACAAAACATCTCAGAATACAGTTTCATACTGTAGATTCAAATAGGTCACTCTAAATCTCAAGGTCATCTCTTATGTCCTTTTATGATTGTTTGTTTACAAGAGGTTACTCCTGGATCTGTGTACTTATGAATTACTTCTGGAGATGGGGGGAGCTTCTGGTTGGGGGGAGCATATAGAATGCCAATGATTGAACCTGCATTGGTCAAATACAAGGCAAGTACCCTACTTACTGTGCTCTAGCCCTAACTTCTTGGATCCTTAATACACTAATAACTTGAATCTAATCTTGAAAATAAAATTAAATGAAATGAAAATTAAATTAAAAGGAGTTCTACATCTCTTCTAAGTTTTCACTATTTCCCCCAACTGTATTCATGGTCTAGAATTCTTTTCCTTGAACATTGGAATTATTATGAGTCTCATACATTGACCAAGCTAAGTGCAGAAAGAGAATATAATTTAATAATTGAACAACTATGTTTTGCCATTTAAGCTTCCCCATCAAAAACAGCCTTTTCTTAAGTCATGAACCATTCACATAACTCTTTACAAAAAGACTTTCTGTGTTGTGATGCATGAAAGCTCAGCTTATTATTATTTCTTGTAAATTTTCATCTGGTGGATATTTGAAAGTTGTGAGGGGTAGAAGGCAATTTTCAGCAAAAGTTTTTTACCCAACTTTATTAAACCACAGTGGTTTACAAAGTTGTTCATAATACAGTTGTTTCAGACATTCAATATTCTAGCCAATCCCAGAGTTTGACCTTCCCTCCATCATTATCCCCAGTTTTCCACCCGCCCTCAACTCTGTCCCTTTAGCAGGCAAAAAAAATTTATTTTTTATATTGTTTATTACAACAAAATGGTAGGTCTGATTATAAAAAATGAGTAAAAGAAAATTTGTAAAAATTGTTACATCTGGGCCCGGAGAGATAGCACAGCAAGCAGCCGATCCAGGACCAAAGGTGGTTGGTTCGAATCCCGGTGTCCCATATGGTCCCCAGTGCCTGCCAGGGGCTATTTCTGAGCAGACAGCCAGGAGTAACCCCTGAGCAACGCTGGGTGTGGCTCAAAAACCAAAAAAAAAAATTGTTACATCTCAGGGCTGGAGAGATAGCATGGAGGTAAGGTGTTTGCCATGCTTGCAGAAGGATGGCAGTTCAAATCCCGGTATCCCATATGGTTCCCTGAGCCTGCCAGGAGCAATTTCTGAGCTTAGAGCCAGGAGTAACCCCTGAGCACTGCCAGTGTGACCTAAAAACCAAAAAAAAAAAAAACATTGTTACATCTAATAATGGTTTAATTATTATTATTGTGGGGAGGTCACACCCAGAGGTGCTCAGGGGTTACTCCTGGCTCTACACTCAATGATCATCCCTGGCATAAGAAACCATATGGGATGCTGGGGATTGAATCTGGGTTGGCTGCATGTAGGGAAAATGTTCTACCCACTTGCTATCCCTCTGGCCCCACAATGTCTGAGGATTCACTGAGCTGTTTATTAATGGTTGAGCCTTCTGTGTTACTGTTTTTGCTTACTGAGGATAGTAGATTTCTATGTTACTTTCCCATCTAATTGCCTTTGTTCCTATGGGGCTGTCAGTACTGTGGAATTTGGAAATGCCATGCGACCACTTATGTGATTACATGCTCCAAGAGATCCAGGATCTGTAGAGTTGGAACTATGCCAGCACATCCCCCTCCTAATGAAGATCCAGATTTTTCAACCCAAAGATTACTGTACTGTGGGTGTACCTTTTTAAGACCCTAGACCCAACCATTTCTGGGAGGGGTCTTGGGAACCGGATAATAGGTGTAACTTTACCTGCGAGCCCCTCCCATTCCTGGGAGGGGTCTGGGAAATGTTAGATAAGGCGGAACCAAGGGAATTCCGGGCCTTTTGGCTTTTTGCCTCTTTTGGCTCTTTGCCCTTTCTGCGCTGCTGTGCGCTCTGGCTTCTGGGTTTCTGTGTTCTGGTCTTTGACCAGCATGGAGCCCAAAGGGAAGATGGCTAACAGGAAATAAGATGCAGGGCTAGCAAAATATTGCGGTGCTTGAAAGGTTATAAATAGGCCACACACACGTGGTAGCTAGGGCTTAAATAAAGATGATTCTTCCTGACGCCTGACTGTGAGTAAGTGATTTCACCTGGGCCTGGAACTCGCCAACTGCATGGAGGTTGCAGAGCCACGTGAACTGGAATGGCACGGAGAGAAATCCACCGCCATCCAAACCCATCCTTAATTATTTAATACAACACTGTACCTGAGAATTTTGTCAATTTGGTATCTCTTCAAAGATTAGCCGTGAAGCAGAGAAACTTAGCTATTTGTATGCCTGAGACATTGAGGTGTGGGTGTGGTTATTTCCTTGAGACATCCCCAGAATTTTCAGTCCAAGGCTAGTGTTTTTATTGACTAAGTTTTATTGACTTGGTATCTCTTCTGAGATTAGTTGTGAAGCTATGAAATGGAGCCATTTACATGGCTCAGCTGTGGGATGTGGGTGTGACTCTACAGCAGGGGTATTTTATGTTCTGTGACATGCCCAGCTTCTGGTTTTTAGCTCTTAAATGTGCCTAGAGCCCCACCCCATTTGTTATAACAGCTAAAATAGCTCCATGCTAGAGAACGCTGACTTAAACTCACTTCACCTTGGGGCTGGAGCAATTGCACAGTGGTAGAGTGTTTGCCTCACATGAAGCCAACCCACGATGGACCTGGGTTTGATACCTGGCATCTCAAATGGTCCCCGAGCCAGTCAGGAGAAATTTCTGAGTGCACAGCCAGAAGTAACCCTTGAGGGCCACTGGGTATGGGCCGAAAACAAAAAACAAACAGAAAAAATCCAAACACTTCACATCAAGTCTCTCCTCTCTCTAAATTCAACTGTTGGCATTTGGGCCCATATTACAAGGGGTTGGCATCATCCTTCTTACATTTTATAATCAGTTCACTAATCCTGCTGGTCCTGGTATCTACTACCTTCTTGTTGTTTCCCAGTGCTCTGTAATGAGCCAGTATCCAGCTTTTGATTGGTGGAGAGGCATGTCCAATAGGGTGGAACAGAATTTGTCCTAGGTGGGGGGGGGGGGAAGCTAGGCCACTGTACTCTCAACCTTTCCTGGGGTCAGTGGTTGAGTAGCCTTTGGCATCAATGTTTTCCACTACTACGCCTATCTCACAGGATGCAGCCCAAGTATCATCCACTTCTTGGCATTCAGATGAAAGGAGTGCACAGGTGAGCTCAAGTGGCCCAGAATAGAGGCATGGCCCTTCCGAAGCTTTTGGCAGAGCAGGGGAAGAGCAGGAGTACCATAGGCTATCCTGGGATCTGATCCTCTTCAGCCCCAGAGGGTTAAAATTCCTCTAATGGCTACTCAGCTGCCCAGATCAACTAGTCCCTGTTAAGATCTAGCCTAAAAAGGGCTGGAATCCAGGGCCTTCTCCTGGCCAATTGCACAGTATCCACAAGTCTATTTCAGCATCTGGCTTGTCTCAGGAGATGAGGCAAGAAGCCAGCACTATGTGAGTAGGATGGGGGTATGCAGCCCCTCTGGATTAGATGCTATAGCTACCCGCTAAGGCTTCTGGGTCAGAGTGTCTAATGGGTGACCTGGAGCCCAGAATAGCCCAGGGCCCACCCTCTTCCTGCCTCCACTTCTCCTTATGTTAAGTAGGAACAATTCCTGTTTCCTTGCTTGCTTATCTCCCAGAGGCATGGTAAGGCATCCAAAGGAGAACGCTCCTAAAGTGTTGGTCTTGTGCTGTGGGCACCAATCAGGAGAAATCTGAGTTAGGTTTACCAGGCAGCTCCTCATGCTGTATGTGGGATGCTGAACAGGTAGTAGAAGAGGGTGGGAGGGGGTGGTTTTGTGTGGGACAGTGGCTGTGGGGGGAGCTGGGTGCGGGTGAGCGCAGAGGTTGGTTCAGGCAACCAAAGGGAATGCCAGGACCCTTGTGGTTGGCATTCAATAAAGACACTGATTGTCCTAGCACAGGCTCTGCCTTCCACAGTGTAGGCCTAATTTGCTGATGGCGGCTGGCACAAAACTCAGTGTTGTATCTGTATTCAGCCCTTCATGAATATCTTTTCCCCTCCCCCTCCCTCCCTTCCCCCTCCTCCCCTTCCCCCTTCCTCCATCCATCCCTCCATCCATTCCTCCCTCCCTCCCTCCCTCCCTCCCTCCCTTCATTCCTTCCTCCCTCCCTCCCTCCCTTCATTCCTTCCTCCCTCCCTCCCACCCTCCCTCCCTCCCTCCCTTCCTCCTTCCTTCCTTCCTTCCTTCCTTCCTTCCTTCCTTCCTTCCTTCCTTCCTTCCTTCCTTCCTTCCTTCCTCCCTCCCTCCCTCCCTCCCTCCCTCCCTCCCTCCCTCCCTCCCTCCTTTCCTTCCTTCCTTCCTTCCTTCCTTCCTTCCTTCCTTCCTTCCTTCCTTCCTTCCTTCCTTCCTCCCTCCCTCCCTCCCTCCCTCCCTCCCTCCTTTCCTTCCTTCCTTCCTTCCTTCCTTCCTTCCTTCCTTCCTTCCTTCCTTCCTTCCTTCCTTCCTTCCTTCCTTCCTTCCTTCCTTCCTTCCTTCCTTCCTTCCTTCCTTCCTTCCTTACTTCCTTTTCCCATGCCTGTCAATACTCAATCTCAATCAGGCTGAATTGTTCAGTGCTTTAACCCAACTTTGCTCAGGGTCACCAGGGCCACCTGAGTGGTGCCTGGAGCCTCAGAAGGCAGCACCAGTTGGTACTGGGGGAGGCCAGGCAGTGCAGTAGAGTGAGCAGCTCTGACCTGAACCACCTCCAACCCTGAGCATCATATTTTATAGCCCCAACCCCCCCAAAAAATGTTGAAAGCCTTATTGTGGGGGGCTAGAGAGGGAGTGTAGGGATTTGGGTCATACTTGGGTACTCAGGGACCTTTTCTAGCTTTGTGTTTAGGAATAAACCTTGGCTGGGGGGGCATAGGTGATGCTTGGATTTGACCTGGAGTCAGCAGGATGCCATGTAAATGCCTTAAGCCCTGTACTATCTACCTAGCCCTAGAATTTTCTAAAAAGCAACACCAGGCCCTTTAACACCCCATGCTAGGGTGTCAACAACTCCATGGGCTTCCCCTATGGTCACTTCTATCCATAGTCAACAACTCTGACCACAGTTTGCTTTGGTCAGGAAACCAAACCCCTGGAGCTGTCCAATGAAAAGATGCCAGTCAAGGAGCAGGGGAGGTGAGGCAAAGGGGGTTCCGGCCAGGTTGCCAACTCCCCTCCCTTATCTCCCACCCCCAGCTGAGGTCTGGCTGTGCCAGGGGTTGAGCTGGGCAGTACCAGCCAAGGAGGAGCTGCCCCCAGGGAAGGCCAGGCCCTGAAAAACAAGCCTCCTCCCTCTGCCAGCTCAGCTGGCCCAGCCCTGTTGGGGGCCTCAGTGGCAGGGTCACCTCCCCGTGCCATGGCTAGACTTGTAGGGACATTCAGCCCCAGGATCAGGAGACTCCCTGCCCTGCCTGTGCTCTCTGCTTCTCCCCTAAAAAGAGACTCTCAATTCTCTCCTAGAACACATCTGGCTCTCTATTGTTCCAGGGGTAAGAAGAGCCCCAAAATGCCTGCAAGTATCTCTAAGCTATTTATTTAACTGCCAGAGAAACTAAGGCACTTATGGGGACATGACCTGTCTCCAAGTCTGTGAGCTGGTAAAGTGACAGTGCTAAACTCAGATCTGATTTTTTTGTTTTGTTTTGTTTTGCTTTACGGGTCATACCAGGAAATGCTCAGGGGTTAACCCTGGCTCTACATTCAGGGATCACTCTGGGAAGTGCTTGGGCAACTATATGGGAACAGCCATGGGTCAGCCATGTGCAAGGCAAGTGCCCTACCCACTGTACTATTTATATGGCCCCATCAGATCTGATTATTGAGTTCCACCCCTCACAGCTTGCTGGGCCTGGCTGGAAAGGGGGATGAGACTGAGTGGGCAGGTGGGCTGGTCCCCACAAAGAAGGAAGTGCCCAGTATGCCTGAGCCCACATTTTCCTGGAAATGAAAGTTAAGATGAGTCACTCAGGACTGAACCTCTTTCTTTGTGTGTGTGATTTTGGGGAGAGAGGGTGTTTGAAAATTAAAACAGACAAATCCATGTGAGTAGTTGGACCCACCCTCTTCCTGGCCTCTGAGCTTCTCCCTCAGATTGGAAATGTGGGTGCTATTCTATCTCCCCAGTCATCCTCCTTCCTCTCATTATGAATTTACTGGACATCAGCTTGCCCACTTGTAAAATTCCAGACTATAGGCTGCATGTTTGTGATTTATTTATCAGCAAACCAGGCCCAAATCTCTTAGAGACAGATCACCTAAGAGGAGATTCTAAAATCACACTGAATGTGCCCAGCTCTGTGTTGGATCAAAGATAAGCAATACCTGGGCCCGGAGAGATAGCATAGCGGCATTTGCCTTGCAAGCAGCCGATCCAGGACCAAAGGTGGTTGGTTGGAATCCCGGTGTCCCATAGGGTCCCCCGTGCCTGCCAGGAGCTATTTCTGAGCAGACAGCCAGGAGTAACCCCTGAGCACCGCCAGGTGTGACCCAAAAACAAAAAAAACAAAAAAACAAAACAAAAAAAAACAAAAACAAAACAAAACAAAACAAAGATAAGCAATACCCAACCGGGAGAAAGCATGGTCTGGGAAGGTTTCCTGGAGGTGACATGGGAACCGTGTTTTGTAATATGTGGAGAAGTGAATCAGATGAGAATAGCAGGCACAATGCCTGGAGGAGTAGGAGAATGTAGCTTCTTGAGAGAATGACTCGGGGCTGAGTTGTCCATAAGGTTTGGAGAAAAAATAAGCCCTGGGATAGCCCACTTAAACTTCTGTTGGTTATGCCATGTCTCGAAGGTCCTCTGGACTATTTTTATTCAGATTAGTGTCAGAAACTTGCCACAGAGATGCTGCACTGTACCAGTGACCTTCAGTAGAAATGGGAATGAGAAGGACATACTTCTTCTCTGGAACTTTCTGGAATAGGCCCCTCCCCAGTAGTAGTAGTAGGAAGCACAATGTCCACCGTCTCAGTCCACAATGATGGAGAAGGAGGCTGAGCCTTATTCCCCTGACTACTGGGCACCTAGGGTATATTCCCAGGAGCAGTATTGCTGGGTCATATGGAAACATAATTTCGAGTTTTTTGAGGAATGTTCATTTGTTTTCCAAAATGAGAGTCTCTCTCTCCCCACATCAGTGCCAGCACTGGTCGTTCTTGTTCTTTTTGATGAGTGCCGGTCTTTGCCAAACACTTAAGGCTGACAACTCAAGGCAATGTGGACGTCATTCCCCCAGACCTGAGTCTCCTTCCCTGTCACCAGGCCCTATGTGGTTCCATTTCCTGTACTGCTCTTAGTCCTGGCCATTCTATGCAGCCATATCCAGTGTGCATGTCCCCTCCTGCTAATCCATTATTTGTTAGCTCCATAAGAACCTAGAGTCATGGGGTTTCCCCACACCCTACCCTGTGCTCCACAGGGTAAAACCAAACAGAAAACTTGGCCCTTCAGTCAAGTTTGGTGGGCAAAAAGACCATTGCTTGAGGTTCCAGGGACATGAGGAGTGGAGGAGGGTTGAGAGGAACAGACAGAGATTGAGGTAGCTCTTGGAAAAAGAGGGGCCTAGCTGAGGTGCTGGGGCAGGCAAGGGGGAAAGGGAGATGGACAGTGAACAGGTGCGCAGCCAAGGGAAACATTTTGTCACCGTGTTTGAGAGAGACAGAGACAGAGGATGAGCAGTGTCCTTTCTTCCCTCCCCTTTCTCCCCACTCCCCCATCATCAAGATTAAAAGGGGGAAAAACTAAGATGATTAAATGATTTTAATGTGCAAGTAAAATAACACCTCAGCAAGCACATTATGCAAATCTATGCAATTAACATCACAAATGAGGTGAAGCCACTAGGGCCAAAGAACTAATTTCTCTAGGGGTTTCAATTCAGGGTCTGGTCCTTCCCTGCTTGACAGAAACTTCTTTGGGTAAAAAGAAATGGGAGGGGAATGCTCCCCCAGCACACATAGTGTAGGCCTTCATGGCCAAGGGCTTATGTGTAGGTGGGCATTATGCCCTTCTCTCTTCTGTCCCACCAGCTCCCATGCAAAGCAGGAGCCGGTTAGGTTCTATTTTGCAGGAGGAGACAGTGAGGCTGGAAAGGAGGAGGAGTGAAGTACCAGGTCTCCCAGAGTCAAACTTAGAGCTGTTGGGTGAAATTTCCTTTTATCCCTTAGGAATATCTGAGCTTCTGTTAGGGAAGGCAAACTGTGCAAATGGAGAAAGCATTGGGGTTTCTGAGAAAATAATGGGTGTGGCTTGCTTGAATAAAACTTTATTGACACAAACAGGGTTGTTGGCTGTCACTGTTGATTGCTCCAAGTTGTCTGGTTTGATCACTTTTCTGGCAGTGGGATAGTGAACCTTGGAAGGTTGTGGGACCAAGGAAGACCCTGAATGCTCTGAGCCTTCTGTAATATCTGAGCTTCTGTTAGGGAAGGCAAACTGTGCAAATGGAGAAAGCATTGGGGTTTCTGAGTGGCAGACCAGTGTGGCTGGCTGTTCACTTTCAGAGTGAAAACTGCCACAGGTTATACAGAAAATAATGGGTGTGGCTTGCTTGAATAAAACTTTATTGACACAAACAGGGTTGTTGGCTGTCACTGTTGATTGCTCCAAGTTGTCTGGTTTGATCACTTTTCTGGCAGTGGGATAGTGAACCTTGGAAGGTTGTGGGACCAAGGAAGACCCTGAATGCTCTGAGCCTTCTTTTTTCTGGAGAGGGACAGGAGGCTCAGTGATGACAAGGTCCTGGGATCCATAAGGTTTGGAAAATTGGGGACAGGCTCAGAACCCTCAATGAAGTCCTCAGCTAGACATCCTGTTCCTTTATGACCTCTGAGTCCCAAACACCCCCAAATTTGACAGTGTGAAACAATTGTCTTATGATGCCCCCTATTCTAAGGGTCAGGAATCAGACATGGCACAACTGGGGACAGCTTGTCCTCATCCATGACATCAGCTGGGAGCGCTTGAGGGCTGACTCAGTGGCTGGTGTCTGGAACCTTCCGGAAGCACCCACACTTGCAGGTCTGGTGTTGGACGCTGTCCCTGGATTCTTCTACAGTTGGACACAAAGAGGAGGCCTGGACGGGGAGTCACCAGAGTCCCTCCCAGAATGTCTCTCACAGATCTCTCTCGGGGACTACTTTGTGCTTGCTGGCAGCAAGTGGCTGTGTTCCAAGAGATCCAATCCCATGAACGTGCAGTAGACTGGGCTGAGTGTATAACTTAGCTTAGGCCATGCTCATGGCCAGTGCAGTCCCCATGTGGAAGAGCACAAATTGTCATGGCTTAACATAAGGGCAACCAGCTTGTCCCTGCACCACCATTCTGCTGTTTGTCTTCCTTAAAACAAGCTCCATGAATAATATCTGTCCTGTGATTGTGAGCAGTGATTGGCCACGCCCCCAGAATCAATTAAAACTAACACAGTAAATAATCAAGACCAAAGATGGGGTTTTCTGGTTACTAACTAACCTTGTAATTGTAACCACATTCCCTACTACCCTGTGAGAATTGTAGCCTGATAGAGATACCTGCTTACCTTGTTTGTACAGCTGCTATATAGGAAAATGTGCTCTAATCTTATAAAGTTTTTGAAAGAACTGTGATCGGGGCTGCATGATTTGTGTCTGGAACCGCAGCTAATAAAAATCCTTGAAATTCTTAAACGTTATCTAGGACTCTGAGTCTCTTTGTGAAACCCCATAATAAGACCACAATCCATCTTCCAGGGAGAAAGTTGGTTCTGCAGTAAAAAAAAAAAAAAGCAATCAGGACCCCACTGTAAGGTCCTGGCTCCAGGAGCAGCCATTGGTCAAGGTGGCAGAGCCCTGCTGGAACCAGTCAGACCCTCCTGCATGCACCCTGCATCTCCTCCATATTCGCCTCCCCCAACTCATGCTGCTGGACAGACTGGACAGAATTAATGGTTGAGGCCCTTAAGTCTTGTTCTAAACAATGAGGGAAGCCAACGCCCCACCCTACCCACCCCCACCCCCATTCCCACCCCTGTAACAGCTTGGTGACCTTGGCCTTGCAGGAACTGAAGAGCAGCTGGAAAACGCCCCCACAGGTCAGAGGGCTAGAGGGTGGACATGGGGTCTGCAACCACAGATGTTCTCATCTGTCTGAAGGAAGCAGGGCTGTGCCCGAATCACCTGATGCAAGATTCCGGGGAATTTCTGAGTTCAGGGGGCTTGAGGGTGGTGATGGGTAGTGGGAAGAGAGTGGGGTGGTTAGGACTGTGAGAACCAGCCCAGCCCCTCCCCAGCCCCAGTTAGATTAACAACAGCTCCTGATACAGCGTTTCCTGGCATGCTCCTCTTCCTTGCTCCATCTGGGAGCCATTAGAGAGTGGGACTCAGAGAAGAAAGGGGAGGGGCTCTGTTCCTCTGTCTCCGAAAATAGCTTCTGCCTTCTATTCAGGCTGCTTCTAGGTTTCCTAGGGTTCTCAGGTCCTGGGCAATGAACCTAATTGCGATGAGTCGTGCCTCCATGGGCTCTAGGGCTGAACTGCAGGGTGTGTATATGACCATCCTATCGCATCTCTGATTCCTGTGATTACCCAGGGAACACATGACCAAGTCCAGGATGACACCCTAGGAAGGAAACTTGTCTTCAGGACCCCCATGCTGAGATTAGGGGGCAGGGCTCTTCCCAGCTCTTGCTTGGGCTCCTAGGGGCTTCCTGTCCTAGATCACCGGCAGCTGAAGCCCCCAAGATTTACATTTGATAGAACCACATCCCAGGAGATGTAGGGGGTGCCCCACAGGCATCCCATTCCAACTGTCCCCATCTAGGCAGGCCCGCAGTTTAAGCCAGCTTCTCTGCTCCTTTTTGTCCAGAGGCTCAAACAGGCCACCCCTCTCTATGGAAGCCGGGTAGAAAGCCGAAGCAGCAGCTGACCCCTGGCTGCCTGCCCCTGGCTCCTTTCTGGGTGCGTGGGAACGGTGGTGGAGCCAACACCAGCCCATCACACATGTCTGTGATTCATCCCCACATCCCAGTGGCCCAAGCCTGTTCCCATTTCTGCCTCCCTGACCCAGCCTGGCTCCTCAGTGGTGAGAAAGGCACCTCCAGCTGCCAATCATAAAGAGTGGAATTGTTTTCCAGCAAAGTGCATAGGGTGTAGGTGAGATTTATTGTACAAGGCAGAATACTCTGGCTTATGGAGTATGCCGATCGGTGTTCAGCGACTATATTGGTGTGATGCCCGGGGGACCATGAAGCACAAAGATAAATGCAACCTCTAGTTTGAAAAAAAAAAAAAGCACACATTGACCTTGGAGACTGTGCCCTTCTCCCATACCAGTGACTTTTGGGGAGCTACTTGAGATTACTCAAGCATAGCAGTTACTGACCCAAAGTATCTGGTCACCCTGCTGACAGATGGGTCTATTCTTTACTGTGTGTTAGAAGCACAGGATGAGAGATGGTTCAAAGGACTGGAGCACTTGCCTTGCATGTGCTAAACCTGAGTTTAGTCTTTGACACCACATGTTCCCCTAACCCTGCCCCAGCATTGCAGGTGTGAGCCTGGTGGTCCTCAGCACTGCTAGACATCACATCTCCAGGCCTTGTCAGCCCAGTTGGCCAAGTATCACTAGAAGTGGCCCATGAGCCCTCTAAGTATTGTTTGGGAGTCTATCCCTTCCCATTGGTGAAAAAAAAGAGTATGTTAAAAGTACAACTGTCCAATTCTATTACACCATGAGGTGCATGTGGGGTAGTGCTAGGACAGGACAGGCAGAACTAGAGTAGAGAGCTCTGGAGTGGGTATGTTTTGGGGCATTTCTCCAGTCTGGTGTTCCCCCACCCCACCCCAGGGAATCTGGATCCACATGGAGCAGTTCAGAACACAGGCTCACAGGGAGGTGTTCATTTTTTTTTTTAATAACTGAAACCCAACTACAAACATGTTTGTAATCATGGTGCTTAAATAAAGATATTATATATAAAAAAGAAAAGAACACAGATTCAGAGATGGGACTTATTGAGTTTGCAGTCGATTCAATCTACCATAGACTGTGTGTGTGTGGTCAGGCCTATGACCTCTGATACGTGCTCAGAAAGACACCCCATTCCCAACCCTCAGAGGGACTGTGAGAGAAGGAAATGCCAGAAAGTGATAAGTTATCTGCAAGAATGCAGGCACAGAATACATGCTTTGTAAAAAATAGAGAGAGAAGCCATTGTGATTTTGTATAAGTTTTTATTTTTTATTAATCTACCATATTAAGTACTAGGGGATAGGGGAGAGCTCCAGGCTTCTGATACAGCTCTACTCTCTGCATATACACATTTTGGTGAGAATCAAGGCCATATTATGGCATAAATGCAGGACAAAGACACTGAAGATGTGAAGATGTGAAGCTCAAAGACACACAAGAGCCTTTCTGAAAAGTCCAAGCTCCTGGAAGTCATAGCTCTGGGCTGTAGTACAATCTTTCTGCAAGGTTAAGGATGTAGCTCCTGTTTCTACAAAGTTTATGATGCCCCAACTCCCCTTTTTCTTGTTTAAAGTACTTACTGAGGACATTTGCTGAAATCCTTCTTTTTTATTTTCTTGACAATTTTCTTGCATGCTTTGGGATGTCAAATATCAAATTCGTTTCTCTCAAAAGTTCCTTTGGGGATCCTTGAGCCTGCTCAGACTGTATTTGTCGAGTAATGGATCCCAGTTGCATGTCCCTAGGGCTTTGCATAGCATGAAAGGAGGAGATGCACTGGTGGATTCTACAGAGATGTGAGGTGGGGCTAAACAGTGGCTTGGGCCTTATCAGCTTCCGTCCTGTCCCCAGAACGATTATTCTAATTTCTGGGGTTGTGGTGGGACTTGAGCGGACTCCTGGTTGCATTTTCCCTAGTTCCTTTGATTGCCAATTCCAAGGCATAGGCTGAGGCAGAGCAGAGAACCCAGTCTGTGTCGAACACATAGAGCTACTGTTTGTACAGTTCCCAATGCTACCTTTGCACCTTAGCATCTGGGGGCACTGAACCCCCAAGAAGGACATGAGTCACAAGAGAATTACAGTGGACTCAGGGCTCCAAACCCAACCATGATTCTCTTTCCTGGCATTAGTTTCAGTGTCTGAGGTGTAGGTGGGAATGAGGGGAGAGGAGCAGGGAGAATAAAATCAAGGAAATAACAGTCTTCACAGGAGTGATAATGACATTTTAACTTGAAAATTGCAAGGAGACAGAGATGTGGAGGCGTATGCAAATTCCCATGCAGATGAGATGTAAATGAGACTATCTGCTCCTGCTTGGTGCACCTGGATGTGGCTCAGTGACAAATCCTAACGGGCACCGCAGGGCTGTGTGATTGATTAGCAAGGCCAGCTGGGATGACAACCGCCCTCCCTTCCTGGAAGCTATAGAGACTATTTCTAGAGCTCCCTCTAATGGGGAGCCTGGGGCATAGCCTTATTTGGTTCAGACACGGTGGAAAATTTGGGACAATTCCCTATCATCTAGCCATGCTGGTACACACAGCAGACATCATTAATCAATGGTAGAATTCATTCCTTAGGGAGGCAAGCAAGAGCTCTATGCAGTCTCTACTAGTAGATCAAAGCTGATTCATTGACCCACTCATCTAACAAATTTTGCTGTTTCTTCTTTGTGCCAAGGATACATTAAACAGGCAAGTTCCATCCCTAGTCACATAAAACTCACAGTCTAGTAGGGGATATGGACATTAATAAAAATGGCAAAATGGTAACTGAAAAAAGAGCTATTAAAAATTACATGGGAAAAAATTACATGGATTTTACAAAGGTGTGGGTTGACTCTTTCAGAGTGACCAGGGAAAAATAAACTTTAAAAAAAAAGAAATAAAACAAGCAAGCAAACATAAATACATTAAGAAAATGGAGTAGCTAGGAGAAGCTGGTCAGTTTCTGACAGCTGAAAAAAGTGGGCTTAATATTGAGAAGCTGAGGAAATAACATTCCAGATCTTCACATGAGGAAGAGCTTGTCAGAACACATAGTAGATGACTATACACAGCTTGCTTCCCATCCCCTTGTGTAACTAACTGTGCGCCCCCTTTGGCTTCTGGGAGGGGTGAAGTTCATACAACTCACCCTTTCAAGTAATTTTTAGAATAGACACTTATAGGTGCAACTATCACCCCAATTTTGGAATATTTTTATGACCTTAAAGAGAGATTCTATACTTCCATTTATACCCCATAATTCAAAGCAGCCTTCTATCTACTTCCTGTGCCAAAGAATTTGCCTGTTTTTCGAATTTCTAATCAGTGACATCAAACAGTATGAAGTCTCTCATGAACTCTTTTTTTGTTTTTGTTTTTTTTTGGGGGGGCCACACCCGGGGGCTCAGGGGTGACTCCTGGCTGTCTGCTCAGAAATAGCTCCTGGCAGGCATGGGGGACCATATGGGACACCGGGATTCGAACCAACCACCTTTGGTCCTGGATCGGCTGCTTGCAAGGCAAACGCTGCTGTGCTATCTCTCCGGGCCCTCTCATGAACTCTTATATCTCTTAAAATTTGCAAGATTCAGCTATGTGTTATGAAGTATCAGCACATAATCCCTTCAAACATGTTTTTCATTGTGGCAAGTGCATACAAATTCAGCATTTAAACTATGTCAGGTGCATAAGTCAGTGGCATTAATTGCATTAGCAATGTTCTGTTATCATCACTATTTCTAAAATTCTTCCATCACCTTAAACAGAAATCTTCCCATTGAACTCTCCATGAGGCCCCAGGCCCCTCTTCTAATCTACTCTGTGGCTTTATGAATTCTAGATAATTCACATTATGAAATGATGTATATTGGTTCTTGTTTTGAGTCTGATCTTTTTAATGTAAAGTTTCAAAGACATCTTTACTGTATAGTCTCTTTGTTTTCCTATTTATAGTTTGGTCCCAAGGTCCCAAGTGGGGCATATGCTGTGTCACTGAGCTACTAGTTCCCTAAATGAGACATTCAGTGTCCTGCTTCAAAACCTCATTCCAGGACTGGAGCAGTGGCGCAAGTAGTAGGGCATTTGTCTTGCACACACTGATCTAGGACCGACGGAGGTTTAATCCCCCGTGTCCCATAAGGTCCCCCAAGTCAGGAATGATTTCTGAGGCAATAGCCAGGTGTAGCCCCCTGAGCATCACTGGGTATGCCCCCCCCCAAATAAAGAACCTCATTCCTTTAACTTTAATTTTGGTATTTTTTTGTTTTTGTTTTTTTGTTTTTGGGCCACACCCGGTAACGCTCAGGGGTTATTCCTGGCTATGCACTCAGAAGTCGCTCCTGGCTTGGGGGACCATATGGGATGCGGGGGGATCAAATCGCTGTCTGTCCTAGGCTAGCGTTGGCAAGGCAGATAGATACCTCTAGCGCCACCGCGCCGGCCCCATCATTCCTTTAATTTTGGGGAGTGTGCATATGTGTGTAAGAGAGAGAGAGAGGAGAGAGAGAGAAAGAGAGAGAGAGAGAAGAGAGAAGAGAGAGAAGAGAGAGAGAGGACAGAGAGGGGGGAGAGAGGGGGAGAGAGAGAGATTGGTTGTGAGTTGCCTCAAGTTCTCAAGAGGCCTAG
Source organism: Suncus etruscus (assembly GCF_024139225.1). NCBI lineage: Eukaryota > Metazoa > Chordata > Mammalia > Eulipotyphla > Soricidae > Suncus > Suncus etruscus. Next base: position 14,682,914 of record NC_064856.1, on the reverse strand, counting down.
AGGTCCTAACCAGCAATCTTTGGCCAACTGGGCTGGTTTTTCAGTTTAAGGGACTAGAGTGCAATGCTTCTTGGGCCACTTTTATTGTGCTCTGGGGTTTTGAGATCCACACCCAGTGGTACTATGAGGCCTCCAGGGCTGTAACTGTCGATGTTCAGAGAACCTTGTGGTGCCAGCAGGGATTGAACTGGTCCCTGGAGATTCATGTCCCTGCCTTTGCAACTCAGCACTGCTGGATGGGGCCCCAAAACAATATATATGGGATGAGAAAATGGATGGACAAAAGGAACTTTATAACTTGTAAAAAGCTGTCGAGCCTACCTACTTCAGTCACACTACTGATCCCTGTGGCTGTGCAGCGACTGCATGGTCTTCACATGCCAGAGGCAAAATGCAGGATTCTTAGGAGCCTCCTGCATGAGAAGATGTTTCTCAGAGAGGGTCAGGTCAGACTCTGGCTAGGGTCTCCCTGCGGAGTGTGGCACCCACTCAGATGTCTGACTGCTGGTAGCTCTAGATCAGAAGCTCCCAGAAACTTAAATGTCGTGCTGCTCTCCACATGCCTCCCAGCAAAGGTCTTTGGATTTGTAGCAGTGGCCATGCAGCATGAGACAGCAGAGGGGACAAAAGCCCGGGATACCACAGAAAGTGCTATCAGCTGGATTTGTCCAGGGAAGCCTGGTGCGGCAGCTTGGCTCTTTGCTGCCTAGTGCCATCAGACTGTATGAGCATTCATTTCTTCCTAAGTGACAGGGCAGGGAGTGGAATCAGTGTCCCAGGATTAGACTCACTGCACCCTGATAAAAAAAAAAAAAAAGTAAAAAGCTTTACTTCAGACCAGTCCCCCCCCAAGAAGCATAAAAATCAAGAACAGCTCTTCATATTAGCTTTCTTTTTTTATATATATTATGATTCATTATTTTATTTCATTTCTCCCGCTTCTTCCCTCAGGATTTTCTAGAAGTAAACAGGATATTTGGGTTTAGTTCTCTTTGGATTCAGGTAACTTTAGGAGGCCCCCCCTTCCTAAGCACCCTGGGATCCTTCATCCCTCCCCCTGCCCCTGCAGCCCCTAGCAGTAACTGGAGGCTCTCAGAAGTCAATTTCCATCCTAGCACCCCAGGTACTGTGGCTCCCTGCCTGGAGTCCCCCCAGCTGGATGCTGTTGCTATGGCAACAGCACTTGGCAAGCCTTTGGCCCCCCCTCAGAGATGACAGGCACCGATAGAAATGGGCTGATCAAACGTCCCCGGCAGCCTCAGGCTTGTCTGCACGAAAGGCAGGAGAGAAGCACAGAAGCAGAGCTGGCTGGGGTGTGAGGAGCTACATATAACTGAGACCCCAGCCCCAAGTGTTTTCCAACAGCATCCTCCATCTCTTTGGTACCCTGAGAAACCCGTGAGCTACAAATGCTGAATCCAGACACCCTGGTTCCAAGACTGTGGTTTTCGTAACCCTGGCTAGGATACCCCCAGGAAGTCCTCAGCTCTGCTGGTGAGGCACAATGGCCCTGGGCCACCCTAGAGGCTAGACTTTGGAGACTGAGGGCCAAATAGACTCTTCTCTGTGAAGCCTTCTCTCCTGTGCCAGTGGCTCCCCCCATTTCTCCTAGTTTCACTGGGGAGACAGGTAGTGGGACCCAGAAATTCCAGGGTCCCATTGTAAGGCATCCTCTGGGAGAGGTGGTTACATGCATCCCACCACCAGCTGGACCCTGTGGCACTGGCACTCACAGAAGCCTGTGCCTCAGGAGAGACCGGTGGGGGAGGCAGGAAATTGAGGGGGGGCCCTCTGATGTCCGAGGATAAGCCCCTGCCTGAATTGGGAATTGGAAACCTCTGTCCCATGGTTAGAAGAGTCTGGGCCAGGAGTGTGGACCAGCCCAGCCCCCTCACATTCTCCAACCCCGCAACCCATCCCTGACAGGGCTACTACATCCAACTCATTGGCTGTGCCGCTGAATCCACTGTATGACACTCTCTTATCCCTCCCAGACTCTCCCGCCACAGCCTCTGGGTTTAAATGTGTACCTTAAACATGTACCCTAGTACCTGACTCAGTCCCTGGAACCCCACCACCCACCACCCCCTGCCAAACCTCCCTACCTGTAACTTTAAAAGAGGTAAAAGAACTTTGGGAGAGCAGAGAGGGTGTAGCCCATCAGCTTTTCCTGTCCTGAGACCCCATCTGGGCCCATCTCCTGGATCCTCTCCTGAACCTAAAAGAGTGTCGTCTTCCGGGGGCAAAAGAGATAGCACAGTGGTTGAGCATTTGCCTTGCATGAGGCTGACCCAAGATGGACCTGGGTTCGACCCCCAGCATCCCATATGGTCCCCTGAGCCAGGAGTGATTTCTGAACGCATGGCCAGGAGTAACCCCTGAGCATCATCGGGTGTGGCCCATAAGAACAAAACAAAACAAAAAGTGTGTTGTTTTCCGAACTTTCCTGGAGCCCAGGGTCCAGGTTCTCTCCTGGTTGTGCAGGCCCAACAAACCGAGTGATCTTGGGGTGAAGGGAGGGCTGAGTCCTGACAGGATGGGCCAGGTATCCCCCTTCCTTCTCCAGTCATTCATACTCCAGGTGCCCCCTGGGACTGGTGCCACCATGAGGACTCCCACCTAGAGAGATGCGGGAGGACTGGTCTGAGGTGAGTCCTCCAGAGACGTCTGTGAGTCTGTCCCTGAGGAGGAGGAGGAGCTGCCCCGAATGGGGCCGTGCCCCCGCCTGAGTGGACGCAGCCAAGAGAAGAGGGAGGCCAGGCCATGCTCAGGGCTCTCTTCTGTCTCTGCCCACTGGCCGGCTTCCCAGGGCAGAGGGCCTGCATGGAGATTTCTGCTCTGCTCCCCGCTGGGGCTCCGAGGAGGCCAGCAGGGTTTGGAGGAACGCTGCTTACTCAGAGCATCCTGGACGGGCAGGCCCCGCCAGCCCTGGTTCCCAGCCACTGGCCTTCTGAGTTCAGGGTGGGCTGGATGGCCTGGGGGCCCCGCAGGGCCAGAGCAGTGGGCCACAACCTTGTCCAGGAGGGTCTGGACAGCCTCGTGCGTCCGCTGCGCCTTGGCCCACAGTTCCCGGCCCAGGTCTGCCTGGCTCAACGAAGCTGCCTGTAGCCCCACAGCTGCCAGTTTCTCAGCGGGAAACTCCTCCATCAGGCGCTGCAGGTAGCGGTGGAGACGCCTCCGATCCCCAGAGCTGACCTTCTGGGCACTGCCCAGCTGGAGCTGGGCCATCAGGTCCTGACAGTCCATGTGGAACCAGGCTATCTAGAGGACAAGAAAGTGGGCAGAGGTCTGTGAGGACAGGGCCGGGCTGGGAAAGGAAGTGCCAGAAGGACGGAAATACCTGCCAAAGGGATCTGGGGGCTCATCACCTCTTCCTCTTCTGGGGGAGACACCCCCACCCCCAGGTGACTTCACCCTGGCACTGTAGTAGTCACCATCTAATAGACCTCACTCTGCTGGCCCATCACAAGGAATGTGAACTCCTGGTTTGTGCCCCTCGCAGGTATGTCTGATGGGCATCAACTGTTTGCTGGGTTCTGTACCTCTGATAATCCTGCACTGGACCTGGGGCCCATCTTACAGAGAAGGAAAGCATTGGCCCCAGAGGCACTGCAGTCAGGTTGGTGCTGGATTCCAATTCAGCTCTGCAGGGACTCTGCTCCACCTCCCTCCTCGAAGTTCCACCTCCTTGCGGCCCTGCCCTGTGGCCCCACCCTCGTCGAGCCCCCACCCCTTGCAGCTCCCAGAGGAGCAAGTGACCCTGCAGGGCTGAGGCTTGGCAATGCCACAGCTAGTCCCATAGGCAACAGGCTGCAGCCCCTCTCCCTGCAGCCTGGCCTCGGGCCCGCTGGAGGATCCTTCCTGCCCCCACCTCACCCATAAAATGTCTGCTAGCAGCAGAGGCACCAAGCCGTTCCCTGCAGATCGTGGAAAACATAATCTTTCTCTCCATTAATTTAGAAGCCGACAGCGAGCAGTTAGGCTGTGGGGATTGGAGAACCATTTGCTCCGAGGAAACCATCTTTCCATGGATTAGGGGAACTTGTCTTTAGATAAATGGCTTCATATTCGCCGAGGCACACGGAGCTCATGGCTGGGAAAGGGCTCCATAAATCTCCGTTAGCGGCACAATCGTCTTATTCTTATTTAGTGCCCAAGCTGCCGCTCCAGCCGTCTGCCTGGGGATGAGCCCAGCCCTGGGCAGTAGTGTCTGTCCGTCTGTCTGGGACTCCAGCTCCTGGATGAGCTCAGCCTGGCCTGTCTGGGGGACTTCAGCTCACAGACTGAAATAGATGGAGATGGGATGCACACTAATAGCAGGGGTGCAGACTCAACAGGGGTTAAGCATATGCAAGGACTGCATACTCCCTTAACCTGGTATTGCCCTGAGCACTTACTTTATCCCTTGCCTTTCTGGGCAATAGCAGTTTCCATCATGGTTAGCACTGCACAGGAGGCCCTCAACAAGAAACTCTGGCCCAGAGGAAATAGGTTTGCCCAGGGAAAAGAGTGAGGTATGGTCAAGGTGAGGTTGAAGGCCAGGGCTGCCACTTGCTGACCCCTTCTGGAACAGACTACTTCCCTACATCACCAGCCTGCTGTCCTTCACCTGGCTAATCACTGGGGGGTAATTAGGGGTGTCTGAGTTCTCTCTGGGACTCAGGGCCTGCACCAGGCTCCAGGTACAGGACAATGAGACCTACTGAACGACCTCCAGCAGTCTCTCTCCAGGGGATAAACCAGTGACTAGCACAACCATTTCTTTGAGGACCAGGAGCAGCAGAAAGCAATACAAATAGGGCAGAGACAGGAGGGCAGGTGAGGGGTCAGGAGGGCCATGTGAGCTGAGAGCTCATGGGGAAGAGTGACTGGAAGCCTGTGAAGGGACAGAGTAGCCATGGTCTGGTCTCCCTGGGGGAACTCAGAAGGTAAGTGAGGGAAAGACACCTTTATCTTCCTGATAAAGTCAGAACTAACAGATCTCCAGTGGGAGCAAAACCCAGGTTCAAGAGGGCCTCAGAGTGGGATCCACTCTCTCATGCTAGGCAGGCTGGTCATAGAGGCAGATGATCTATTTTGATTCTCAGCTCAGCCACTTCCTGACTGAGTGACCCTGATTGAGTTATCTGACCTGTTTCTTTGTGATGATTATTCCTGAGCAATGTCAGGAATGGCCTCTAAGCACAAAGCAGAGTTAGGAGCAGTCTCCCAGTAGTGTCAGAATTGCCCTCATTACCTCCCCCAATTGATCCCAGTACCTGCTTCATAGGAGTGGTGGGACTATAAACAATAAGCTCAACCATTGACACAGGGCCTGATATCCAGGAGAGCTATGCAGACACGCCTATCACCATGATCTATCATCATTATTATCATGCCCCCATTATTATTTATGAAGCCAAGTCTAAGGTCAGAGCTCCAAAATCCCATACAGCCTTTGACCCTGCCCCTGTCCCAGCCCTGCCACCACCTCCCTTTTTAACTGGGACAGCTGGCTTTGGGCATCCCGTTTTCCCTGTGGCTGCCCATGGGAGACAGAGGGTGGCCTGTCTGCCTTGCGCCTTGGCAGGAGGTGATAGACCTTCAGGCTGTTCTCAGAGCAGGCTGTGTTCCCACAGCTGGCAGCCTGGACCAAGAACTTCCTGTATACTGTCTTGGTGTGAAGAGGGGGCAGCTGAGGGTATGGGGCCTGGCCAGTACTGTGAGCTCTTGTCCTGCTGGGTCCCTGACCCTTGGAGTCTGTCTTCTCACCATGAGTGGTGCAGCTGTTTGATTTGGGGAAGGGCAGTCTCTAAAGTCAAATCCTGCTCAGTGACTGACCATTGTCTTGGTGGGCCTCAGTTTCCCTGCCTAAACTACTGAGGTCCTGAGAGAGGCTGGGGTTGAGCCCTGCTCTGCCAGTCCTGCCCACCACCATTGAGTCCACCTGGCCTCAGGCACCAGCTGCTGTCCCCTCCTAGCCCTCAGAAGTCGAGCAGTGGGCACAAATGAGGGCACATCTGTGCTGCTCAGTTCTAGTTCACTAACCCTCTAGTTGGTCAAGATCCTTGTCTACTCCAGGACTTAGACAAGTCTGCCTGCCATCTCTGGGTGCTAGAGATGATGGGTACAAGTTCTGTGTGTCTCCAGCCTGCCCCCTCCTCACTCCCTAAGCCCCAAATCACACAGAGCACACTTTGGCTTCCTCTGAGTCTCCCTGCTCCTCCTCCTCCTCCTCCTCCTCCTCTTCTTCTTCTTCTTCTTCTTCTTCTTCTTCTTCTTCTTCTTCTTCTTCTTCTTCTTCTTCTTCTTCTCTTCTTCTTCTTCTTCTTCTCTTCTTCTTCTTCTTCCTTCTTCCTTCTTCTTCTTCTTCTTCTTCTTCTTCTTCTTCTTCTTCTTCTTCTTCTTCTTCTTCTTCTTCTTCTTCTTCTTCTTCTTCTCTTCTTCCTCCTCCTCCTCCCCTCCTCCTCCTCCTCCTCTTCCTCCTCCTCCTCCTTCTTCTTCTTCTTTTTTATTTTTTTGTTTTTGGGTCACACCTGGCAGTGCTCAGGGGTGATTCTGGCTCTACGCTAAGAAATCGCTCCTGGCAGGCTTGGGGGACCATATGGGATTCTGGGATTCGAACCACCATCCTTCTGCATGCAAGGCAAATGCTCTACTGCTATCTCTCTGGCCCCTCTGCCCTTCTTGCAATTGAATGATCTCTCCTTCCCCAGTGCTCCAGCACTGTACAGGGCACAGTGGAGGTTTGGGCAGAGCTGACACACCTGCTTGGTCTCCACTAAGTGCCAAATGACAGCCCCTCTCTGAGTCAGGCTCCTGAGTCAGCACTGAGCCTCTCCCCACAGTCGGGGAAGATCATGCTTTGCTCAATTCCAGACTTTCGTGGACTTCCTGCCTCATCCTGAGTGAAAGCAGCAGGCACTGGGGAGGTCTGCTGAGAACTGCTGCTTGGCACTGGGAGGCCGCCTGTCTACAAAGGCTGCCTGCTCAAGGATCTGTCCACAGAGATCTCTAATCCATGAGACCACCTGTTCATGGGAGACCGCTTGCCAAAGAAGGCTCCCTGTCCATGGAGACTACCTGTTCATAGAGACCGCCTGCCACAGGAAGCCATCTGCACACAGAGGCTGCTTATACATCAATATAATATATATATGTATATATATATATACATATATACATATGGGTAAAGCTGGGGAAACCCAGGGTCCTCTGGGCTAGACTGGTAAGCTGGAAGATGTGGGCAAAGCTTTCTGCCAGAGCCTTGGTCGGTGTTTTGCTGCCCAGTCCAGGCACCCCTCACCTTCTTGCAGAATTGATGCAAACACAGCAGTGTGTCCAGGTCTGTGCGCTGCCGCTCAGCTGCCATGTAGAAGTGAGTCAACTTGGCCTGGAAGCTGCTCTGCATGGAGGTCAAGGCAGCCAGCTCCGGTAGCTCCTCAGTGCCCATCTCCTCAGCTTCTCGGGCCGCCGCACCCAGCTGGGCTGCCTCCTTGGACAGCTCCAGGCCTCGGCAGTACTGGGCCTGAGCAAGGAGATAGGGTATGTATTCAGGCCCTCCTTAGCAGAGGTTCCTGCTGCTGGTGTGTGTGCTCTGAGCCTTGGTTTCTGCTTTAGTGCTTGGGGACCCTGCACAGACTGTTCCCTTTGTGAGTTGAACTCTGCTCAAGTGGGGCCCCCCTCTGAAAACTTTCCTGGCAGGCAGAGGTCCTCCTTGGGTGCCCACATTGGTCCCTTTCCATCTGTTTCCAGATGGGTCTAAAAATAGACGCTGATCAGAGGCACTCCTGGCATGAGAGGGCCACATGTCTAAAGTGTCTAAAGTTCCTAGCCCCTGTTCTCAAGCTGGCCTTCTAGAGTGACACCAGGAAATGATGGAATCAGCTGAGTGCAGACAGCATCCAGGAGCCCCAGGTTTCTTCCCGGCACCAAAGGCTCCCCCAAAAGCCACAGAGGTCAATCCCTGAGGACAAAGCAAAAATCCACCTGAGCTCCTTTGGGTGTGACCCCAAAATCTAAAAGCAAAACTAAAAGTCTGAATTGAAGCAAACCTACTACCCTTTCAAGGTAGTAGATTCCTACTGAGGGTCCTTTAATTTTATTTTTTTATTTTTATTTTGGTTTTTGGGCCACACCTGGTGACATTCAGGGGTTACTCCTGGCTATGTGCTCAGAAATCGTTCCTGGCTTGGGGAACCATATGGGGCACCAGGGGATGGAACCAAGGCCCATCCTAGGTCAGCTTTGTGCAAGGCAAATGCCCTACCACTTGCGCCACCGCTCTGACACCTGAGGGTCCTTTTAGAGGCTCATGGAAATTGTGATCTAGGAAACTCTGAGATGGTCCATTTAGGGAAGGACTCCTGGAAAAGATAGTATCTAAGCTGGGTCATTTCAAAGTCTTCTCCCTCTGGAAACTGGTTTTCCCTCCCCCACTCATTGCCTTCACCCAGCAATGCCCCTTCCCATTCTGGTCCACCCTCTCCCACCCTCCCTGAGGCTTCATCTGCAGCTTTTGTTTAGACGCACCGCAGCCAGCAGGAAGAAGTCCTCGAACTCTGCCTTAGCTCTCTCCACTTCCTCCAGGCTTCTGTGCCCTGGGCTCAGCGCCTGCAGGTGTTCATTCCCTTCCCGCTCCATCCAGTGGCTGACCTGAGGAGAAAAGGCAAGTTTGGACTCTGGGGTTGGGGGGGGGGCTACATCTCTTGACCAGCACCTCGACTTCCTGGGGGTTGCTGAGATCTTCCTGTCTGCATTCAGCCAGTGCCTGGCTCATGCCCAATGCCCTGGCTTAAATCCGTCCCAATTCTGGGACATAGAAGGGACCTGGGAAGGAGAAGAACCTCATCAAGGGGCCGGAGAGATAGCATGGAGGTAAAGCATTTGCCTTGCATGCAGAAGGTTGGTGGTTCAAATCCTGGCATCCTATATGGTCCCCTGAGCCTGCCAGGAGCGATTTCTGAGCATAGAGCCAGGAGTAACCCCTGAGCACTGCCGGGTGTGACCCAAAAACCAAAACCAAACCAAAACAAAAAAACCTCATCAAGAATGCAAAAAGGGGGCCAAAGAGATAGCGAGATAGCACAGCAGTAAGGTGTTTGCCTTGCTGCAACCAATCCAGGACGGATGGTGGTTTGAATCTCAGCATCCCACATGGTCCCCTTTGCCTGCCAGGAATGATTTCTGAGCACAGAGCCAAGAGTAACTCCTGAGCATCCCCAGTTGTGACACAAAAGCAAACAAACAAACAAAATGCAAAAGGAAGAAGACACCCCATAGGTGTGTCTAGCTGCAACACCCATAATAGGTGCTGTACCTCAGACTCTCAGGGCCTAGATGAAATGCAAGTTATCCCCGTGGTTCAGTGCTGCCCGCCACACCCCCCCCCCAACCATACAAGTAGCAGACTCAGAAGCCTAGGTTCCATGTCCCTGGGGCAAGCAAACAGGATGGAAAACAGGGCTGGACCTGCTACAGACACCACCATCCACTGGGCAAGTCACTTGCCCTGTGGGCATCAGCTTATTCAGAGGCAAAGGGAGGTGAATATAAGGAATCAGTATGGGTCAGAGGCTTGGAAAAAGCTCTGGACCCTGAATGCCCAGTCCCTTTTTCCAGTGTGTCCTCAGGAAATGACTTATTGACCTGTACCTCATAATGCCCAATGGGGCTCTCCCCCACTTAGCAGATGAGGAAATGGGGAGCACTGACTGGCGAGGGCAACATGGAAGGAGACAGGGCTGAGAGGCAGTCTTTCAGGACAGCTAAGGGGGAAGGCCCTGGCAGTCAGGTCAAATGGTGCTGGGGAGGGTTCTACACTCACACTCAGGTGTCCAGCCCCTTGTAGTGACTCCTATCCTGTAGCCCCCACTTTCTTCTCTGTTTGTGGGGGATACCCTGGTACCTCATTCTGATTACTTGGAAGGGATTAGGGCACTAAGCCACCCTATATGCCAGGCTCTGGCCCTGGCAGTGACTTAAAGCAACCCCAGTGCTCTGTCTGAGGCGGGGGATGTGGGCACATAGAAAGTGGAGGTTAGAGTGATCATACAGTGGAGAGGGTGTTTGCCTTGCACATGGCCAACCTGAGTTTGACCCCTGGTATCTCATATGGTTTCCAGAGCCAGCCAGGAGTAATTTCCACGCACAAAGATAGTAGTGACCCCTAACTGCTACTGGGTATAACCCCCAAAGAAACAAACAAACTAACAGACTAAACGAATGTATGTAGAAAGATGGGTCTACATTGAGAATGTGTGTAACAATGTATGCTTGGCTAGAGCCTTGTATGTGGCTGACCCATGTTCTATCTTCAGTACCCCATTTGGTCCCCTGAACACAGAGCCATGAGTAAGTCTTGAGCAATGCCAAAGCCCTTCCCTCCAAAATGAATGTGTGTGTGTGTGTATGCACATAGGTGTGTGTAGAGAAGACCATGGACATACTTTAAGAATATATGTGCTTCACCTGAATAGTCTGAATAAACATAGACTCAAAATCAAAGGCTGGAGGAAAATCATCCAAGCAAACAACACCCTTAAAAAAGCAGGGGTGGCCATACTAATATCAGATGACACAAACTTTATACTCAGAAAAGTTGTAAGGGACAAAGATGGACATTATGTACTAATCAAGGGATATGTACAGCAGGAAGAAAGCACTCTCCTAAACATATACACCTAATGAGGGACCGGCAAAGTATTTAATACAATTGTTGACAAATTTGAAAAAGGATATCAATAATAACACAATAATTGTGGGAGACCTCAACATGGGCTTGTCAACACTTGATAGGTCAACCAAATTGAAACCCAACAAAAATATACTAGACCTAAAAAGAGAAATGGAAGAAAGAGGCCTAGTATATATATATATATATACTAGGCCTCTTTCTATATATATATATATATATATATATATATATATATATATATATATATATATATATATATAGAGGACACTCCATCCTCACAAACCTGGATACACATTCTTTTCCAGGATAGGCCACATGCTGGCACATAAAACATACCTCCATAAAATCAAGAAGATAGAAATTTTGCAGGCTACCTTTGCTGACCACAAGACTCTGAAGTTAGATGTGAACTACAAAGTGACACAGAAGAAAAAATTTAACACCTGGAAATTAAACAGTCTACTACTGAACAACCAGTGGGTCCGAGATGAAATCCAAGAAGAAATCAAAAAATTTCCTGGAAACAAACGACAATGAAAACACAAACTATCAGAACCTATAGGACACAGAAAAGGCAGTATTGAGAGGAAAATTTATAGCTTTGCAAGCACACATCAGGAAGGAAGGAGCATACATGAATAGCTTAATGATGCAGCTTATAGAATTAGAAAATGATCAACAAAAGGAACCTAAAATAGGGAGACAGAAGGAAATAACAAAGCTGAGAGCAGAAATCAATGAAATGGAAACTCAAAAAACAATCCAAAAGATCAACGAAAGCAGAAGTTGGTTCTTTGAAAAAAATAAACAAGATTGATAGACCATTGGCAAAACTCAGAAAGCAAAAGAGAGAGAGAAACTTGATAATGCGTATTAGAAATGAAAAGGGGGAGATCACTACAGATACTGCAGAGATTCAAAGGATATTCAGAGAATACTTTGAGAAACTCTATGCCACTAAATATGAGAACCTGGACAAAATGGATAAATTTCTGAACTCATATAACCTTCCACGGTTGAATAAAGAAGATGTAGCATATCTAAACACCCCTATCACTATTGAAGAAATTAAATCTGTAATAAAAAAAATTTGCCCAAAAACAAAAGCCCAGGCCCTGATGGATTCATGAATAAATTCTTTCAAACCTTTCAAGAGGAACTACTGCCAATCCTGGCCAGGCTCTTTTATAAAATTGAAAAAACAGGAACACTTCCAAATAGCTTTTATGAAGCCAACATCACCTTAATACCAAAACCAGATATAGAGATGCTACCAAAAAAGAAAATTACAGACCCATATCCCTGATGAACACAGATGCAAGGATCCTCAACAAAATCCTGGCAAACAGGATCCAATGCCTCATCAAGAAGATCATTCACTATTAGCAAGTAGGTTTCATCCCAGGAATGCAAGGATGGTTTAACATCCATAAATCTATCAACCTAATACACAACATCAACAACAAGAAAAATAAAAATCACATGGTCATATCAATAGACGCAGAAAAAGCATTTGATAAGGTTCAACACCCATTCTTGATGAAAACTCTCAGCAATAGGAATAAAAGGAGCCTTTCTTAATATAGTTAAGGCCATCTACCACAAGCCAATGGCAAATATTATCCTCAATGGAGAAAAACTAAAAGCCTTCCCTCTAAATTCTGGTACAAGACAAGGCTGTCCTCTCTCACCACTCCTATTCAACATAGTACTGGAAGTACTTGCTATAGTGATTAGGCAAGAAAAAGATATCAAGGGAATCCAGATAGGAAAGGAAGAAGTCAAGTTCTCACTGTTTGCAGATGACATGATACTCTACTGAGAAAACCCTAAAGACTCTAACAAAAAGCTTCTAGAAATAATAGATTTATATAGCAAAGTGGCAGGGTACAAAATTAACACACAAAAATCAATGGCCTTTTTATACACTAATAATGACAGGGAAGAAATGGACATTAAGAGAACAATCCCATTCACATTAGTGCCACACAAACTCAAATATCTTGGAGTCAACCTGACTAAAGATGTGAAGGGTCTATACAAAGAAAACTATAAAACACTGCTCCAATAAATAAGAGAGGACACACGGAAATGGAAACACATACCCTGCTCATGGATCGGCAGGATCAACATCATTAAAATGGCAATACTTCCAAAAAGCGTTGTACAGATTTAATGCAATTCCTCTAAAGATACCATGGCATTCTTCAAAGAAGTGGATCAAACACTTCTAAAATTCATTTGGAACAATAAACACCCTCAAATAGCTAAAGCACTCCTTGGGAAAAGGAATATGGGAGGCATTACTTTCCCCAATTTTAAGCTGTATTACAAAGCAATAGTTATAAAAACAGTATGGTATTGGAATAAAGACAGACCCTCAGATCAGTGGAATAGGCTTGAGTACTCAGAGAATGTTCCTCAGACATATAACCACCTAGTTTTTGATAAAGGAGCAAGAAATCCTAAATGGAGCAAGGAAAGCCTATTCCACAAGTGGTGTTGCCACAACTGGTTAGCCACTTGCAAAAAAGCGAACTCAGATCTCCAGCTAACACCATGTATGAAGGTAAAATCCAAATGGATTAAATACTTTGATATCATATCTAAAACTATAAGGTATATAGTACAACATGTAAGTAAAACACTCTATGACATTGAGACTAAAGGCATCTTTAAGGAGGAAACAGCACTCTCCAAACAATGGAAGAAGAGATAAACAGATGGGACTATATTAAGCTGAGAAGCTTCTGCATCTCAAAGGAGATAGTGCCCAGAAAACAAAAGCCACCCACTGAGTGGGAGAAATTATTCACCCAATACTCATCAGATAAAGGACTAATATTCAAAATATACAAGGTACTGACAGAACTATACAAGAAAAAAACATCTAACCCCATCAAAAAATGGGGAGAAGAAATGAACAGACACTTTGTGAAAGAAGAAAGGCAAATGGCCAAAAGGCACATGAAAAGATGCTCAACATCACTAATTGTCAGGGAGATGCAAATCAAAACTACTATGAGGTACCACCTCACGCCATTGAGATTGGCACACATCACAAAGGAGGAAAACAAGCAGTGCTGGCGGGGATGTGGAGAGAAAGCAACCTTTTTTCACTGCTGGTGGGAATGCCATCTAGTACAACCTTTATGGAAAGCGATATGGAGTTTCCTTCACAAACTGGAAATTGAGCTCCCATACGATTCAGCTATACCACTTCTAGGAATATACCCAAGGAGCACAAAAATACAATACAAAAATCCCTTCCTCACACCTATATTCATTGCAGCGCTATTTACAATAGCCAGACTCTGGAAACAACCAAGATGCCCTTCAACAGATGAGTGGCTAAAGAAACTGTGGTACATATGCACAATGGAATACTATGCAGCTGTCAGGAGAGATGAAGTCATGAAATTTTCCCATACATGGATGTACATGAAATCTATTATGCTGAGTGAAGTAAGTCAGAGGGAGAGAGAAAAACACAGAATGGTTTCACTCATCTATGGGTTTTAAGAAAAATGAAAGACATTTTTAACAGTATCTCAGAGACAAGAGAGATGAGGGCTGGTAGGTGCAGCTCATGACATGAAGCTCAGCACATAGAGTGATGAGTGCAGTTAGAGAAATAAGTACACTGAAAACTATCATAATAATGTGAATGAATGAGGGAAGTAGAAAGCCTGTCTCAAGTATTGGTGTGGGTGGGATGGGGAGGAGGGAGATGTGGGAAATTGGTGGTGGGAATGTTGCACTGGTGAAGGGGGGTGTTCTTTACATAACTGTAATCATACAACTATAATCATATTTGTAATCACGGTGTTTAAATAAAGATAATTTAAAAAATAAGAAAAGAATATATGTGCTTTTCTGTTTATTTTTGTGCATGGGCAGAACTGTGGGTACACATTAAAAATGCAAGTGTTGGGTTGGAGAGATAGCATGGAGGTAGGGTGTTTACCTTGCATGCAGAAGGACGGTGGTTCAAATCCTGGCATCCCATCTAGTCCCCTGTGCCTGCCAGGGGTGATTTCTGAGCGCAGAGTCAGGAGTAACCCCTGAGCAGAGCCGGGTATCACTCAAAAACCAAAACAAACAAACAAACAAACAAACAAACAAAAAACACAAGTGTTGGGCCAGAGAGATAGCATGGAGGTAGTGTGTTTGCCTTGCATGCAAAAGGACGGTGGTTTGAATCCTGGCATCCCATATAGTCCCCCGTGCCTGCCAGGGGTGATTTCTGAGGATAGAGTCAGGAGTAACCCCTGAGTCCTGTTGGGTGTGACCCAAAAACATACAAACAAAAAACTCAAAAAACTAACTAAACAAAAAATGCAAGTGTTAGGGGCCGAAGTGATAGCTCAGTGGTAGGGCGTTTGCCTTGCATGCGTCTGATCAAGAACAAACCTTGGTTCAATTCCCAGCATCCCATCTGCTCCATAAGTCAGGAGCAATTTCTGAGCACATAGCCAAGAGTAACCCCTGAGCGCCACAAGGCATGGCCCCAAAACAATAAAAAAAAAAAATGCATGTGTTAAAACTGTGAAAGATGGTCTCAATTGGTCTCAATAAAAATTATTAAAAATTACATGTGTGTACATGTACATGTGAGTATGTGTGTGCATCTGTGTGCTGGGACCCAGGGATGCCTGGTCCAGCCTGACAACCTTACACCAGCATAGCACCAGAGCAGGAGGCCCTCTGCCCCTCCTCACCTGATGGATGGCAGCCTGCAGGTGGCCAAGACGCACGCGGAGCTCCAGCCGCCCCAGGACCTGGTTGGACGAAGTGACCAGGATATGCAGCTGCTCCTCCATGAGCTTGTACAGGGCAGCAGCTTCTGCCACCTGACTCCTGGGAAACAGAGGCAAGTGAGAGAAGACTTCAACACTCCCGCCTCACAGAGCCTGCCTCTCTGTGCCTTGGTGTCTCAGTGACTAACATGCTGTCTGAGCTTGGGCAGATTCCTAAACCTCTCTGGGCCTCAGCATCAACCTGCAGGACACTGGGGGTAAACTGGGGGGAGAACCAGAGGACATAGCAGAATTTAAAATGAGCCGCCCATCCCTTAGAAGGGTCTGGGCAGGCTGGACAGATCTGGAGATGTTCAAATTCTGGCCCTGCTGCCTTCCAGGACTGAAGCCTTGTGAGGATATCTGAGTCTCTCTGGGGTCTATGTGCTCTCTGTAAAAACAGGGGATATGGGGGGCTGGAGAGATAGTACAGCGGTAGGGCATTTGCCTTGTGCACAGCCAACCCAGGATGGATGGTGGTTCAAATCCCAGCATCCCATATAGTACCCCGAGCCTGCCAGGGCAATTTCTGAGCTCAGAGTCAGGAGTAACTCCTGAGCATCGCTGGGTGTGACCCCCCCCAAAAAAAAATAAAAATAAATTTTAAACCAAACAAACAGGGGCTTTAGTTTGGACTGACAGTACCATGGGTAGAGAGCTTGCCTTGCAAATGGCCAACCAGGGTTTGATTCCTGGTATCCCAGACAGTTCCCCAGGCATTGCCAGAAGTGATTACAGAGTGTAGTGCCAGGTGTGGCCCAAAAAACAAACAAACACCGGGACTAGCAGAACCCAATTCCCTAGCAGAGCACTGGGTCTGGGGAGAATAAAGGCAGCCAGACATTGGTTCACAGTCCCAGGTTCTGTGCTGCATTTTTATATTCTTCAAGCCAGGTGCCAGCCAGGTCAATGGAGTCAGGCTGAGTGTGCAGGCCCCCAGCCCAGGGCTTTGCCATCCATCATCGCTGGAGACAATGCAGTCACGCCCCCAAAGTGTGTTAGCGTTTTATCACTTCTGCTAAGAAGATGGTGAGTGTCACATCCACCCTGGCCTCCATCCCACAGAGTAGAACCAGTTCCCTTTCATTCCCACTCCTCTCCAATAGACCATAATATGTCTGGTGTTTCCTGCCTGAAATGTTGGTAAGCAAGAAATAAATAACTGTGTGTCTGAAATTCTCTGGTGCTATGTGGGTGAAGAGAGGATCTGACACCCCACTAAACAGAGCCCACCCTCCTGGACCCTGAGGACTTGGGAAGCAGAGGAGACAGAGGAAAAGCCTAAGGGAAGCTTGCCTAAAGTTGCTCCATCTGACTGCAGTTTCCCACGGGCCACTGCCCTTGCAGAGGAGGGATGAGGGTCCCAGTAGGTGAACAGCCTGGAAACCCCCTCCTCCCTGGTGGCAGAGGAGGGAAAGGGTGGGCATGATCAGAGCCGCAGGGAATCATCTGCAGAACAAATAGAGGCTGGGATGGGGCCACAGCGCCCCCTAGTGGATTTTTCAGCAGCGGCTGGTTTGGCTGGAACAATGTTGGACTGATTCTAAGGGCCAGCGGTGGGTGACAGGTAGGGAGGCTAATCCTGCTAGAAAAGGCAAAAGGTTCCACCAGGCCCTGTGAGGGAAGTGCAGAGGAGGACTCCACCAAATCGGAACCCCGAGCTCACATCAGTGGGCCGCACAGCTGACTGGGGTCAGGAGGGTGATGGTTTCAAGATTCCGGGCTGCTTCTAGCCATTGTATCAGTCCTGTTTGACCCTGGTCTCTCTGATACCTTCCTTGAACTCCTGTGCCTGCACTGAGGCCAACACTAAGATCTGCTTAAGGGCCCAAATCAAACAAGCTGTGCTCCAGGCTCCACTGTGTACTATGAAGTGATTTAGGTGTTGGTTAAATAAACAAATTGTTCTCAAAAGCTTAGGCAAGCTTGGCAACTGTGTTTGTTCGCACAGACAACATATTGCCAATCACTGAATGATATGCTTACTGTTTTGCCATCCACATCAAAATCTAAGAAAATCACACCAGAGGTGCTATTTCACATCTGGGTATTTCTCCAAGGGAAGGAAAATAATCATTCAGTCTGCAGCCCCTTATTTATTGCAGCATTCTCAGCAAGAGACAAGGTCTGGAAACCCCCGAAGTGTCCACTGGAAGTTGAGCAGCAGTTCACAGTCAAGCCTCACTCTGCAAGAATTAGCCAGGGACAAACTGTGTCCCAGAGCCAGAGCCTGGCTGTTTGGGAACTAGGTCATCCTGTGTGTCCTTGACCTCTGTGAAGGTCACATAAGGGTGAAGCCAGCTGAGGATACTGTTCTCAGAACACACAACCCCATGGGGGAAATGACCTGCCACTGTCCACAATGAAACATTACTCACAGCAAGACCCCTTTGGGAGAAGAACAGGGCTCAAGGGCATGATGTTAAGTGAAATGAGAGGCAGAGAAAGACAAATGTGCTGTGATCTAAAATAATACAACAGGACAGCCAGTTCACAGATTAAGACAGCAAGAAGAGGTGGGGAGGGCAGCATAATTGAATGAGGGGTACAAAATCCCAGAAGCCCAGTAATGAAATGAGTAAACCAGGACCAGGGTGGAGCTCAGCACTCCAGCATAGGCATTGCCTATGTGAGCCTTGAGTGAGGCCCTGAGTCAGGGCCCTCAGCAACCAAAAGATAACCAGGTTGTAGAGCTGCTGTTGTTGCTGTTGCAGCTCCAGCTCACAGGACTTCTGTGTGTTATAGAAAGATGCTGAAAGAAGTCTTGGAAGCTTTCATCACAAGGAAAAAAAAATCCCTGTAACTATGCATGGCAACACGTGTCCAAGCTCAGTGATTATTTCTCCATATCTACATTTATAGGGTCATGGAGTTATAATCCTGAAACTCACATGTGATATGGACATTGTTCCTCAGTTAAGAAACAAAATGGGGGTGGGTGGGTGGAGAGATAGCATAGAGGTAAGGCATTTACCTTGCATGCAGAAGGACCGTGGTTCGAATCCCAGCAACCCACATGGTCCCCCAAGCCTACCAGGAGTGATTTCTGAGCATAGAGCCAGGAGGAACCCTTAAGAGCTGCCAGGTGTGGCCCCAAAACAAAAAAAAAATGGGGCCCGGAGAGATAGCATAATAGATAGTAGGTCATTTGCCTTGCATGCAGCCAACCCAGGACAAACCTGGGTTTAATTCCAGGCATCCCATATGGTCCTCCGAGCCTGCCAGGAGCGATTTCTGAGCACAGAGCCAGGAGGAACCCCTGAGCACTGCCGGGTGTGGCCCCCAACCAAAAATAAATAAATAATAAAAAAGGAATGGAGTGGGAGCGAGGATATGGCTCAGTAGAAGCGTATATGCTTCATAAGTGTGAGGCTCTCAGTTTTATACCCAACACCCTACATACTTACACATACATACACACAATTATATGTGCACATGTATGTTTGCATACACTCACACACAAATACTCATATACACACATGGTCACCCACACATATACACAGCCACACTTACACACATAAATACTCATAAACCCACTCACACATCTGCACGCACACATAAGCCCACTCACATACCCACATTCACACATATACATATCTACACTCACAAACATATTCACACATATGCCACACACATACTCACAAACATACACACATATACAGATGCACACAGGGGTTGGGGCTACAAGCAGAGTCCAGGAGAAATGCCTGTCAGAATATAGTTCACATTTTTTGCTTTGTTTTGGAGCCACACCCGGCTGTGCTCAATGATTCCCCTGGTGGTACTCGGGATAGGAGTAAAAGACCATGTGCCATAGCGGGTTAGTGGCAAGTGCCTAGCCTGCTGTACTATCTATTTATCTCTCTTTCTTATTTTTCAAAAATAGGTGTTTTCAGGAATTCACTTATTTGTCCCATCACCTGAAGGTCCCTGAGGCTGCAGGCTGTCCTGGCCAGTCTGAAAGGACAGAGTGGCAGAAGGCTCAGCAGACCTGGCACTCACCACCAGGCTAGAGAGTCTTATCACCCAGCTTGGGGTTACCAGAAACTCTTTCTAGGACTAAGTGAGCTTAGCATCCATTCCCAAGAAAGAAGCTGGTCCAGAGGCAGCCAAACCTATGCTGGGGTCATCCATGCTGACACTGAAGATGATCACAGAAGAGGAAGAGGGATAGCAGAGAAGGGACAGGCTGGGGACCACAATCCCACCTCAGCTCAGGATTCAGCTAGCTCCTGGGTCTCCCTCCCATGAGCTCTAGGGCCCAGGAGAGCAGCAGAATTGGGGGGAAGGGGAAGTGAGTGTACCTGACATCAGGGTGGAAGGGCAGCCTGTCTGCCTCCTGCTGCAGCCTGGCCAAGATAGCTCCACCTTCCCGCTGCAGGCCCTGCAGGCCTGGGTTCCTCAGCACCACCTCCATGAGTTCCTTGGACTGGCTTAGGAGCCAGGAGACCTCCTGCCAGAGTAGAGAGGAGGCCTGAAGCCAAACTGCTGCCCTCCTCTCCATAGGTGGGTACCCCATGCCCAGATCGCAGCCACCATTCTGGTCAGGCACCTGAGTTCCTGCAGAGAGTCCATCAGTTCGATTCTGGCCCTCGCTTCAAGCTGGGCCTCTTCTCATACATGGCATCCAAGTGTCCTGTCTCTGGCGGGGACCCACCCCTTCCCAGCCCACACCACTTTGCCACTTCCTGCCACCTACTCTCCACAGCCGGCCACCAGGCTGTGAAATTACCCTCTGATTAACCATTGGCCCTTCCACTACCACCCTGCTCTGTTTTAAGTCCCTCCCTTCTTTTTTTTTTTTGTTTTGTTTTTTTGTTTTTGGGTCATACCCGGCAGCGCTCAGGAGTTCTTCCTGGTTCTATGCTTAGAAATCGCCCCTGCCAGGCACAGGGGACCATATGGGATGCCAGGATTCGAACCACTGTCCTTCTGCATGGAAGGCAAACGCCTTCCTTACCTCCATGCTATCTTGTCGGCCCCCATCTCCCTCCCTTCTAAGGGCTTCACTGCCCTTAGAATCAAATTTCAAAACAATAGTTCCTGCTAGAGATGCAGAAGGGTCTCTGCTGCCTCCCACACTACAGTCTCCACCTTTCTCTTTGCTATCCCTGCACAGACCTTGCACTATTACACCTCAGGGACTTCACAAGTGTTGTGCTCTTGCTGTGTATAGGTGCCACCTAATGCGGGTCCCCCGCTCCTCAGCCCTCAGAACAGCAGCTAAATGCCACCTCTTCTGAGAGGCCTGCCATCCTTCCCTTCACTCTTCCCTCAGGAAAACAGCAGGGCTCAGGTGGTCGTCATTTCAATATCTGCATTTTTGCCTGTGTACAGTGAACCCCAGAGGGCTTTGCTCACTCTGGGTCTCCAGGATGCAAGCAGTGAGGGCCCCAAAACATGACCCAAATCAATTAATGAAACCCAGAAACAAATGTGTCCACCTTGGGCTCCCCTTACACTGAACCCCACGTCTGTATATAGCTCCTGGCTCACCTGCACCCCTCCAGGGGGTTCACTCTTCTCAAACCCCTTGATGGAAGCCTGTAGCAGGGAGCAGGCCTGGCGAAGGTCAGCAAGAAAAGGCCCCAATTTCTGTGGGATGGAAGGGTAGAGAGAGGTGTGAGCCTAAGGCCACGGAGAAGGAGGCCCTTGTCTGTGCCAGAATTGCCTGGAACACAGTGTCACAAGCAGTCAACTAAGCCTTAAACCTTTTCATTCAGCAACTCTAAGTCTGAGGATTTCGAGAGTCCCCAGAGGAGGCTGAGACTTTAAGAATCACCAATGCTGGGACAAGACAGAGAGTATAAAGATGATGGGCCTGTGGGGGCTATGGCATGTGAAGGAGACATCGAAGACTGATGGGGCTCCCTGTAGCCCACCAGTCCCTAGTTGGGCCACCCTGGGTGAATTCCTTAACTTCTCTGTAATATGAGGTCAGTTGTTCTGCCCTCTAGGGCCGTGAGGACTAGAAGGGCTCATTTTTGTTCTGGTGCTGAGTATAGGTCATTGTAGGGATGAATTTTATATTCTGGGTCTATAAGGAAGATTTAGAGGTCTTAAGGCAAAATCTAGTTTAAAAGCACTTGGATTGGTGAAAATCCTCCAGAGAGGGAAATGGAGACTTAGAGGCATGCAAGAAAGGCGATTTTTTAGGGAGTGGAGTCAGTGGATAGAGGTATTTACCTTGCACGTGGCCGACCTGGATTTGATTAATTTCCCAAATCCCATATGGTCCCCTGAGCACTTTCAGAGCTCAGAGGCACAACTGGGTATGTCCCTCCTCCCAAACAAACAAACAAACAAACCAAACACCCCCCTCCCAGAAAAAAAAAAGATGATTTTTCAGCTCAGAATTTTCAATGCCACTTGCATTTTAGATATACTACCTATCTGCAAACAAACATGAGGGCCAGGGAGATGGCTCAGGAGTAGGATATGCAAATGGACCTGAGTTCTATCCTTGGCACCATATAACCCACCCTAGCACTGCCAGGGGGAAAATGCCCAGTACCAGAAGGCCTGACCAACCAGAGCTCTGAACCCTTCGTCCCAGCTGCCTAAGTATGACTGCAAGTGGCCTCTGGGCATCTTGAGCATTGCTTTTGGACA
The DNA here is from genome assembly GCF_024139225.1 of Suncus etruscus. NCBI lineage: Eukaryota > Metazoa > Chordata > Mammalia > Eulipotyphla > Soricidae > Suncus > Suncus etruscus. The sequence goes on along the minus strand of NC_064856.1, from coordinate 14,660,828 downwards.
TGGAAACCAAATAAAAGATAATTAAAAGTAGACATGACTGGAAAAAGAGCTCCCAGACTAACTGCAAACAGATTGGGCTGCTAGTACATCTTGGGGAAGGGATAGGAGGAGCTCACGTAGGGCTCCTGGGGATAGGAAGCAATGTTGGGGTTTATGCAGCTGCTATCATGCAGAGGTGCTGGGGATGGATGGAAGGCAGAGATGGTGCTACTTAGCCTCCCGTGCACAAGGCAACTGTTGATGAGAAAGAATGACTGGGTCATGTGAATGGCGCCAGGGTTGGACTGTTCTGGTCAAGAGAAAGTCCTGGCAATCATGGACTATGTGAGCTGGGAATCTTCCTTTTGCTATGAGGCAAGTCTCTTGGTCCTGTACATAGTCAGGTACTAAACTGGGTTTGAAATGGCCCCTCACAGGCTGGTGGAAGGAGAGATGGATGCACATATAGCTCTCATCTTGTGCCAGACACTGGCAGATTCTTATTGACATGAATGCAACTGATTTCTACCAGTTGCCCTATGAGAAGGGGGTGTTGTTAATTAATGCCTGTGGTTTTTCTTGGAGGGAGTTGGGCCACACCCAGTGATGCTCAGGGGTTACTCCTGGCTCTGCACTCAGAAATCACTCCTGGCTTGGGAGACCATATGAAATGCCGAGGATCAAACCATGGTTTGTCCTGGGTCATACGTGTGCAAGGCAAATGCCCTATTGCTGTGTCATCACTCCGGCCCCAATGCCTATGTTTTATAGATGAGAAAAGGGGCTTAGAAAAGGTAAGTGACGGGGCCCGGAGAGATAGCACAGCGGCGTTTACCTTGCAAGCAGCCGATCCAGGACCTAAGGTGGTTGGTTTGAATCCTGGTGTCCCATATGGCTCCCCTGTGCCTGCCAGGAGCTATTTCTGAGCAGACAGCCAGGAGTAACCCCTGAGCAATGCCGGGTGTGGCCCAAAAACCAATATATATATATATATATTGAATAACTGGGTTTTTTTTTTTTTGAGCCATATGTTCAGGAGTTACTCCTGGCTTTGTGCTCAGGAATTACTCCTGACAGGGCTTAGGGGGACCATATGAGATGTCAGGAATCAAACCCAGGTTGATCGCTTGCAAAGTAAACATGCTACCTCTGTAATATTGCTCCAGCCCTGACTGATTTGGGGTAGGGGGAGTTGTTGTTATCATTGCTGAAAGTAATTCAGGGTAATTCAGGGCCTCACACAGACAAAGTACATGATCTGTCACTTGAGCTGCCTTGGAGTTCCCTGAACCACTGCTTTGAACCGGACTGGGCCAGGTCTGTTAACCTGGTGCAAAACAGTGATAGAAAGAGCAGAGGTAAGGAGACAGGGATTAAGGCCCTGGAGGTAGACACCTGGAAAAATTGCACCCACTCGCTGTGGCAGTAGGGGAAGTCACCATCCAGGGCTGAGGGCAGCTGATTAGGGTCCACATAATGGCTGAGGGCCTTCAGTGAAGTTAGCACTTCCACCTGCAGACAAAAGAGATGGATCAAGGGAACCAAGATTGGTCAGGGATTGCTCAAATATTTGAGAGTGACCCTATTCAGACCCCTCCCCCAGCACCATTCAAGGCTTACAAGGTATGGCTTTAGGACTCACTTTCTGGGTACCAGACCTATTCTCTGGAAATGAAAGAGTTAAAGTCCAGGCCCAACTCCTGTAAGGAGTGGGCAATACTTTTCACCTTCTACTCTCCAGATTGGTACCTGAGGCAGGCATCACAAAATGGGACCTCGGTACATACTTCTTCTGAGCTGGGTTCTTGGGCCAATCCCTAAAGTGGACTTAAAAGTAGTCAGTGAGGAATGCGTCTCTTCAGGGACTCCTTCCAGGCAGTAAAGACTTGGATCTGGGTAGATTTTTGTGGTGGTTGGGATCCATTTGTTATCCAAGGACTCAGTGTGATTCCCAGTGTAGCAGCAGCAGGTGAGATCATTTTTGTTAAACTGGCTGGGGATCCTGTCCCCAACTACCTTCTCATAACCTGCACTTGGAAATGTGCCCCAAGAGTCTTGGAAACATAAGTAACCCCAAAGTTCTCCTGCTTGCTCTGTGCTCTTTACTCACCAGGAGGAAGCCAGAGACCTTTTCAGTAGCTTCCCAGATAGATGTTGGACATTACATGTTGGACATTACATTCTACATAGATGTAGAACATTACATGGCCCAAACTCAACTATCATCAACTTTTTCACTCCATATCCCAAGGTGATTTAATAAAAATAAATAGCTTTTCAAAGGCAGGCAGAGGGCGCTGCTCACACCCATAGCTGCAGTATAGTCCACATTAAATAAAGGTCACTTTATTTAATAGCCAGGCTATTTTCTGAAGATTGCAGATGGGCAGAACCTGGGAGTGGGAAAGGCTGATAGAACAGGGCAAAACATGAAGGAATATCAGGTCCATAGTGAGAGGACAAGGACTCTCTTCATCTGGCTTGCAGTATGGTTTGGGGGGGTCTCAGTTTTCCCTGCAGGGGGAATCAAGGAGATGTGGAACAGACATGGTGCTGACAATCATGTACTTGTGCCCACCAGGTGAGTGGGGCTAACAGACAGGAAGAATTCTGGGACCCCTTTGCCAAAGTCTGGCACAGAGGCACAATAGCACAGCTAGTGCAGGAGGGACTCCTGGCCCTTCTCTGAACTTCCCACAATTGTGATCTCAGGGCCTCTCCTGCCTCAGGAATTCTGCAATTCTTTGTGGTTCCAGGTATCCCCCCTCACCTGGATGTCAGGTAAGGTCTCCAGCTGCAGTGCAGCCTCTTTCTCCCCGAGGAAGAGGAAGGTTGCAGCCCGAAAGGAGACAGGTAGGAGAGCCTGTGGGAGAGAAGCCATCACAGCTAAGCCACCAGAGCTGTAAAACAGAGATAACCCGCCCTAGCATTCCACCAAAACACAGACAAATGGATCTCAGAGAGGTGCATGAGAGAATCCAGCTGCCAATTTTTATTATATTTTGCTACCTTTAAGGATAAGTCACAGGAAGTGAGATGAGTAGGTTCAAGCAAACTTCCTAGTTGCCCACTCCCTCTGGACCTCAGTTTCCCCATTTCTAGAGTGAGGAGGTCAGACAGTGAGTTGAGCATGAATGTGTACAATTTCCATATCCAGGAATTACTAAGCAACTTCCCCATTATCCCTTGCTGGCTCCAGATGCTCATGAAACTAAGGTTTGACCCAATCAACTTTCAGCCCCAGCCCTAGTGGTCAATGCATGGACCAATTGAGCCAATTGTGGCTAAAGGTTCCCTATAGGATTTAAATAACTGAGGCCTGTGAATGACCTGCCACTAAAAGTATGGTGTTGTTGAGAGTGGACCAGAAACACACAGAGAGTGAGAGAGTAAAGAAGAGAGAAAGAGAGAGAGAGAGAGACAGAGAGAGAGAGACAGAGAGAGACAGAGACAGAGACAGAGACAGAGACAGAGGGACCTGGGTTTCACCACCCTATCTGACTTCACACTTGGGGTTGAATTTCAGTTCTTGGACTGTGAAATGCTAAGAACCAATAAATAATCAGTCTTTATCATCTTTCTCTTGAAGTCTGTTTGGGGGCCAGAGCAATAGGACAGCAGGTAGGGCACTTGGCTTGCCTTGCATGCAGCCAACCTGGGTTTGATCCTGACACCCAATATGGTCTCCCAAGCAAAGCCAGGCATGATCATTGAGTAAAGAGCCAGGGGACCTGAACAGCGCCCAGTGTGTGGCCGCCAAAAATGAAAAACAAACCTATTTGAGGAAATCTGGTGTGAAAGTTACATATTAATCTACCAAGCTCAGTGAGCCTAAATATTAAATAAATATCAGAAGGCTCAACTAGCATCAACCTCAGCCCACTAAATCCTTAGACACCGACTTTAGTAATGCCACAGAGAGATAGGATGATTCTTGATGTAAATTTTGATAATTCCATTTGCTTTTGTGTTGTAACAACAATAAATGTGTGTCTGCAAGGTGGCAGGCTATGGTGGTGGGTGTAAGTTGGGACACTGGTGAAAGGAGGTCAGATTGGTTCTGGGATTGGTGTTTGAACATTTAATGCATGAAACAACTGTATTCTGGACAACTTAGTAAATCATGGTGTTACCATAAAAATTAAAAACAAAAACTCAAACCAGACTTGTTTGGGTTGTGACTAGGTGTCAAAGCGGGTCATTATAGATACTTGGTGTGGGTAGAAGTGGTGGGCTGAGAATCTGCTTGCAGACCCTGGCTTTTCTCAGAAGGGCTCTGGAACTCCCAAACTTGCTAGAGACTTCCCTCCTCCCACTCACCTGTGTGGCCTGCAGGGCACTGATAAGACCAGCTTGTGGGGACTGTTTTCTGGCATCCACCACAAATGCCAGTTCCTTGGCTTTGGCTTCAGGCCTGTGGGTGGCAAACAGAATTATCCAGTCTTGCTGACTGGAGCTTGACTCTCTGGGGCTAAGGCCCTCATGGAAGGTGAGGAAACTGGCTGCAAGAAACTCATTTATTGATGAGCTCTTTGTCCTAAGAACCAGGTGCCAATGTTCTCCCCTCCAGAAGTCCTCCATGATTTTTCTCCAGGCAGAGTCCTCTACTCCTTCCTCCAGTGCTCCCACAGTCATTCACACTGCCTTCTCTTATGCCCTAACGACCTTCATCTTAAGTTTACTATACAAAATGCTGTGGATACAAGGACTCCACACTGACACTGACTTCTAGTGACCATGCTAGGTACTCAGAGCCCATGTAGTTTTTTTCCTCAGGCATGTCTCAGAGAGGGCAGGTGATTGCCTGAAGGCCATACAGCACACTGGAGAGTTTCAGACCTCTGTCTTCCATGCTGAACACTTTTCAGCACAGAAAACCCACTTGTCAGCCCTGCTTCCCTTTGAGGCCAGAAAAGCCTCTCTTCACCTTGGACACGGGGAAGGAGAATCTTAGTGGTCAGCAAGTGGCAGTGATGGATTCCATGTGGTGGGGTACACGGGGAAAGTTCTAAAGGTCCCACCAGTTCATCTATTCTCACCTCTAGCAATGGTACATCTTGGTTACGTTGGGGGCTCAAGTCATAGTCCCAAGCAAATGTCACCTCTGAGATCCCTCCCAACTGGGGACTGGGACTCGGAGGAAGGAAAGATGGTCCTCCTGATCCTTTCCAACATGAAATCCAAATTGTTATGAGGGGCCAGAGTGATAGTACAGTACAGCGGTAAAGAGTTTGCCTTGCATGCAGCCAATGCAGATGGACCGGGTTCGAAAACTGGCATCCCATATGGTCCCCAAGCCTGCCAGGAGCAACTTCTGAGCACAGAGTCAGGAGTAACCCCTGAGTGCCACTGGGTGTGACCCAAAAAACAAACAAACAAATAAAAAACAAATTGTGTATGAGGGTGTAGGGGACACGGAAGGGTGGTTAGAAATCACCCTAAACCAGCCATTCACTCACTCACTCATTCTTTCTTTCACTCTGTTGCCTTGCTCAACCATGTACTCATTCATCCTTTCTTTGTTCAATAAACATGCTATTCAGATTCCAACTCCATGATCATGTAGTCACCTCCTCGGGAAAGTCTTCCCCGATTATTCCAACCCTCCATCCCTCCATTCCTTCACTTTACAATAAATGGTCCCTGTTAGAATCGCCAAGAAACTTGTTAGAAATGCATATTTGGAGTCCACTCTGGGTGGATGGAGGGGAGCAGCTGTTTGAACACCCTCCTGGGAGACATTGCTTTAGTTTGAGAACCCCTCATCCATAGCATTCCCAGTTGCTCTAGAAAGGTGCTCGTCTGGCATTTGCTTCCTGCCTGTGGCTCTTTCCCCAACATGTGACAGAGCCCCAGGGCTGGACTGAGTCCATCCCACTGCAGATGAGTATGGGGTATTCCACAAGGAACCTGGTCCTGGATTCTGGAATGAGAGCTGGGGGATGAGGGCTGAGGAGTCGACTGACCCTGGCCCTTACCTGGGAATGGAGCACAGGAAGAAGAGCAGCTTGGTGACCTCTGACACTGTGCACCATGGCGCCTCCCAGGCCCCTGCAGTCGTGGAGATGAGAAGCAGAGGCCGCCCCAGCCTGTCACGACCACCTGGAGGAGAGAGTACAGTGACATGAGGACTTTAATGGTTCTTGCTCGGAGATCTCAGGCCTTTGTTCATGCAATAACCTTTCCTGTATGCTGCAAACACCAAACCCTTATTCATCCTTCAAGACCCTGCTTAGAAGCTGCTGGGTCCTCTACTGGGGTGGAGGGGAGATTCACTATATCTTTGAGAAACCAGAGAGTCTGGGAATGTGGAGCCAGTATCTCAATTGTCCTGAGATGGTAGAGAATGTCTCAGGAAAGAGGCATCTCCACCCAGAGGCCTACAACTGGGGTCTCCTTTCAGGGGGCATCCTGTCCCTCAGACTGGGACACAGCACAGACTGGGGGCAGCTTGGGGCTGCCCTCAGCGTTTCCTCCCCCAGTGTGGCCACCTCACTGCCTGTGCACACAGCCCTGAACAGCAGGAGGTGAACTCTGATCTGGCTCAGGAAATGATGGAGCTGCTGAACGGCCTGCCCCAGGCCAGTTACTAGCTGCAATGTTCTTTCCTTCACAAGCATGTTTACAGATGGGGAGATTAAACAAAAATAATTCAACAATAGTGACACATGCATCTCTACCTTTAAGACAGGATAAATTGGTTACAGGCACTTGAAACACCTCATGTATGTGCGCTCAGGTAGAACAGGGAAAACACATACCATATAGTTTGCAGCTTATGAATTTTGAAAGAGAGAGATAGAATGGACTCCCAATGAGAAATTTGATCATAGGTGGGGAGGGATGAAGAAGGAAAATGATTCTTTGAATTCACTGGGTGTGCAAATGGCAGCGTAATTATGAGGAGAAAATGCTCTTAGAATTCCGAGATGGACACTCATGTATTTAAGGGTCAGAGAATGAAGCTCTCTTACTTGCTTTAAATTATTTGGGAGAAAATATTTTCTTAAGGCGAACCATGTCAAATGTTCAGAAGTATTAAATTCAAGAAAGGGTATGTGATTGTTCATTATACTCTAGTCCCCAATTTTCCATGCCTGACATCCTCTTTTTTTGTGTGTGTCACAGACAGTGACAGAACACTGAATTAATTTTTTTCCCACAAACAGTGAATTAATTGGAAACTAAAAATACCTGTGTAGCTCTCATGCCATGCAGAAAATGCTGGTTCATGGCCTTAAAAATCACAGTCATTAGGTTCTGGGTGAAGAAATGACTGTGTTACGTCCTGGCACCCATTTTGGGGGGAAACTGAGTCTAGGGGAGAAGCTACCTAGCAACCCTTCCACACATGCATGCACACATCCCATGCTAGTAAAGATGCAGTGAAACCTAAATGAGCCACCTCTGGCTGCCCTGAGACCTGTTACCCAGAAGTTCAATGGCAGCTGCTCTTCACCCTCATTCTGTGGCTTCTTTTTGTCTGAAGAAAGTGTAGGCTGCAGCCCTAGCCTCTGTGTTTATCTGTCCACCTTCTTTCCCCCTCCAAGGGTTGAAGTCCTGATCTTCCAGTGCTATATTGTAAATAGGATCTTTGAAGGGCCACTGTGATCACATGAGGTCCCTGGAGTGGGCCCCTGTTCAATAAGCTCTTGTTCTTACGCCAGCTGAAATCTGGACCCAGACAGACAGAAAGGAAATGCCATGCACACTGAGAAAGAGACCACATTGGCCCTGGAGAAACCCCTTAGAAGGAACAAGCCCGCCCACCTGTGTGCCCCTGGGGCTCATCAGGGCTCTGCGGAATAAGCTTGTGGGACTTCTTTATGGAAGCTCTAGGAAATTATCCCTTTCCCTGTAACCTGCAGCCTAGCCATGAGGGGTCATGTGCCATACCTCAAGGGCGCTGGTGCGGCTCACTTCCCTGCCTTTGTCCCTGCTGTTCTTTCTCCCTGGTGCCCCCTTCCCTCCTGGCTCCATCTGGTAAGATGTTCCTTATTTCCCAAGGCCAGCTGAGATGCCACCTCCTCCAGGAAATCCAAGAGGACCACCTCTTGCCCTCTGGAGAAGCCCTTATCCCAGCCCAGGTCCCCACACAGATAGAACTTCATCCTGGCTCCCAGATCATCCAGCTCAGCAGGTGGAGATGTGAGGGGGCTAGGTAGGGGTTACCACGGCACCCCATATGCTGTTTCCTCTGTCTGGAACACTTTTACCACTCTCTTACATGGATTATGCTCTCTCATGCTATAAGACTAAGCGTTGAGGGGCCGGGCGGTGGCGCTAAAGGTAAGGTGCCTGCCTTGCCTGCGCTAGCCTTGGACGGACCGCGGTTCGATCCCCCGGTGTCCCATATGGTCCCCCAAGCCAGGAGCAACTTCTGAGCACATAGCCAGGAGTAACCCCTGAGCGTTACTGGGTGTGGCCCAAAAACCAAAAAAAAAAAAAAAAAAAAAAAAGACTAAGCGTTGAACTTCCTCCAGGAAGTTTTCCCTGATCACTCACCATCTTCAAGCCTAGGTTGCAGCCCTATTCAGCCCCAGGGCACCATTTTCTTTTTTTTCTATAACAGAAATTACTTGCTGTGTTTCCTTACACTCAAACAGGGGTTTCCTGAGAGCAAAGGGCAACACAAACCAAGGCCTGTTGGATTCTCAAGGCAGAAGCTAAACAATCCACATCAAATGGCAGTACAGACACCCTCTATGCAGGCTGCTGTGTGCCTTGACTTCCAGATGTACACTTCTCCCCTTAGCTACACTAGCACTGGGTCACCCCTTTAGCCTTTTCCAGGATCCCATGAAGCTGAATCCAAGGACTGACATAACCCCCTACCCCAGCTCTTGAAATTTGACTCCTGTTCTTCTGTGATTGGTGAGGAGTCAGGCCACACCCTCCCTACACCTTCCTGCCTCCCTAGCACCCCGTTCTCAGCTTGTGCTTCTAGGAAACCTTTTCCAAGATCATTCCCAACCCCCTCTTAGCAGTCTTACAGAAAATAGAGTGGTCAGATAGGCCCCCAGAAAGAGCTGTAGTAGAATCCATCCACTGTCCTGAAAGAGGAGATCCCTGAGTCTCAGCATGGTCAGGTCCAGTACCCCAAATCTGTGGCCTCCCCCTGTGGCCCACAATCCAAGCACCTGGCAGACAGGCTATCCCGGAGCTCAAGATCTCTGTGCTTAGAGCTGAGATTCCGGTTTCAGGCCCTGGTGGCCTCTTGTCCAGAGGGGTGCCTCTTCCCAGAGGGCCTGCAGAAGCTTCTGGCAAACCAGCCCTTTCCCAGATCACTGGGCCTGAGTCAGCATCTGTGCCAGATGTTTGTGTCTGAGTTGTTCCAGCTGGGAAAACGAAGCAACAAAGAAAAGGGTGTTAAAGCAGAAGACGCGGGTTTTCCTGGGACAGGAATGTTTGCTCTTCTAATAAATAAGAGCCCTTGCAAGGATTCATCCACTATGTGCTAAGCTCTCTATACAGCTGGTGTGTCTCTGAACTGACAAATGGTTCTGATTGTTACCTCCCCACTTCCCAACCATTGCATAAGAAGGGAAGACCTATTATTTGAGAAATGAAGTCCTTGGCTCAAGGACATCCCACCACTAGTACTTGGATGATCTTAGCTTCACACAGATGTGAGGTTTCAAACGCCTTGACATGTGTTTCCCCCCCCCCCCCAACTCCCTGCACTCTGGTCTCCTTCATAGGAGTGTGTCTTTATCTTTACCCTCACTCTTGGCCAGACTGGGTTTGGGGGAGGAAAGGGAACACAGTGCTCTCCCCGATCCTTTTGGTGGGAACGGTGCTTTCTCTGGGGCCTCAGGGACTGGCCTCTGTCCTCCCAACAGTGAGAATTTACGCCCAAAGGAGGGAGGTGTGGACGATGTTCTGCTCCAATCCGGGTCCACAGTGGGCTCTGAAAGATCCTGGTGGCTTAGTGGGTTCCTGTCTGCCACTTTGGCTTCAGTTCCTGGAGCAGCAGGGGGAATGACTGGGCACAAGTGGGGAGAAGATGCTTGTTTGGGTCCAGGCCTGGGAGGGACCACTCTATCCAAGAGAGCCAGAGGTCCTGGAGTCTCGTTGGCAGCAGATTCCTCTGAGATGCCAGTCCTGGAGCCAGATGCCCAAGGTAAAGGACTCAAGAGGCCACTGATCTGGGCCTTTGGGGCCTGGAGTTCTGAGCGACTGGTGGGGCCTTCAGGATTCACTGTCCCTCTCACATCCCGAGCATAGGGCTTCTGCTCCAAGCTGGGGGACTTGGCACTGGTGCATTTGTCCAGCAAAGGTGGCCTGTTAGCCTCTGAGAGAGGAAGCATCCTCAGAGAGTCAGAGATTCCCTTCATTCTCATCCGTTCTTCTGGGGCTTCCTGAGGAGGACACCTCTTTGGTATCTTCACCTCTAGGTGGGGAGACCCCTGGCTGCTCCTTGGGGAAAGGTCCAATAGGGCTACATAGTCGCCCTCCAAGTCCTGGCTGGCCACAGGGTCCATCCTGAAGGCCCCCTCTCCAGGTCGGGCTTGTTCCACCTTGATGAGTCGCGGGTATTTGTTTCTGGGCATTGTGTACTTGCTAAGGGCCAGACTTCGGGTATGAAGCCCCTGACTGTCTGGGGTCTGGTGCAGCTCTCGGGGGCTGCTTAAGTCTAGTGCCTCTAGTTGAAAGGACTCCCAGGTGGGGGAAAGGACAGTCTCAGCTTGGGGGGTGTCATCCACAAACTCTGGGCTGGTGATCTTGGCCCAGGGCACTGGGGCGATTCCGTTTTCAGATGCTACCAGGCAGCTGTGGAGCCGATGTCCCCCGGAGGCACCATTGAGGGCCTCCAGCCATGCTGGTGTGAAAAGCTTTGGGTAGGAGGACTCAGGAATTGGCCTGGAGTCCACAGTGCGGAGGTCGGCTGAGAGGCACTTGATGGCAAGGCAGACAGACTGCTCCTCCCTCGGCTCTGCCTGGAGGAAAAAGTCCCCTGAGCGCAGCAGGAGGGGACTAAGTGGGGCCAGGTGGACCACAACCTCTCCACTTAGGCATAGAGGCCAGCCCTGGTGCAGGAAGAGACGGTGTGAATGGGGTACCTGTGGGGAGAAGAGATGATGTTAGGGAATGGATTCAAGGCCCCCCCTTGTTAGCATCCTAGGGCTTTCCTTTCTCCCCTCTCCCAGTGTTCTTAAAGAGATGAGGGGCCTTGGGTGCTTCATCTAAGGCCCCTGTTCTAGGGATCCTGGAGTTGTGCAGACCTGATAGTAAGTACCCCCTCAATGCCGGGTCTCCTGTTAATCTCCTGTTTTACTGGGTTCTGTCTCTGACGTAGGAAGAACTTGTCAGCCTACGCACACAAGGCAGTGTTGTTTGTAGGCCTTGAACTATCTCTGGCTCCCTTCTTCTCCCACCTATCCAAAGCTTCTCTCAAGCCAGCACTCCATTTCCAAGTTTAGAAGACATGAGTGCCAAGGTCTGAATTGCTGTTTCGAGTAAATTACCTAACTGCTTTGAACTTCAATTGGGACTAATAATATGTATTGGTATTATTGGGTAGGTATGAGATGAAGTGAGATGTTTTATATGTGTGTGTATAAAAAATTACCAACACAATGCCTAGCATAAAAGAGGTAGATGTTTGAGTACATTTTAATTCCCTCTCCGGTTGACATTTACCCTTTGAAAAATGGTTGGAATTGCCAATTGAAAAATAAAAAGGTCACTTTCTACATGTATACTGTTCTCTAATTCTATGGTAAAGAGTTTAGATGGAAGCTGAAAGGAAACGGAATAAGAACAAGGGAACCCTGACACTGTCACTAATTTGCCGAATGACCTTGTAGAAAGTCAGCCCACTCTTCCAAGTGTTTGTTATGTGACTATTATTTATTTATTTACTTCCCATCACTGCCAACACCGTGATGAGTGCATGACACTTAATTTTGTAGGGAGAGGGTTAGCACAGATAGGACCAAGTACAGACATGATATCGGGAATCAAACTCAGGCCTTGCATATGCTGTGAGATGTTTATTTAGCATGCAAGTAAAACTATTTCTTAAATCTTGATTTAAAATATAAAGAAAGGCAGGAAAGGTGCCAGAGATGCTCTCTATGGGTGGGTAAAGACAGCAAATTCCTCTGGAGCCAGTCTTCCCATCCATCTTAGTGAGTTCCCACTGGGATGTGCCGATGTTGCTCAACAGTGACACCATGTGGCAACAGTGGACAACAGCTCCATTAGGGCAGGACCTGATTCCTGGGTAAGCCCTGGGACAGACTGTTATAACTTGGATGTGCATATAGGAGGCCCCTCTGGGGTGGGGGGTGGGGTCCTAGGGAGCTTACTAGTCAGGAGGCAAGTATTTTCCTGGGATTCTGAGGTCCAACCATATTGTGCCCCAGGCTGATAATGAATAAACCAGCTGTGCCCTCCACTTATCACATACTTTCCCTCACCTGCTTGAAGAGACAGAATGATAGGCCGGCCAGGCATTCTGCATTATGGAGATGAGAATAAGGGTCATCCTATCTTAATCTCACAGGAGGAAGTGAGCACATGATGGTCCTCAACTTGCCAAGGGAAAGAAACTGAGGCACAGGAGGTGAGAGGCTTGAGGTGAAGCCACACAACAGAGAAAGGGCAAGAGTGAGATTTGTGCCTGGACCTTCCTATTGGGAGTCAGCTGTATCTGTCCCCAGCTTCTAGGCTTCATTTGTGGGTGGTGTTTGCCATTGAGGAAATAGGTGTTAGGAGGCTGTGCAGAGACAAGCCCATTCTTATTTCTGAGAGGATTAGAAGAGAGACTAGGGTCTAGAGTGATAGTACAACAAATAGAGAGTTTGCACGCAGCTGAGTTGGGTTTGATCTCCAGTAACCCGCATGGTTTCCAGACCTTGCCAAGAGTGAGTCTTGAGCACAGAGCTAGGAGTAACTTCTGAGTACCACTGGATGTGTTCCCCTGTCCTCCCCAAAAGAAGAGAGACTAGTTCTTGAGTACCCACTGCAAGACAAGCTTTGGTCCAGCCACATGACTGGCCTTAAAGGTGGGAAAGAGGTGAGTGATCTCCACTTTTTATGGAAGAAAACTGAAGCTTTGAGAAGTGCGGTAAATCTCCCAAGTTCACAGTGTTGGATGATGGATTAGATCCAGAAGTACCAGAGGTCAGCTGTAAATCCCTTCCTATGAGGTGACCCAGATTCACTGGCCATGATATTTACAGCCTAAAATCTACATTTTTTTTGTTTTGTTTTGGGGCCACATCTGGTGACACTCAGTGGTTACTCCTGGCTCTGCGCTCAGAAATTACTCCTAGCAGGCTCAGGAAACCATATGGGATTCCCAGGATTAAACTCGGGTTGGCCACATGCAAGGCAAATGCCTACCTGCTATGCTATAGCTCTAGCCCCTAAAATCTACATTTTCATGAGATTGGACCTCATGCTTAGGACTTACTCCTGGCTCTGTACTCAAGAATCAGTTGTGGTGGTACCAAGAATTAAATCTCATCAAGCCAGGTGAAAGGTAAGTACCTGGGCCCGGAGAGATAGCACAGCGGCGTTTGCCTTGCAAGCAGCCGATCCAGGGCCAAAGGTGGTTGGTTCGAATCCCGGTGTCCCATATGGTCCCCCTGCCTGCCAGGAGCTATTTCCGAGCAGACAGCCAGGAGTAACCCCTGAGCACCGCTGGGTGTGGCCCAAAAACCAAAAAAAAAAAAAAAAAAAAAAAAGAAAGAAAGGTAAGTACCTTAATTACCATATTATTTCCCTACTCCCATCTGATTAGCATTTAAGTCACCTACATCACAGAATAAAAAATGAAGAAAATAAAATCTTGTGAGCTTTGTCTCTGAAAGAAATGGGCCCACATGATAGTATAGCAGGTAGGTGTTTGCCTTGCATGTGACTGACCTAGGTTCAGCATGGTTCCCTGAGCACAGAGCCAGAGGCAATTCTGAGAACTACCAGGTATGGCTCAAAGACAAAAGAGTAAGAAAAAGAAATAAATGGGGAAAGAGATAGCACAGTTGTATTTTTCATGGCTAGCTAAAGGAAGTGGGTAATAGGGACGCTGTCCTGGAGAGAGAGAGAAGGATGGGATATATGTGGAAAAAAAAAAGTAATGCCTGGGGCTGGAGAGATAGCATAGTGGTAGGACACTTGCCCTGCATGCTGTTGACCAGGGACAGATCTGGATTCGATCCCTGGCATCCCATATAGTCCCCCAAGCCTGCCAGGAGTAACCCCTGAGCATCACCGGGGGTGGCCCCAAAACAAACAAACAAAGAAACAAAAAAAGTAATGCCTGGGAGATGGCTCAAAGGGTAGAAATTCATGCTCTGCATGCAGAACCCAGTGTGATTTCCAGCACTGCATAGTGTCCCGAACACTGCTGAGTGTGCCACCCCTCTCCTTAAAAAAGAAAGTTAAAAAGTACTGCCAGTGTGGGCATGTGGAAGTTGGCTACATATGTTCCCATGAGAATACTCCTTCTCTACCATATATATATATATATTTGGTAGAGAAGGAGTATATATATATATATATGTATATATATATATATGTATATATATATGAAAAGAAAAAGGGTCGGTGAGGTGGCGCTAGAGGTAAGGTGTCTGCCTTGCAAGCACTAGCTAAGGAAGGACCGCGGTTTGATCTCCTGGCGTCCCATATGGTCCCCCCAAGCCAGGGGCAATTTCTGAGCACTTAGCCAGGAGAAACCCCTGAGCATCAAATGGGTGTGGCCTGAAAAACCAAATATATATATATACTCCTTCTCTAATACTCCTCCTCTGGAGACATTTGTGAGCCAGGCACCATATTGAGCACAGGGTCCACTAATTCTGGCCCATAAGCCCGAGCTCCTCCCAAAGCTTGTTTGTAACCTATAAAATGGTACACATGGTCCCCTCTGCTTTCAGCTCCTTCCATGTCCTGACAGGATGGAAGTGCTCTGAAAATACAAAGGGAGATGGAGGAGAAGACTATCAGCTTCATACTGATTCCTGGGCCTGGTGTGGCCAGATTGGGCATTAGGACACAGCTGGCAAACCTATAATAGGTGTGGGCAACTTTCCAGCATGGGGCCTAGGAGAGGTTGGATTCTGGGCTTCCTACTCTTTCCTCGAAATAGACTACACTCTGGCCATCCAGGCATGCACAAGACTTGAGCCTGGATAATCCTGGTGCCTACTCCTCTGGCACAGCCATTGACCAAGGATTGGACATAGGAACTTTGTTTGGCCAATCAAAATCCTTCCCTGAGACTTTTCCTCTCTGTAGTTGTAAAGCTCTTTCTTGTTTCTCTCCGACACTTCCCTGGGTTCCAGCCTTGTGTGAAGACAGTTAGGTTGATGCCGAGAGCAAGGAAACACAAATCCAGAAGAAAGAAATGCTCCATAAGAGGAATGACTGAGGTGTGCGTGGGGACAGTGTCATTGCAAGCCCTAACCACATCATTCTGTTCTTACTAAGCATCGTCACCATGTTCCTGACCAACACATGACTCTTTCTGGTTACCTCAAAAGATAACCCACACCCAGGTTTGGTTCTGAAGGGGTTTCCAGGATGAAATCAAGAGATCTGCCATCTTACTCCCTGCAAGGGATCTTGGGAAGGCTGGAACAGACTTTGCTGTGCCCATGGAAACTAACTCTTGCCCACTGTGGGCAGGCTCCCAGGACTCACCCACAGGATGCCCCTCATCTGGTCTTGCTGGTGGCTCCTGAGTGGGCATGTACCATCCCAGCCTCAAGGGGGAAGCACAAGATCATCTGCCCGCTCAGGTTAGGGCCTGAAATCTTCCTTTGGTACCAATAGAAAACCAGCCCACAATCTCCACTCCACCTAAGATAAGACCCCCTCTTGCTCTGCTCGCCCTGGCCCTAATCACTCCCAACTTACACAGGCTGCTTCCCGCACTTGCTCACACAGGCGCTTGGCGGGGATCAGGAAATCCAGCAACAAGCGCAGCCCATCGCCCTGGAAGTCAGAATCCAGGACTCGGAACACCTGGCCCAGGATGGTGGGTGCCGTGGCCTCAAAGGGTGGATAGAGGCCTGCCAGGGCATGCTGGATGGCTGCATCTAGGGATGGGGTGTCCTGAGGGGCAGGAGGAAAGGACAAAAGTGAGAGTTGCAGTGAGCATGGCTTGAGACCTCCCAACCTCTTGTGACTCAGGACTCTCAAACCCTCTGACCTTCCTCCTACCAGTTCTCCTCCCTTACTACATCCATCCTCCATTCTGATCCTCAAGTGCTCTATCACAGGCCACCTCAGGACCTTTGCACTGGCAGTTTCCTCTGCCTGGACTAGTCCTCAGCACAAACTCATCCCCTCTCTCCTGTAGGTTTCTGCTGAACCAAGGTGGAATAGAGCAATGTGCTGAGGCACCAAGGTAAGAGCTGGGGGTAAAGGAGTCTCAGGGTCTCCCACTCTCACCACTAAGTCCCCCAGATGGACACCCCAGTAAACTCATTGGCTGCTGAGTGAGTCAAGTGGCTGTGGGTTTCCCATTGGAGTGGCAGGCTCCAGGGCAGTGACTCTTTGATATTATGACACAGATATCTTGACCCTGAAGAATTGTTGAGCCGAAACAGCACACTGCCTTGACTGAACACAGAACTAGCAGGCCTGTAACTAGGCATTTTCTGAATATAACTCTGCTGTGTGCAGCCCAATTCAAACAAACAAACAAACACACAAAAAAAACAAAGATGGAGATGAGTTATCCACTCACTCTCAAGTTAGGTGGATGTGGAAGAGACAGAGGGAATGAGACTAACTGAAAGAGGATGGAGAGATACACCACTGGCTTTAAAAACAGACCAAGGGCCAAAGGATGTGCTTTTTTAGCAGAAGGAAAGGCAAACAAGTAGCTTCTCCATGAGCAGCTTCAGAACCAGATAGTACAGGAGTATGGCATTTGCCTTGCATATCGCCAACCTCAGTTCAATTCCCAATACCAAATATGGGCAGACACTAGAGCTCCACCAGAAGTGATCTCTGAGAACAGATCTACAAGTAAGCCCTGGGCACTACAAAGTGTGCCTCCCTCCATATATATATATATATATATAACTATTATATATACATGTACATATATATATATATGTTCCAACCTTAGGAGAAACCAACATTCTATTCATTACTTCACATGGCCTAGTCCATGATAGTGGCTAAATCAGAAGTGTGGAATAATGAGCTAAGGATTCCTCCAGTACCACTCTTTCTCCATCAGTGGGACAATGCCCACAGCTCTCAGTGACAGAGTTGTGGTGCTCCCTCTCATGCCAGGGGAAGCAAATGGAAGTGTCTGGAGCCTGAGCTCCATCTGCCAGTGAGGGCTACAAAGCAAGAAGAGAACAAATTCGAATCCAACTTTAAGGGAGTCCAGAAACATCCTTTTCACGCTCATGACAAGGTCCCTGGAGATGGGAAGAGAACTAGGACTTTGGAGCGTAAGAACCCAGCATGTCTTCATCCCAGCAAGGCCAGAAAGTTGGAGTGCAGGGATCTTAGTTCAGGACATTCAGATAAAATCAGGCCAGGGCATGGCTGCAGAATACAAGGTTTTAGATAAGTCCACTATTGATATTGTTACAATGATGACACTGACAGCTTCCTTCTGTTTTTTGGGAGGTGAATTGTTGGTAGGCTTTTTTTTTTTTAAACTTCTTTCTTGGGAGGGCACACCCAGCAGTGTTTAGGGCTTATTTCTGTCTATGTGCTCAGGGATAATTCCTGGTGGGATTCAGGGCCCATATGGGATACATGGTCATCTGTATGCAAGGCAAGTGCCTTGAATTATCTTTGCACTATTGCTTCAGCTCCACCACCCCCAAAAGTTGTTTTCTTTAGGGGAAAGTAAACCATGGCAGCATGGATTGTCTGAAACTAGGACCATCTGGCTATGCCACACGCCCTGAAGTTTCCAGAGCTTTGCTCTCCCTTTTTCTCTCCATCTGAGGTTGGCACAGACAGAAGGATGCTAGGGGTGGTATCCTAGTTGCAGAGGAAACTTTCCTGGTCCTCACCTCAGAGCCATGACTCTCAGGGTGTAATTCCTTGCCCTCTTATTCCTGTCACTGACAACTGGCCTCCCCTCTGTAGCCTGTACCCCAACCTCTGACAAACGAGGCACTGAAACGTCTCTGCCCTAATGTGCCTCAGTTTCTCGAGCTGTTTATGGGGTTCTTAGTCCCTATCCTATATCACTTCAGATGATTGTTCTGGTGCTACCAGGAGACAGTGGCTGGACAAGGTCTTGCTTAAGAAGCTGAATGTGGCTGCTGTTGTTATTCGTTCTCCCTCCTTCCTCATCCTCCTGGCCAGAACTCCAGCCACACAGTCTGTGTGCAGACTGGCTCCCCGCCTGTTTTGTGAATCTACTGCGTCACCCCAGGATGACAAGGGTTTCCAGGCACCTCCTGGGTGCCAGCTGTGGCCCGTCTCCTCTTGTGTAGCCATACAAGGCTCCCTGGGCTAAGCAGAGCCATCCCACTTGGCAGATAAAACAGACGCCGATCTTGCCCAAGATCACAGAAAAGAGAAAGACAGAGCAGGGATCCTGCCCAGGTTGGGTCAGCCGAATCTGGCCTCTTCCTATGGCCTCTCATACCTCATCTGCTTGGGGACCACCAGTTGCCACTGCCTGTCCAGCACCCTCTGAGTGGGCTTAATAAAGCTGTTTTCACTTGCGCCTGCAATGCCTTTGGCTTCCAGAAATTGGCTTCACTGGATGCACACTGTAACCATTTATGGGGCAGTTGGTAAAGAAAAATGTTCCAAGTTAAAAAGACTCAGAGTTTTTGGCTAGAATGATACCTGCTCCAGGATTGCATGCCAGGGGCTCATCATTGGTTCAAGTTTTAGGGGATCAGTGGCAGCGTGGGAGGGGGGAGCACATTTAGGAAGAAAAATTGGCTGCCCTCCATTCAAAACTAACCAGGCAGCCCAACCCTGGACCACAGGAACCCAAACCCCGCAGGCCAGACGTAGGCCCCTCAAAATGATTTCTGTGAAACTTAATCGACTCATTCCCATTTCTTCTCAGCCAGTGCCGCTGGGCTGGGTCTTTAACTGTTCCCAGGCAAGGAGTGATGTCAGATGCATCCAAGGCCGAGATGGAAAAGGTGAGACCAACCAGGTCCCAAAGACTAGCCCAGGCCATAACTTTTCTCCTATGGTCCATAGCCACAGGAGGACCCTGCAAGATGGGAGAACCTCGGGGACCTTTGCATGGATATGCAGAACCATTAATGGGGTCAAAGCACACAGAAGTGTCTGTTCCTTTGAGTACAGGAAAAAAGCAGCAGTATGAGGCTTTCAATGTCATTACCAGGACCTTCTTACTAGTCCTGTAATCTTAAGTAACAGACACATAAAATACACAAGTGGATGGATTTCATATATTTGAACCCTCTAGAAACATTACCCTGACTCCCAGCCTCACAAGAAAACTCCTTCCCAGACAGATTCCCCCTCCCCTTCCTAGGAGAAACTGTTCTTCTGGCTAGAGAACAGTCTTTTTAAAGAAAAAAATCCCTGTATAGTTAGTCTCCACTGTGTAAAAGTGTGAGTAAGCCAAAAGGCCTGATGGAATAAAGTGTTAGCTGTAGTTACCCTCAAGCATGTGAGTGGCAGGGGCTTATAAGGCACCTTTTAAATTTTCTTTAAAAATACAGTTGGCTGGATTTTCCAAATGTTCTTCTGTAGAACTTTTATAATGTTGGGGGAGGAGAAGCAGAGAATAAAAGTGCAATTGTGTATGTGGGGTGTGGGCATGTGTGTGTAAGTATGTAAGGCTGTTCCCTTTTTAAATGGTCTCACCAGATGTTGTTAGTTGGCTCTTTTGAGATATGAGTGAACTTTTCTTAAAGGTCCAGATTTCCCCATTCTATCCAATAGGTCAAGACTTTAGCATCACTTAGCTCCAGCAGCACCTCAGCTTGGAAAGAGAGAGGATTGAGAAGTGTGTAGATGACACTGCCAGGGGGTTGCCCTTACTCCATCTTGCTCTCCAGGTAATAAGTGCCCAGGAAGGTGGAGTTCTGCTCTTGACTTTCTGGATAGCCTTGACCTCAGTTTCCCCGTCTCTGAAATGAGGGCACTGGGCTCATCTCTCTCTCTCTCTCTCTCTCTCTCTCTCTCTCTCTCTCTCTCTCTCTCTCTCTCTCTCTCTGCCCTTCTAGTGGTGAATTCAAGAATTCAGAGAATTCTAATAGTCAAAGCTCCATCTATATTTCAAAGAATAATCATGCTCAGGAAGGTTTCATAGGTGGTGATTAGGCACACTAACATGATGAACTACCATGCAGCTATAAAAAAGATGAAATTGTGCCTTGTGCTATAGTTTAGATGGAATTGGAGAGTCTCATGTGGAATGAGATTAGTTGGAGGGAGAAGGACAAACACTGGATGTTCTCACTCATAGGTGGAAACAAAGCAAGGGTACAAAATACAAAAGGTTTGCTTCAATAACAAAACTTAGACTCTGATGATGGGGCTTAGGAAGCCCAAGATGTGGTATTGAAAGGTTCTTGTGTATGTATGGTGGAGGTTATTGGCCCACGGATGGTGGATGGAGTGTGAGCACATCATGCAAATAGTGACATTCTTGTTAGCAATTTGACTTTTGTTAAAAAGAAAAGCCGAGGCCCTTGCACTCTGGAATCAGGCCCAAAGAAGATCTGAGGCAGCAGTGACAGCTCCCCATACTGAAGGGTCTGCTGGGGTACAAGAGAGAAAGGAAACACCTCTAGGCCGAGGTGAGGGCCCACAAGAACCAACCTCAGGCTCTAGGGAATCATCAGGAAAAGCAGGACCTGAGATCTCCCTCACAGAGTGCTCCCTTTGCCAGCATCATCCCAAATACTGCTAGTTTAATAAAACCTTCCTGATTTGGGGGACCAAAGGGGCCTCCCAAGCAGTGCTCAAGGATTTAGAGGGTTAGTTAGTTTCTGATGACTATTGGTCAACTGGGCTACTAGGATTAATGGGCTGGCCCAGCTAAGCAGAACTTTTCATGCCTAGGAGGGCTGAGAGCTCTCACAGTTTCACCCACCCGTAATTTCACTATTTCACATGGTTTCCCAAGGGCTTCACCTAGAGGTGCTGGGGAGATGCGGGGGGACTATGGGATGCTGGGGATGGAACCCCCTCCCTGTGTATGCAAGGCACCTTTTAACTTTTCCTAACTTCTGAGCTCTCCCTTCCAGTGTTTTAGAGGTTGGCCACACACCCCCTTTCAAAGAGTATGATGCCCGGTGAGGGGGGTGGAGTTTTATAGAGGGAGGTTAGTGCCCCCCTAAACTTCTCCAGGCTGCTGATTCTAAAGCCAGTGTCCATGCAGCCGACTGCCAGGAAGTTTCTGCTTGTGTCCAATGATGTCTTCTGCTTAAATCTTTTTTTTTTTTAATTTTTGTGTGGGTGGAGGTATGAGTGAGAATTGGCTCCTTATTTAAGAAAAAAAAAAAAAAAAGACAAAACAAAGCTTTCAGAAATTGGCAAAAGAATCCTGAGAGGGTGTCCTGGGAAGCCAGTAGGCACCAGAAGACCTGTGTTCAAGTCCATTTGGGGCTTGTTTGCCATTTGGGAACTATGAGAGGTTCCAAGGCCTTTCTGAGCCTCAAATTTATGTTTGTTCCTTTCTCTTTCTTTATCCATCCAAGCTCCACAATACTGCTACTTCTTAACTATTTCTTAGCACCAAAGCTGGGGACTCAGTTGCTCTGTGAAGCCTTCCCAGACTTCATAGTATCTTCCCAACAGTCCTAAGGGGAACACTCTCAATCCTGATGGACGGGTTCAGAAGCTGAGCTCCAGGCTCTCCCACCTCCCCACTAGTCTCACCCTAATTCCTAGAGGAGTATCTTAAGTCCAGAATACGTTTCTATCTGCATTTCCAGCCTTGGGTCTAAAATAAAAGAAAGATCCCCAAGTTTTCTCTTGGAACTCCCTCCTGCCCCCTGCAAGCCCCAACCTTCCTCACACAACTGCACAGGAAGCGACTTTAACCCCTGTCCCGTCTCATGCTGTGTTCTAGTTGACCCTCCAGCCAGACCCCAAATTTGCTGCAAGGCCCCAATGGAGAGGCTCCAGCTCTGCTCAGGGCAGAGGGGCCAACAACAAAGACCCCCAGTTCTCTCTCCTTCCCTTCCCTCTGTGGATAGAGGGAAGAGAGCAGAGCAGGACCTGGGGTCCTGGGTCATGCATGAGTCTGTCTACCCCTGCTAATGAGGACAGTACAGGCACAGACCCCTGCCAAACCCCAGTCTGGCACCCCTGGACAGAAAGAACCTAGGCGCCTAGGGTCAAGGAGTTGCTAGGCGTTACCATGGTGACGGAGGGCTGCTGCTTCGGTCCAGGGCGGTGGTGCAGGCGCCGTCTGGAGTCCTTTGGTCTGTCTCTGCAGGTCTCTGGGTGCAATCCTCGCCTGCCTAACACTGGGGCGCTCAGGTCGGGGCACCGGGGGAGGGAGAAGGAAAGGGAGCTCGGGATGGCGGGCGGCGGGACAGGGGAAGGGGAGAGACCAGACGAGAGGCTGAGGCTGGCCGGGCAGGAGGGGTGGCTGCGGGGCGGGGCGCCGGGACCCCGCCCGGGTGGGTCGCTCCACTTTGTGCCGGCGCCCAGCCCCGCGCCCCGCCTTGCCGGCAGCCGTGGTGATGGGAACCAGGCGCCCCGCTTCCAGCAGAGAGACGAGTTGGCTGCCAGGAACTCAGCCTGTCCCGCCGCATTCCCTGACCCCGGTTCGGTCCCCCACCCCCAGGCTCACCCGGGCGTGTACTGCCACGGGTAGGGATCAAGGCAGAACTCGGCTCCTTCAACAAGTCGGGTTAGAGTCCTAGGCTTGGTTGTCGGGTCTGGGGATTAGGGCAAATTATGAAGGGTCTTCAACTTCCATTTCCTCATCTGTAGAATGGGCCGATGAAATAAATCATTATTGTCATGAGGGTGGTGATAATGAAATGATGGTGGTGGTGGTGGTGGTTTTGGTGGTGGTGGTGGTGGTGGTGGTGGTGGTGGTGGTGGTGGTGGTGGTGGTAGTGATGGTGATGTTAATAATAGCATATGTCTCTTGAATTCTAACACAGGACTCAATATGCATTCCCATTTTCTTTCCCAGTGACTCTCACATCCAGCTCCACTGTGATGTCAAATTCAAGACTTAGAGATGCTGGGACTATTTACTAGTCTGGTTTCTCCTGGATCATGTCTGACATTGATGACCTTGGCCAAACCTTAGCTTCTCGGCTTTGGAGTGATACTAGAAACAAGATGGTTGCCTGCTAGAGGACTCTGGAGTTTTTCCATTTATTCCTCAAACAGTCAGTATGAAAGTCTCTACCATTGGGTAACACCCAATTTAAGGAAGGAGAGAGGCCAATTGTGTCTGGAGAGATAGTATGGGGGTTAAGGGGTTTGTCTTGCAGTGCAGCTCTTCTGGTTTGATCCATGGCATTGGAATTAATTCAGTTGGTCATTGCACCTGGTCCAAGTGCACTGTCAGGGTCACTTCTAATCCAAGAGCCAAATAACCCATGAATACCTATGGCTGTACTCTTCTTTAAAAGAAATAGATGGTTACTTAAAAGGAAATGGACTCAATATTAGGATGGAAATCAACCTGAAATAGTTTATACAGAAGTGTTCTCTCTATTCCACCCCTTGGGTCTCTTGACATCCTTAATGCTTTATTCCCATACATGTTCTTCAAAAACTGCTTTCTGATATGGCACAACTCGACAAGGAACCAGAAATGCATACACACATGCATGTATACTCCTTTGCATGGTTTAGCCTCATGCTGTGCTCATCTCTCCAAGTCTCTGAGTCATCTTTTGTAGGACAGAATAATATTGACTTCTTCATAGTGATAAGGTGGTGATTAACAAGTTCATGAATGTAAAATATTTTTATGTGTCTGGTACACAGCAGAATTATCTACAACACATAAAATAGTGGTTGTGTGTGTGTGTTTTAATGTTTGGGGGCAGTGGTTGTGAAATCAGCTTCCAAATACACAGTCTTAACCTACTGGATTGGACAAGATTCATCTCTGGGGAATTTCCAGAGGATTTTCCAAAAACTGCTCGAGTATCCGTTTCCTTTCTCTTTGGTAAACGAATACTGAATCATGCTTCAATCTCTGCTCTAGATTATGAGAAACAACAAAGTTCATCACTGTCCTTACATACGATAGAGATGGAAGAAATAGGAGAGCAACATAGAAGTGGGTTCAGCTACTTGCTTTGTAGCCGCTTCCCTGTTGGGGTCATAGTTTCTTCAGCATAAAATGCAGGTCAACACTCCTCTCCTTGCCTGACTTTTGTGAAATTCAGTGAGATAATTTACTAAAAGCATTAAAATGGTGCTTAGAGTATGGTTTTTAGCAAACAGCTATGTTTGCCACCTATGTTTCTACCTAGGTTCCCAGGCCTAGAGAGTTCTCCTAGCGACACTCACTTGAGGAAAGGGAGATGTCTAATTCAGTGTCATATGAATTATAAATAAATATAAATATATATTTATATATTATAAAATATATAAATTATATTATAAATTATATATTATAAAATATATAAATATATAAAAATATAAATAAAATAAATATTAATAAATAAAACTTATTTATGCAATATAAATTTATATTTTTTGCTTCTTGCTTCTTCATTAAGGCTAGCAACTACTGACCACACACACATATTAATCCTTCTCCTACCCATGGTAGACATCATAGTCAATTACAGAATTTCCTGTTGATCCTAGAAGCAGCCTCAGAACCCTCCTGAACATAGAGCCAAGGAAGCTGTTATCAGTGAGCATGCTTTGGTTTGAAGAAAATGCCTGTTTGTGATGTGTAGTCTATAATGAGGAAGGTGAATGAGCTTTCTTTATTTAGGGAATGTGGCTCAGCAGTGAGCACTGCCTTTTATGAGAGCCCCAAGTTCAATTTGCAGCACACACACACACACACACACACACACACACACACACACACACACACCCCTTATAATATTGCACTGAAGGGCCTGCAGTGATAGCACATTGGTAGGGCATTTGTCTTGCACATGGCCAACCAGGAATGGAACTGGGTTTGATTCCCGACGTCCTATATGGTCCCCCAAGCCTACCAGAAGCAATTTCTGAGTGCAGAGCCAGGAGTAACCTCTGAGTGCTGCTAAGTGTGGCTCCAAAACCGAAAAAAATAAATAAAAAGGTTGCACTGAAGACACATACTCTGGAGTCAGAAGACTTAAACTGAACTCCCTAATGACATATCATGAGTAGATTCCAAAGCATTTCATGAGTCATAGAATGTACAACTTAGCTCTTTCTTCAAGAGCATGTCTATCATAGACAGGTATATATATATATATATATATATATATATATATATATATATATATATATATATATATGTGTGTGTGTGTGTGTGTGTGTGTGTGTGTGTGTGTGTGTGTGTGTGTGTGAGATGTATTCAACTTCATAAACCTTCCTCTGAACCCCAGCTCTCCCAGAGGTACAATGGAGACAGTAATCCTTGCTTCATCTCCTAGGTCTGCTGTAAAGAAAGAGCCACAATCATTTGTCATGTTCTGCAGGGGCCAAAGACTCTGAGGTGCATTCCTTGATCTCCTCTCCATGTCAGGGGCAAAGTGCTGGGTGTTGGGTCCCAGAGCAAACCCAGCAGACAGAGTCCCTTCCTGCATGTTGCTCACCGTGTCCTAGGGGACCAGATCTCAAGGATAAATGAATGCATCATGCACATCTCAATACAGCAGTGAGAGGAAAAATCAATCACAGATCAAAGAAATCCAGTGGCTTCCAGGGGTTTGAGAAGGCCATCATGAATTCTGAAGGAAAAGAATTAGGTATGTGTGTGGGGAGGGGGTGTAGCAAGTCAGAGAACAAATACATGCCAAATCTTAGTGGTTGGAGAGAGATGGGCTGGAGGGAGGGATTGGATGGGAAGAAGGGGGGAGGCGTGGGCAAGGCCCCAAGATCCCAGAGTTTGAATGCTCTCCTCAGAGTCACAAGGCACCATGGGAGGCAGTGGGGAGGGAGTAATATGATCCAATTCCCTTGCTTTGTTTTTTTAAAAGATTCCTCTAGCTGCTGGGGTGAAGGAAATGGTAGACAGGAATAGGGGCTGCCTGGGGAGAGAAGAGTCAGCAGCATGGAGAGTGGGAACTGTCCAGGACTCAGAAGCCAGGGAATAACTTGAAACTAGAGGTGCTCCCTCTCCCCCCATTTGAATACTGCATCCCTGGGCTTCCTCTTTTCCTCCCAGTCCAGACCTCTCTTGTTATTGTGGGACAGACTCCACAGATGATTCATCCAGAACTGAGGTTTCTTATTCCAGCCGTCTCCCCTTCCCGAACCATTCCCTGATGAAGCCCTGTGGGCCCTGCAGGCTTGCCACTCACCAGCTGGCCACGGTCTGAGATGGAAGGAGCTGCTAGTTTTGGGCACCACCCATATGCCACCCACACTTTCCTGCTGTGGTTTTGGTCATCCTCTAGTCCTGCCCCAGGAGTCCCCTTTTTGTGAGCCTTGTTTGTCTTCCCAGGATCACCTGCTGGGGGAGCCATGCCAGGCGTCCTAGGTGATCTGGTGCCCTTTGCTCCCCAGTTCTCGTTTTCTCACCTTCCCCTTAAAGCACAACAGCATAGGCAGGAGGGGAGTGCAATGTCAAGTTGTGGACACAGTCCCAGGGGATCAGAGAGAAGGGGACTATTGCAGCCTCCTGGGAAGGTGATCAAAGAGGTCCTAGAGGGAGAGACACAGCACCTGGGTTGTGAAGGAGGAACAGATGTTCTCTAAGGTTGAGAAGATATTCCCTGCAATCAACAAACAAAAAACTGTAATGTATGAAAGGGACCCAGGTGCAGAGAGAGAGAGCTCATAGAATGAATGAACTTTTGGGGGAACTTTGAGAAATTCGGTGTGACTGCACACTGGTGGTATATGGGCCAAACCAAGCAAACATTACCCAAAAATTCAACTAGTATCTAAAAATAGGGAACAGGAAAGTCAGTTCTCCTTTCATCCAGTCATATTTCTCCATCTCAATGAGTTCACCTGGTTCACTTAACTTGTATGTGACTTTTTAGTTCCATAGACACTGGACTTGCACACCCAAATTTAGGCACTGCCCCTCAAGCATATCCAGGTTTCCTGCCTGCAGCTGTCACAGGGCCATTCATGGAGTAGATGCCCAAGAAATCTTTGTTGACTAGGTAGAAGGATAATATGATGATTCTAGAACTTATCTACAAAATCCTCTTTTGAGAGGTGCCTGCCAGGCAGGGCTCAAGAGATCTGGGAGACCACTGCCAGAAATTCTTGGCCCACTTGGTAGGAAATTCAGTGAAAAGGCTGAGAATGTGATGCTATTTGAACTCTATAGTCCTGAAAACCATCAGGGTCATCCAACAGTGGTTCAGGACAACACTCAGTGATGCTTGGGGGACTGAACAAATTGGGACTGGCTGCATGCAAAGTATATACTCTAATCCAGGGGTCTCAAACTCAATTTACCTGGGGGCTGCAGGACGCAAAGTCGGGGTGATCCTTGAGTGCAAAGTCAGTAGTAAGTCTTGAACATTGGGGGGTGTAATCCAAACAACTAAAACAAAACAAAAAAAGATTCCTCTAGGGCAGGGCCACAAAATGTTGTACGGAGGGCTGTTTATGGCCTACGGTCCACGAGTTTGAGACCCCTGCTCTAATCCCTATTTTGTATCCCTAGCTTCTTATAAATTTTTATTAAAAATCTTTAAATTACTATAACACTGTGATTTACCAAGTTATTCATAATACAGTTGTTCTAGGCATTAAATGTTCCAACACCAGTCCCACCAGACAATGATCTTACTCTACCAAATATCCCCAGTTTCCCACCTCCCAATCCATCCTGCCCCCTTGTGATCACAGTTACTTTGTATTGTTTGGTATAAGGAAAGGTAAGTGGAATTATCAAAATGTAGTTCAATAAAAGTCAATTTTTAATAATTGTTATATCTCACAATGGTCTTATTAAAGTTATTGAGGATTTACTATACTGGTTGGTGCTAGCTGAGCCTTCTGCGTTATTGTTTATGCTCACTGAACTTTATGGTCTTCAAATCTATCAGATTTGCCGTGATCTTACTGGGTTGACACTATTAAAATTTGGAGGTGTTGCATGGCCATATATACAACTGCATGATCTAAGAGTTATAGAGCTGGGATTACTAGGTGGCTTGGCAATTTGATGAAGTTCAATTGTGGAGCAGGGCCTTTTCTATGTTGGAGGTGTCAGGTGTGGCTTCAAAGTGCTGTAGCATGATGTTCTTTTTATGATTAGTTAAGGAGCTAGATCATTTCTCTTCCTTGTAAGTTTCTTTTTTTTTTTTTGGTTTTTGGGCCACACCCGTTTGACGCTCAGGTATTACTCCTGGCTATGCGCTCAGAAGTTGCTCCTGGCTTGGGGGACCATATGGGACGCCGGGGGATCGAACCGTGGTCCGTCCTATGCTAGTGCTTGCGAGGCAGACACCTTACCTCTAGTGCCACCTTCTCGGCCCCCCTTGTAAGTTTCTTAATCCTCTTCTCTTCCCAAAACATAGTCACTTTTTTTTAAAAAAAAAACTTGATCGGGGGCCGGAGAGATAGCATGGAGGTAAGGCGTTTGCCTCTCATGCAGAAGGTCATTGGTTCGAATCCCGGCGTCCCATATGGTCCCCCGTGCTTGCTAGGAGCGACTTCTGAGCGTGGAGCCAAGAATAACCCCTGAACACTGCCGGGTGAGACCCAAAAACCAAAAAAAACAAAAAAAACAAAAAAAAAAAAACTTGATTGATTGATTGATTGATTTCGAGGCCACACCCAGGGCACTCAGGCTCTGCACTGAGAAATTGCCCCTGGCAGGTTGGGGGGAACCATATGGAATGCTGGGAATCGAATCGGGTTCCTCTCCTAAGTTGGCCGCATGCAAGTTAAACACTGTGCTGTCTCTCTGGCCTCACAAAACATATTCATTTTAAAGACTCACTTTGTTTATTTTTTATATCTTTATTTAAACACTGTGATTATAAACTTGACTGTAGTTGGGTTTTACTCACAAAAGGAACATCCCCCTTCACCAGTACATTTCCACCATCAAAACTCCCCATATCCCTCCACCCACAACCCCTGCCTGTATTCAAGACAGGCATTCTACTTCTCTCATTCATTAACATTGTCATGGTACTTGTTACTGTTCTAACTGTACTCTCCCCTCCTTGAGGTGAGTTTCATATTGTGAGCCAGTCCTTCTGGCCCTCATCTCTGGGCATTATTACAATAATATCTTTTATTTTTCTTAAAACCCATAGATAAGTGAGACTATTCTGTGTATGTGTCTCTCTCCCCCTGACTTATTTCACTCAGAATAATTGTTTCCATGTCCATCCATGTATAGGAAAATTTCATGACTTCATCTCTCCTGACAGCTGCATAATATTCCATTGTGTATATGTACCACAATTTGCAGAGTCTAGCTATTGTAAATAGTGCTGTGATGAATATAGGTGTGAGGAAGGGAATTTTGTATTTCATTTTTGTGTTCCTAGGGTATATCCCAAGGAGTGGTATAGCTGGATCAAATGGGAGCTCAATTTCCAGGTTTTTTGAGGAATCTCCACATTGCTTTCCATAAAGCTGGACTTGTGGGCATTCCCACAAGAAGTGAATGAGAGTTCCTTTCTCCCCACATCCCGGCCAGCAGTTATTGTTCTTGATCTTTGTGATGTGTGCCAGTCTCTGTGGTGTGAGATGGTACCTCATTGTCGTTTTGATTTGCATCTTACTGATGTGGAGCATTTTTTCATGTGCCTTTTGGCCATTTGTATGTCTTCTTTGAGAAATTGTTAAAGACTCACTTTGAAAGAATCAAGTATGGAAGAGGAGAGCGTCTGTGACTTTGGAGTTTCTGTCATAAAGACATTGTGGTTTTTGCCTTGCTGTCTCTTGGATCAGCAACTATGCTGTTATGGGAACCACACAGTTGTATAAAACACCAGTTGTAATCAACTGCTTACAGGTTGCTGACCATATAAAAAGCCATCTTGGACATGAAACCTGCAGGCCTCTCAAGTCTCCAGATGTTTGCAGCCCAAGCAATGATGATTTGACTGCAACTTCATAAGGCACACTGAGTTAGATCCACTAAACCAGGCAGCTTTCCAGAACACCCAATTCACAGAAACTGTGAAAGAACAAGGATTGTTTCTGATTTTGAGTGGTAAAGCAATTTTTAAGCATCAACAGAAGATTAAGATGGATGGTAGATTGATAAGAAAGTAAACAGAGAGATGGATGGGCGGGTGAGTGGATATATAGGATGTTTAAGTCAGTAAGAGTATTCCATTTGGAAAGTGAATGAAGGTGAATTTTGACTAAGTTTGTTCCCCTAGAGAAGAGGAATTTTATAGACAGCCAGGAAGGGGAAGATGGAGCTGATGGACAGACACCAAAGCTGAGTAGTTAGCAAGAAGCTGGATCCATCATCATGAGGAAGTGAGTTGTCCTGTGTGTTTAGAACCAGTATCCTCAAGCAGCAACCCCACCCTAATCTTTACCCACCAGCTGGGACCCTCCCTCTGCCATTCCTTGCCAAGATGACCCCCTGCTTGTGTAGGGTGAGGACTTTAGCATTTCTCAGAGGCTGCGTCATCCCTCACTCAGAGTCTTCTTTGTGTGTGGAAGAAACAGTTGCTGCCTCAGCCATTCAGGCTCTGGGGAGGGTCAGTGACCTTCAAGAACCAGACAAGGGGACTGAGAAGCTGAGATTCTCTGTAGAGACCCCACTGGCCTCTCACATTAAAGGAAGCAAACTTGAAAGTCACAGTGACCAATCACCCGCAGGGCTGGGTTGACCCTGAGATCAGTCTATCAAGGTTGATTGAAAGAACCCAGCACGTGCTCTGGGGAAATGTATATACAAATGAAGATGATGCAGATGGGAAGTTTCATGCAAATTAAACTGCCCTGAAGTCCCATTTTTTTCCATTAACTAGTAAAAAAAATTCAAATTTATGACATGGCTTTATGCAACTAACTATTCTGTGTAATTTCTGGGAATGTCAGGTCTTATCAATATATATACATATATAATAATATGATTATATATAATGATTATTATATAAGGATTATATATGATATGATATAATATAATATAAAGATTATATATATAATGCCACAGGTGCAAAAAGTTTACCAAAAGATTGGGATCAGAAATATAATACAAAGATTAATTCATATGTCTGTCATCCCCTGGCTCAGGTTCAATTTCCAACACAATATGATCCCCTAAGCATCACCAGATGCAGCACTGGAGACCCTCCATACCCTCAGAGTGGTCCAGGAATGCCAGTACCACAGAACCTGAGCAGTACTGAGTCCTCAGACTGCATAGAACTGTTTGCCTTGTTGACTGAGAATCAGTTGGTGAGGTCCCTAGGGTTTGCTGAGACCTAAAAAAATAAAAAAGCCTATGTGCAAGTTCCTTCACTGAAACAGTTTATGACAACATGTTTGAATATCCAACAAGTGTTGGAAAATCCAAATGGCACTCAGAGAGAGGTAAATAGCTGCATGAAACATGGCACCACACCAGCATGCAGTTTGATTTTGTGTGGGGCTGACATAGATTGTTAAACTAGAGTATAAATTAAAGCAAAGTGCAAAATGACTGTATAGAGTGTGCTACCTTTCATGTAAGGAGAAGATTTAAAACTTTTCCTTATTTATGCATACACTTATTTATTTATTCATGTAAATAAAAAGCCCCAGGAAGGATAAATCAGAACTCTCTTGCAAATGGTTTCTCATGAGGAGAGTGACAGGAGATGGAGAAGAAAAAAGGATGTGGGATTTTCCTAACTATGTTTTTCTAAAGTTTTGACTCTTTAGCCATGTAAACATTTTATATTTTCAAAATTAAGTTAAAAGATGAAAACCTAAGCCTCCAAATCTGAAAACAAATGGGGGGATTAGCTTAACAACATGCCAAATAAATAATATTAAGAAAGACAAAGAAGATAATTAATTCAAATAATTTTGACTGCAGGATTCATATCCAGAATTATTTTAATGAGATATATTTTAAGAAAAAAGACTACAAAGAATCTTGACTTCTAATTAGTAGTGCTTAGCAGAGGTTATAATTGTGGAGCTCCTGCATTATAAATTTTGGCACTACTATATCTCTATGTGTGTAAGATCTAAGAAATGAGTAGTAGATATGTTGAGGATTTGGGGATCTGAGTTCTCATTATGGGAAAAGGAAGTTAAAAATAGGAAGTGGGGGCAGAATTTATAGCTCTAGTTCTACATGCAGATATTTATATGAGCTTGAACGCACACACATACACAGCTCTGCCTTCTGTCTAAGATGTATGGTAGATGGATGAGTGGGTAAATAGAGAGGTAGATGTATAGATGGATGGGTGGGTGGGTGGATATATAGGATTTATGTATAAATACATTTATATATATTTATTTATGTATCATCTGCCTGATGATAAAATCTGGGAATACCTCTATTGCTGTTAGAACTCTGGATGCCAGATCATGATTCCTAAAGATCCTTCTTCACTAAATAAAACATAATTCCTAGAGAAATGGCTGATTTAGTACTGGGCAGGGAATATATAAGAACTTGAGGGGCCAGAGCAATAGTACAGTGAGTAGGGTGTTTGCCTTGCATGCGACTGATCCAATTTCAAAAATGCCTAGAAAGGGGAATGGTCTTCTCCAAGGCCACACAACAGGCTCATGGCAGTCAGGATTCAAATTCATGATCATGAGCTCACAGCCATGAACTGTGAACCCAGAGATTTATGCCCAAATCTCAGTGTCTTGGAATGGGGTGTCCATTACTGAAGAAGGTGAGAAGAGTATGGATGGTGGTGGGATTTCCTTACGTCACCTAGGAGTGTCAAAGTAACCAAAAATGTCTCTGAGTTCCTTAATCCACAATTTCTGGAAGTCAGGGGTATAGCACTCTGGGACTCTTAGCACTGAGCTATATCCCCAAACATGAGTTTCCTTTTCCTTCTTTCTCACAGGGTGGGTTGGGGTGTGTGTGTATGTGTGAAACTTCCCTTCTGTGGTCTGTAACCAGGACTCTGAGGTCACGCAATGCCTCTTTCTGGGATGAAAAGTTTTGGACAGTGTGAACAAAATGAAGAAGATGGAGCTGTGGAGTTTGGGGCAGGAGGGAAGCCAGAAAGGAACAGGAAGGGGTGGGGACAACAGGGATGGAGCTGGGGTCATCCTGCAGCCAAGAACTGAGAGCTAAACTCACCATGAAAGGGTGGATTGTCTGGTGCAGCTGCATTAGGGGGAGACATTTCAGTCTGCAACCCTGACAGGACTTTCTTCCTCTGGTCCCCCCACATGAAGGAGGTCCTGGATCCAAGTCTGTCCTTCAGGGGCTCTCCAGTGTTCCTCCTCTCTCCCTCCCACCCCTTGCACATCTCATTAAAGCAGAATCTTGGGTCTGCAGGGCTCAGAGTGTCTCAGAAGCTATGGTGTCCAGCTACACATTGTACACAGATGTTCCTTCAGCCCCAGGACCGGAAATTGCAGTGTTAATAAACACAGCAGGTTGTCAAGGTCCTCGTTACACAGATGAGAAAAACTGGACTCCAGAAGAGAGAGACATGGACTTGCTCAGGGTCACAGAGTGAGATTTATGGCTCAATTCAGGTCAGTCCCTTCCCACCTGCCTTCTTCCTCCAAACATTCACCCAGCATTGACCTATACCAGGCCTGTATGAGGAATTTGTCAGAGAGGTTTGTTCACAAAATGCTCAAAACAGGTCACCAAACAGGTTCTTTAAAAGCTCAAAGAGGGGCCCGGAGAGATAGCACAGCGGTGTTTGCCTTGCAAGCAGCCTATCCAGGACCTAAGGTGGTTGGTTCGAATCCCGGTGTCCCATATGGTCCCCCGTGCCTGCCAGGACAGCCAGGAGTAACCCTGAGCACCACCAGGTGTGGCCCCAAAAACAAACAAACAAACAAAAAAGCTCAAAGAGAAAAACAGTGACTGAGATATCCATGGTATGAGGAGTCTCAGAGCAAGATACTTAACCCAGGCATTGTCAGGGCTTTCCTAAATGGAGGAGGCTCTTTTAATGAGACACAGGTAATATCTATGCAGAGGAGGAAGGGCCCTGCAGGCAGATGCTGCATGTGCAGACTCTTGAAGATAAAATGAAATGAATGGTTCATACACGAGCAATCAATAGCAGTTTAGTCCAAAACATAAAGCAAAAAGTATCTTCCTGAGCCTGAAGTACATATAGCAGGTAGGGTGTTGGCCTTGCACTCTGCCAACCAAGGTTTGGTTCATAGCATCCCATATGATTCTTCAAGCACTAACAGCAATTCCTGAGCACAGAGCCAAGAGTAACCCCTGAGCATCACTGGGAGTGGTCCCAAAACCCAAAAACCAACAACAAAAAAAGTGATTTTCCTGGATGACTCAAAGGGCAGAAAAGCATGCGTGAAATGCAGAGGCCCTTAGTTCAGTCCTTAGCACTCCATGGTCCTCTGAGTACCACCAAGATGTAGCCCTGTTAACCCCTAAGTGCCATTGAGTATGGCTCTGGTGACCCCCACATTGCTGGCCAAATGCACAGAAAATGAAAGAAGTTATCTTTGTACAAAGGAACGACTTGAGTGAAGAAATGACTTGAGTGAAGAAACCAAGTGAGGCTTCAGCAGGAAAGAGACAAGCTAAGTTAGAACAACTCAGAACATCCCATGCATGGCTGCATCTGTCCATGCAATTCACTCCCCCCATCCAAACAACTCATGCATAGTTATTGCTGTGGCTGTATTTATTATCTGCTGCAGTATAACAAATGAGTCCACAGCTCAGTATTGAATATTTACTGCTTCTCACAGTTTCTGTGGGTCAGGAACTTGAAAACTTCTCAACTGCTCTACTGCAGTGACTACAGTAATATGAGGTTTAAGATATTGGCCAGGGCTGCAGACCTCTGTCCATGGATGTGCTACAGATGGACCTGCTTCCTAGTCAGTGACTGCTGAGTTTGGAAGGCCTCTGTTCCTCATTCTGTGGCCAATCCATTGGGCTGCCTGGGTGGTCTCCCTACAGTGACTGGCTTCCCTGCAGTGAGAGGTCCAAGAGAGACCATGGAGGCTTCCAAGTCTCTCAAATCGACCTTGAACACCACATTCTGTTATTTTCTCAACAGTTATTGTTACTTCCCACTCAAGTTTGGTAACTGCATTTGGAAGCAGGAGCTACACTTGGGGTCCTCTTGGAGACTGGGTTCCACTCAAATAAGGGCATAAAATGTGGTTATGTTTGGTACACAGTGATTCTCTACTAGGGATCAAACTCAGGGCCTCACACATGCATGGCATACTGCTGAGCCACATCCTCACTCCATAGTGAGTTGTCTTTCACAGGGTGGCACTTTTCTTCATAATCCTCTACTGCCTATTTCATACAATGTCTCTGGGAAGAGACACTTTTCGCTGTTCACCCTTTTGTATCATTTATGGTTCATGTATTATAAATTATCACAGGTGATCAAAAGAAGGGTCCTTTGAGTAGAAGGAAGTTTTTCCATTCTTTCAACCACACATTTTTACTGAGTTCTTACCTTGAGCCAGGCTCTGTTGGGCACCAAAAGAAAGAACAGTTATGTCCCTGTATTGTAATGGCTGCCATGAAGTATCAGGGCCAGCATAGTTTCTGGACAGAAATTCTCTTTCACACAAATCTGGAGGCTAGAAATCCAGCTTAGAAACCTCAGGGTTTCTCCTGAGGCTTGTTAGGGAAGGAACTAGCACATTACTAGAGCTTGGAACCAGCATCCTCAGGCATGTATCCTCATTTTCCCTTGGACGAGGGCACCCTAATGACTTGATTGTTTCTCTAATGTCCTATCTTCAAATAAAGTCACAGTCTGAGTTAGGATGTCATCATATAAATTTGGGGAAATACAGTTTCAAGCTATAACATGGATCTCCCCCATTTAATGAGGGCAAAGGGTCCAAAGCAGAGAAGCCTATGATCCCTTGCAGTTATGAAAAAGGTAAAAGCATAGCCATTGTGTGTTTGTTTCTGTGTGTGTCTGTGTGTCAATATGTATATCTGTGTATGTGTATTTGTGTGTATCTCTGAATATCTGTGTTTGTGTGTCAGGGGAATGCCAAGGGCCGCATGGGAGATTGACCTGGGACAGGAAATGGAAATCAGGCCAGGGAAACAAATGGGGTTTTGAGCAGTTTAGTCTAGAGGAGGGAGGGCTATTAGCTGCTGCTGGACAAGGGCTTGGTTTAAAGAGGATTTTCTGAATTTATGAAGAATTCTTCGGGCTGAGAACACTCCAAAAGACTAGGCTAAGACTTCAGTGGGGCTCAGGCTTCTCTTGGGAACAGGGAGGAAGGAGAGATGCAGATGTATGTATTGAGAGGGAGAATGCAGAAGAAGGGGTAGTAAGAGACCCTTGAAGAGGATAGAAGAGCAAAGTCCCAGGGCCTGGAGAGCCGGGTTCCCCAACTGTCTCAACCCCAAACCTAAGCCTATCCTTCCTTCCTGCTCCTTCCCTCCAGCTGCCCCTCCTGTACCTGTGTGAGTATTCCCCTCTGCTGTCCTGTGCATCTTAGAGCAGAGGCTCCCTAAGTTCTACTACCTGGACTCCTATAAATTCCACTCTGATCATGAGAGTGGGGTCTGGGGCCTCTGACATGAACTTACAATGAGTCACCACCTACTGTGTCCACTGGCCAACTCTCTTTGCCTGTTTCCTCTGCAGTAATAATGGTGGCTGCACTGTGTGCAAAATGCTTAGGAGAAAGCTAGTCCTCCTTTAAGAGCTCAGCGTACAAGGAAATAGATGCAGAGACCTGCTGTTCCCCTCTCAGCACACATGCCAGTCTCAGGGTGTGTCCCAACATCCCCACATGGTCTGGGAAAAGTTCCAGTGTGTGGTTTTGAATTCCGGAAGACCAGAGCACAGTCCAGCTGGCTTACAATTAATGTTCACTTTCTTCACTGTCCACTTCCCTTAACACCACCTGGCATGTCTTTGGGGAACTTCCCCACCTCCAACACCACTGAGCCAGCAAGTGTTTGTTGTTTTGATACTTACTTGTTGTCAGGAAAGTTATAGGAACAAGGTAAGTGGATAACCTCTATCATTCATAAGGTAGATTACAGAGCCATCCTCAGATTCTCAGTCCCCAATTCCGCTTCTTCATTTTGCTCTGCAGAACTCTAGCAAGGCCCCAGACGCCTCCTCAAAGGACCTAGGACAGAAAGAAGCTGGGTGAATGAGCCAGACTGGCAGCAGGCACTTTTTTTGTTTGTTTGTTTTATTTTTTGGATCTCACTGGGCAGCAGTCAGGGTTTACTCCTGGCTCTGCCCTCAGAAATAGCTCCTGGCAGGCATGGGAGACCATAGGGGATGCTGGGATTCGAACCACCATTCTTTCTGGATCAGATGTGTGCAAGGCAAATGCCCTGCTACTGTGCTATCTCTCTGCCTCCCCAGCATGCACTTGTGATCAGATCATCTCCTTCCCTTTCGCTCACTCGCCTCATTACCTATCCAGTGGCCAATGCCAACTCAGCTCAGAAGGGACAACTTTGGAGAGAGGAGAAGGCAGATCTCACCATCTCTGTGCTGTCCAGTCTCAGCCTCTGGCCAACCGCCCAGCTGACAATGAATCTTTCCTTTGTTTTTAACTCTGGGTCCAGCTCCCCAGGTGAAGGGGAGGGCAGGGAGTGTACAACAAACTGGCAGGGGAAATTTGGAGCATTCTGAGATGCCAGCACTATCAAATATCATCAAGCATCTTCCTCCTTCCAAATGTCTGTCAACAGGGAACTGGTACAATGCAGATACACTGAAGGGAATTGCCAGAGAAGTGATGTCTTTTCTCATCTTCCTGGTGCTTGTTTGTCTCCTTAGGGGAAGAATCTTGGTCTTGAACCTCTTGGGCTGGCCTCCCAGAATACGACCTCAGCTTGACACCACAGCCAGATCTCACCTTCATCTTCTCTTTCAGTCCTGCCGTTCAGCCCCTACTTTCCTCTAGAACTGACAACTGGTAAGATCCTAAACTGATTTTTTCCCTTCACTCACTGATGTAGGGTGATTTGGATTTCTAGTCCAGTTCAAGAAGCACCCCAAGGGATGAGAGATTTCCCTTGGTAGTTCAGAAACTTGCCAGATTCTTGTGCAGAGACAAAGTAACAGTCCTGTGAATTTGTGTATTTGAAAAAGAGATTTTGGGCCGGGCGGTGGCGCTGGAGGTAAGGTTCCTGCCTTGCCTGCGCTAGCCTAGGACGGACCGCGGTTCGATCCCCCGGCATCCCATATGGTCCCCCAAGAAGCCAGGACCAACTTCTGAGCGCATAGCCAGGAGTAACCCCTGAGCGTCACAGGGTGTGGTCCAAAAACCAAAAAAAAAAAAAAAAAAAAAAAAAGAAAAAGAGATTTTTTTTTTGGTGTTTGGTTTTTGGGCCACATCCAGTGATGCTCAAGGGTTACTCCTGGCTATGTGCTCAGAAATCGCTCCTGGCTTGGGGGACCACATGGGACGCCAGGGGATTGAACAGCGATCATTCTTAGGTCAGCCGTGTGCAGGGCAAATGCCCTTCCACTGCGCCACTGCTCCGGCCTCTGAAAGAGATATTCTTAAAATATATTTTTGTACTTAAACACTATGGTTACAAGGTTATTCATAATACATCTCCCCCCCCATAAAGTTATTTATGATTGAGTTAAGTCATACAATGTACAACAACCTTTACTAGTGTGCATTTCACCAGTGTCAAGTTTCCCTCTTACCCTCCCTAAAGCCCTCTTCCCTCCCACTCACTCTCTCCCACCTGCCTCTGGGGCAGGCATTTTACTTCTCTCTCTCTCTCTCTCTCTCTCTCTCTCTCTCTCTCTCTCTCTCTCCCCCCTCTCTTTCTCCCCCCCCCCCAGGCATTTTTCTTTATTTCTCCTTTCCTGTCTGCCTGGGCCCTGGAGAATCAGGAATTAGGAATACAAGTCTCCCAAATAATTTAGATAATTTTTCACACATCTAATATTAGGAAAAAGTCATTGATCTGTGTGTTTGGGTGACTCCCCAGGACTCTCTCTTTGCAGATGCAGACATCGGGCCCTGAGGGCTCAGGAAAACAGGTCGAGACAGGTACATAATTACTCTGTGACTCAGTTTTGTCACCCTCAGCATGGAACAGAATTATCCCTCTGATGTCTTGTGTTTAGGCCTGGAGAGAAGCTCTGTTGAGCATCTGATGGGCCTGTCTGAGCATGGCCAGAAGGATTCTTGCTGCAGTTGGAGGGGCGGGAACCCTTTCGGGTTAAATAAAAGGGAAATCACAAGCACGCAAACAAAGAAACAAGTGAGTCTCTTGTCCTCCGGGCTCAACAAGCTTCATCAGACTTTCAGAGTCGGGGACCCAGTGGGTTGATGGGGACCCAGCGGGAGAGAAGCCACCGCCCTCTCCACATCCTCTCCCCCAACCCCCATCTCCATAGAGACCGAGCCCGACCCTGCTCACATTTCCAAGGAGACCAGCCCTGACCCCGATCCCAGCTCCACAGAGAGGGGGGTTCCCCCCCCCAATGAGGGTTTGAGGCTGCTGCACCTGGAAGGGGTCGTGAAAACTGCGGGCTGGCAACGGTGTCAGTCTCCTCTCTCTGCTCAATAGACTAACAGTGGGAACGTCTGGAAGCCTTCCTGGAATTCCAAATCTGTGGAAGGAAGGGGTGAAAAAGAAGACATAGTCGATGCGGGTTGGATCCCTATCACCCCATATGATCCCCAGAAGTATGAATCCCACCAGAAGTAAATAATTCATGATTGCAGAACCAAGAGTAACCCCCTGGTGTGCCCCAAAAACAAGAAGGAAAAAAATGAAGAAGGTAAACAAAACTGAGGCGTGGGCTAATGACTAATGGCGCCTGCAGGAAATCAAACACCAGAGGATATCACTACATAATATTTAATGGAAGGGAAAGGGAATTTTGCAAAAGTGACAGTGTGTGCACATTTTTCTTGGTTAAAAACACACTGAAGAGATAGCACAGAGGTAGGGCGTTTGTCTTGCAAGCAGCAGCAGCAGATCCAGGACGAATGGTGGTTCAAATCTCCGCATCCTTTATGGTCCCCGTGCCTGCCAGGAGCGATTTCTGAGCCCAGAGCCAGGAGTAATCCCTGAGAGCGGCCGGGTGTGACCCAAAAACAAACGAACAAAAAAATTTAAGGGACCACAGCAGTGGCACAGCGATAGGGAGTTTGCCTTGCACGCAGCTGACCTAGGACGGACTGCGGCTAGATACCCCATATGGTCCCCCCAAGTCAGGGGCGATTTTGAGCGCATAGCCAGGAGTAACCCCTGAACGTCACCGGGTGTGGCCCCCAACAAACAAACAACAACAAACAATTAAAAACACACTCTACAATATTGCACCCCACCCCACCCCCACACCCAATAAAAAGGCAGGGTAGGAGAGGACAAATACTAAAGTGCATTCTGCTGCTCTCTGGAATTTGGAATTGTGTGCAATTTTCACTTTAGTTCTTGCTCAAATGTTAGTCAAAGAATATGGATTGCTTTTGAGGGGGTTGAGGACCTTTGTGAGGTTCACCCAATAAACCTAGTGGCTAGTTCTGGCTCTGGGCTCAGGATACAGGCCTGGAGGTTCTTAGGGGACCACGAGAGATGCAATGGCTCCAACTGGGGTTGGCAGCATGCAAAGTCATCACTGTTTTCCCCTCCCATCTCAGAATGACTTTGATGGATTGTCATTTACATTTATGCAGGAACATTGTCCTTGATCTCACTCCACAATAGGCCAGGGGTCCTGGCTCTTCTGATTACTCCCACTGAACAGAAACGACAATTGAGGTTCAAAGGGGTCAAAGGGCTTAACCAAGGTCAAAGTTGTCAAAAGTGGCAGCAGTGCAGTGGAAAACCACAGAACGCATCTCATTATCACAACTTTTACCTTTCAGGACAATTTTAAAACGTTGTTTTCTTTTTTCTTTTTTTCATTTTTTTGGGCCACACCCGGCAATGCTCAGGGGTTACTCCTGGCTGTATGCTCAGAAATAGCTCCTGGCAGGCACGGGGGACCATATGGAACACCAGGATTCGAACCAACCACCTTTGGTCCTGGATTGGCTGCTTGCAAGGCAAACGCCGCTGTGCTATCTCTTCGGGCCCAAAAGGTTGTTTTCTTAATCATGACAGTACAGACTCTGAAGGCAACCAAATGTGGAAAGAAAAATGAACCTTTCAGAGGAAAGGTAAGTCCTGGGATCTGGTGCTTACACAGTGACGTAGTACTGATTGATGCAGGGCTGAATACTTAGAATTGGCTGACATTCACTCCAGGCCTAAACACCCAAGGAATCAAGGACACTCACCATACACCCTGCTGGCTCTCCCTCAGCTCTGCCCTGGGTTCGGCCTTTGTTGTTCTCTCTGATTCTCCTCTGTTCTAGGTTGGCCTGGTAAACTGTTTCCCCAGGACTGGGCAGTGGAATTCTTGTACAGGTAAGAACACCATCCTTAGAGACATGGACACCAGTGTGAATCCTGACTAAATACAAGCCTGGACTCTGTGACTCCAATGTCTGTTCTTTTTTTTTGGGGGGGGGGTCACACCCGGCAGCGCTCAGGGGTTCCTCCTGGCCCTATGCTCAGAAATCGCTCCTGGCAGGCTCGGGGGATCACATGGGATGCCGGGATTCATACCACCGTCCTTCTACATGCAAGGCAAACGCCTTACTTCCATGCTATCACTCCGGTCCCCCAATGTCTGTTCTTGACACCTGCATTCATTCATTCATTCATTCATTCATTCATTCTGTCATGGTCTTAAAATATATTTTCACTCACTCAAAACTTTGGTCATAGTTGTTTATATATTTGTCTGTTCATGCCTTTTTTGGTACTCTATTATTAATTCAGTCACTAATTAATTAGTCACTAGATAGCTAAGTATGCACTTACTTTTCAAGTTCATGCATATTTTCAGTTACTCAGGATCCCCAAACTTAATAGGCCTATTGCCCACTTTCCAGAAAAAGTTATTCAGAGCCCCTCCTGGAAGACTACCTTTATTAAGTGAATACATAGAAAGTACCCCAGGGCCAGAGAGATAGTATAGTCTGTAAAGTGTTTACCTTGCACTCTACTGACTCAGGTTTGATCCCTAGCATCTGGTATGGTCCCCTGAACACCGCAAAGAGGAATTCCTGAGTGCAGAGCCAGGAGTAACCCCTGAACACCACTGGGTGTGATCTCAAAACAAAAACAAAAATAAAACAACAACGAAAAAGAAAGTGCTCCTACCCCAATTAAACCAAAGGCTACTATTGCTCCCCTGGATTATTCTAGGACCTGTCAGAGGGTGGTGTCACCCATTTTGGAAAGAGTTGATATTCATTTACTCATTTACTTAAACTCATGTCCAAATCCTGGTGTATTACTAGATTTATTTATCTTTATCATTAATATATATTTTTGCTTACTCTTTCATTTGCATGTTAAATTACTCATTTATTCTGGGGTTTGTCTCATTATTA
Source organism: Suncus etruscus (assembly GCF_024139225.1). Lineage (NCBI taxonomy): Eukaryota > Metazoa > Chordata > Mammalia > Eulipotyphla > Soricidae > Suncus > Suncus etruscus. The sequence continues at coordinate 14,618,252 of NC_064856.1, read as the reverse complement.
CTTTGTGCATTCATTCATCTGATTTCATGAACATTTGGGGGTGTCCATTCTAGCGATATGGGGTAAAGATCAAATTCTTCCCCCTTCCCTAGGAGATACTCATACTACTCATCCACCTTAGGCATATATATTAGTCTCTCAAGCTTTGCCCCATTTTGTAGATTTGTTTTGTATTTAGCCCACACCAGCTGTGCTCAGGGGATACTCCCGGTTCTGTGTTTAGGGATCATTCTGGTGGGGCTCAGGGGACCATATACAGTGTCAAGGATCAAATCCAGATTGATCATATGCAAGGCAAGTGCCTTAAACCCTGTACCATATCTCTAGCCCAAGTCACATAGAAGACTAAGTGGATTCTTTTTGTTGTTGTTGTTGTTTTGGGGGGTCACACCCGGGGGCAGTGCTCAGGGTTTGCTCCTAGCTCTGTAATCAAAAATCGCCCTGGCAGGCTCAGGGCACCATATGGGTTGCTGGGAATCAAAACAAGGTCTGTCAGGGTTGGTCGTGTGCAAGACAAATGCCCTACTGCTGTGCTATCACTCTGGCCCACACTAAGTGAATTTTAAGGGGATCCCACAGCCGGCAGGTGGGCAAACTGTGTGGGAATCTCACTTTCTAACTTATTTTGTGACTTCTTCATTTGTTGAGTGAATAAGTGAATGAATGGTGGAGAAATCAGCCAATGATCAGGCTCACCTCATCCTTGAGAGTGGCATGAACTGAAAAAAACTGTAACAAGTGAACAATCTACTGAACGTAAAGTGAGGGGCTGGAGAAATAGCACAGTGGGAGGGTGTTTGCCTTGCATGCAGCTGATTCAGGACGAAAGGTGGTTCGAATCCCAGGGTCCCATATGGTCCCGCATGCCTGCCAGGAGTGATTTCTGAGCACAGAGTTAGGAGTAACCCCTGAATGCCAGTGGATGTGACCCAAAACCAAAACAAAACAAAATGGTAAAGTGAATGAACAAAAGAAGGAACAAACCTACAATGCATATATGAAAAGATCTCAGAAGCCAAGGGAGAAAAGTGTACTTGCTTGCTAATTCTGGTTTTATCAAAAAGCACAAAGAAACAGGAAGCAGCCCCTGCTCATTGGACTCTGGGGTCTACCCTAGTAGTTGGGCTCCCATATTGATCACTTCTGTCAGGGAAGTCTGGCAAGTCCTGGTCCAGGGTTCAGGATTCATTAGAGGGACATGATTTGTAGGATGTAATTACTTCAACAGAGATCAGCATCAATACTCGAAAGGCCAGTTGCAGAGGCCAAATTGGACAAGTCAATGGGCCTTGAAGATGGAGGCAGGAACTGCCCATCAGGCCATGGTGACCTGCTAGCAATGGCCTCAGGCAAGCCAACCATTTTCTCTTGACTTTCTTTTCTTCCATAACACTGAGCCCTCACAGTAGCCACATTCTGCAGGTGCTCTGGGATTAAGCCACAGGTCACAAGTGGTAAACTGTTTTGGTCAAAGAAGAATGTTATTCCAGTTGGTTTTTTTTTTTTTTGGTGGGGGCGTGAGGAAACATGCCTGGCAGTACTTAGGGCTTATTCTTGGCTCTGTGCTCAGGGATTATCTTGACAGGGTTTGGAGGACCCTATAGTGTGCTTGGGAGTCAGTTGTGTGCAAGGTAAATGCACTGAAAATTTAGAATTCCTGGTCCTAGTGCCATTTAACCAGGGCTCCTCCATCCAAGGATCCATTACAGCCCTTGACCACCTTCCACTGGCTTTCAGTGATACGTAGAATACTTCCCTTCACTTCTTCTCACACACCCACTGGAAGGTTTCAGAAGCCCAATGAGTGGGTTTGAATGTGGCAGTAAAAAATGTAGTGTGGTGGGGGTTGGGAAAGATGTAGTACAGTGAGTTCAAGCACTGGTATCCCCATATGTTTCCTGAGCCTGCCAGGAGTGATCCTTGAGTACAGAGCCAGGAATTATCTTTGAGCACAACCAGGTGTGGCCTCCCCCTGGGGGCGGGGGAGGAGAAAAGGATGAATTGGGGAGCACAGGCTCTGAGATAAGCACCAAAACCTTCAGATCTTCAGCTCTCCTGGCTGGAAAATGAACCTTAACCAGCAGCATATTGCCATGATGGTGTAAAAGTATTAACTGGCGTGGTAGATTGAGAGCACCTTAGGGAAGAGAATAAGCATCAATACACTAGAAGGAAAGAGAGGCATGCAGAAAAGGAGAAATGCAGAAATGGAGCAAAACATGGAGAGAGACATGCGGATGGAAGGAAGGAAGGAAGGAAGGAAGGAAGGAAGGAAGGAAGGAAGGAAGGAAGGAAGGAAGGAAGGAAGGAAGGAAGGAAGGATGGAAGGAAGGAAGGAAGGAAGGAAGGAGGGAGGGAGGGAGGAAGGAAGGAAGGAGGGAAGGAAGGAAGGAAGGAAGGAAGGAGGGAGAGTGGGAGGAAGGAAGGAAGGGTGAGATATTGAAATAGAGTGGGCAAGAGACAGAGAGACACGTTAGGAGGGAGACTGAGACATAGAGTGAGACATGAGCGAGAGTCACATGTGCACACACATGCTCACACACTCAGGTTCACACACAACAGAGGGTGCAAAGAGCCCATGCAGATCAAATTTTTTTCCTCTCAGTTACATTCACTTGGTTTAAATTGAGTCCTGACCCAGGTTCCCACCCCTTCCCACCTTCCCAAGAACAGAGCTCTCCTTCCTCACCTCACACTAGCCTCCTAGGGCTTACATGCCTCTGGGTTTTCCCGGCATCATTTTGACAAGTGTTCTTGCTTCTGAAACATGCAGATTTCATTTTCTCTGACACTCCCAATGGCCTCTCCAGTAGAGGAGCTGGAGCAGACACAACTGGGTGACAGCTGAGCACAGCCTTTTTTAATATATACAGGAGGACAGGGTTCACAGGCTATAAATTCCAGTGAGCAAATGTGATTTTTTAAGCTGTGTGAAAGCACTGCAGACAATGGGAACTTGGTATCAGGGCATCCTATGTGACATCCAGCTGGGGAATTGTCAGCTGTTGCTCTACCTCTCTGGGGTCTGTTTCCTTGTTTGTCAGGGACATATAATGCCTCCCTCCTCTAAGGATTCTATGAGAAACTCAGTGGGATAAAGCACCCAATGTAGTACTTTGTAGAGTGCTTTGTAGGATGGTGTGAATGGCCGGGGTTCAATAAATAGCCATGATTTCACCCTTTTCTCCAGCTTTACCATTAAAATGTGATAAATACAGGCTGCAAGGAGTTGACTAGCTCTGATCAGCAATAAGTCTAAGGATTTTAGGTAAGGGTAGATCCAGGTGTTGAAGAGCTGGCTTTAGGACTCTGACTTTGCCCCTCTCTTATCTGCTGTCCCCCATTCTTGCATCATTTTCTAGCAGATTGGGTAGCATTAGTAGCTCCTCTATTTTCTTTCTTTAAAAATAATTTTTACATAAACATTATGATTTAAAGTTGTTCCTAATATAGTTGCTTCAATGTTCCAACACCGATCCCATCACCAGTATGATGTTTCTGCCACCAATATCCCCAGTTTCTCACCTACCTTTCAAGAACATCCAATTTTCTTGGAGAAGAAAGAACATTTCCAATTTTTTTCAGGAGGATCTTATAGGAACCCTGAGTACTGGACTATCATAAGTCACAAACCCAGCCTTGAAGTGATGTCTGTGGTGGGAAAGGTGGATGCTGATGGGTCCACCCCAGGCTGAGAACTCCAGTAGGGAATTGTAGGGTAGAGAGGGGTGACTTCTGGAAAGAAGAGCCACAGTGGGGCAGGGCTCAGAGGGAGGGAAAAAAGATTCTGGAGAGAAAAACCAGTTGTTCATAGTGTGGCCTTTCTCAACTGCAACCCAACTCTCATCTAGGCCTGCAAAAAAAAAGTGCCTTCGTCTCCCTCCCCCACCTCACAGGCTATTCCCATGACTGAAGCACTCACACACTATCCCCAACTCAGTGAGTCAGAAGAGCTTCCTTTCTTCCCCTGAGCTTGAGATGATTGGTCTATAGGTCACTGGGATTCATGACTTGGCTAGCTCATTGGTATGTGACTTAAATGTGTGGGGATGCTGGGAGGAGCACTGGGGGCTCCTGAGCTGGAATCATTTTTTTTAAATTTATTTTGTTTTTGACCCACACTTAGTGGGTCATCCCAGGCTCTGCACTAGGTATCACTCCTGGCAGTGTTTAGGGGACCATATGAAATGGAGATCAACTTGTTTTGGCTGCACATGCAAGTCAAGCTCCCAATCCACTATGCTATCTCTTTGGCCCTGGAATCCCTTTTTAATTACTGTCATTTCCGCGCTCATCAGGGACAATTCTTTTTTTTTTTTTGGTTTTTGGGCCACACCCGGTAACGCTCAGGGGTTACTCCTGGCTATGTGCTCAGAAGTTGCTCCTGGCTTGGGGGACTATATGGGACACCGGGGGATCGAACCGTGGTCCGTCCAAGGCTAGCGCAGGCAAGGCAGGCACCTTACCTTTAGCGCCACTGCCCGGCCCCTCAGGGACAATTCTTGTCACCTCAGGTTAATACATAATTAAATGTGGACAGGCCCACATAGAATGAATACATTTATTACTTTATGCCAATGTAGGTGTTCCCAGGGGGAAACTCAGAGAAGCAAGCTGAGATCCTTTCATCATTGTGAGGATGCCAATCATAGGAAGTAGAGACCGTATCAGACACAATCAAGGCAAAATGAAACCAAATGGGGGTGGGGTAGAGTGCTGGGGTCAGATGGGAGATGCATAGTGGCACTATTTGAGCCAAAGGAGCATGAAAGGTGAAGAGGCCTGATGGCCAAGGGTAGAGCATGGGAAAAGGTCCTGTGGAGGTACTTGGGGAATGGAGGCTATAGCAGAGCAAGGAGTGGTACAGCAAAAGGGGCTGCAGAGGCAGAGGAGCTGGTGTTTCCAAGGCAGGGAGAAACCCTCTGTGTCTGTGATTGTAGAGAGACACCTGCTCTGTGTGCAGGGAAATGGCAGGTGACAAGGCAGACCACGTGGATCAGGGAGAGATTGCGCATTTGTGCAAGGGAGAGGTGAGGGGACCAGTGTCAGCTGAAGAAGGATGATAGTGTGGGACCGGAGGAAAACCTGGGGAGCAGAATTAGCTGAAGGCTGAGAGGATGGACATGTGAGAAGAGGAAACATGAGGTTCAAAGATGGCTAAATGGGATGAAGCTGGGCAGAAGGGAGGAAGAAGAAAATCTTTGTCACCAACCAAGTAGGTGACTGACTCTGAGTCACTGGCCTGCATGATGTCTCTCCTGGCTAACTCACCTGGGCGAAGGATCAGGTACCCTTGCAGGTCACAGCTCACAAGCTCTGTCACCTCCAACCCAGTGAGCTTAGCCTTCAAGTACTCACAGAGACCATATGTGCTGATTCTACCTGTGTGGCTCCCTACACAGGGCCATGGTTTACTAGGACCTTCTGTCAGACCTGTGGATAATAGTTCTTAGCTCTCTGAAATACCCCCCAATATCTCCACCCAATTGGGGGTTTTGTTGGCTATTTGCCCCATTTGTTCTATTTGGCCATTTATTCCCTCCAAATCCATGGCACTTCTCCCAGACCTTTCCAGCTGGTGAGCGCACAGCAAACAAGAGCCAGAAACAAACTCTTTGTTGGATTTAATGGTGCCAAGACTGCAGTGGCTGGGTATAGTCAGCAACAACTTCTGCTTCTGCAAAAGACCAAAAAAGTAAAGTTCTTACATTCACGGGAAGGACATCAGAGCTGATGCACCCAAAGAGTGAGAGCGGGGAGAAGAGCCAATCGTTCTAGAAATGGAAATGTGACTGTTTACAAGCTGTAAATGTCACCCCCATAGCAAGTTTGAAGGTGTTACATTACCTTTTTTGGGGGGTGGGGGCTTTTGTCCTTGCTCAGGGGACCATATGGGATTGTGGATCAACCTCAGGGCTTGCCTCCTGCAAACATGTGCTCCAGCCCTTTGAGCCATCTTCCTAATCTCGAGTTTTTTTAAAATATATTTTTATTTTATTTTATTTATTTATTTATTTATTTATTTATTTTATTTTTTTGGTTTTTGGGCCACACCCGGTGATGCTCAGGGGTTACTCCTGGCTATGCGCTCAGAAGTCGCTCCTGGCTTGGGGAACCATATGGGACGCCGGGGGATCAAACCGCGGTCCGTCCTAGGCTAGCGCAGGCAAGGCAGGCACCTTACCTCTAGCGCCACTGCCCGGCCCCTTTATTTTATATTTTATATAATTTTTATTATGTTTTATTTTATATCTTTTTTGCAAAATACCCCCAAATATTATAGATGTTGTAGAGCAATCAGAACTAACAGATTTGTAAAACTAAAGAAAAGAGCTATTCTGATTTTTCTTTTTTTTTTTGCCACTTAGAGTTTCATTTGTAGCAGCCTAGTTTTCCTTGCTTCAAAACATCTCTGAGTTGGTCATTATTTCAAGACTTAAAACCTCTAGATTTTGTTCTAAGAAAGAAAAGCATGAAAAGTTTTGAGCTAGAGAATAAAAAATGCACCTCACTTTTTGTTTATTATTGGGCCACACCCAGCTGTGCTCAGGGTTTACTCCTGACTTTGCATTTAGAAATTACTCTTTTTTTTTTGGTTATTGGGTCACACCCAACAGCACTCAGGGGTTATTCCTGGCTCTACACTCAGAAATCACTCCTGGCAGGCTCAGGGGACCATCTGGGATGCCAGGATTCAAACTACAGTCTTTCTTTTTTTCTTCTTTTTTTTAAATTACCTTTATTTAAACACCATGATTACAAATATAATTGTAGTTGTATGATTACAGTCATATAAAGAACACCCCCCTTCACAAGTGCAAGATTCCCACCACCAATTTCCCAGATCTCCCTCTTCCCCACCCCACCCATACCTGTACTCGAGACAGGCTTTCTACTTCCCTAATTCATTCACATTGTTATGCTAGCTTTCAGTATAGTTATTTCTCTAGCTGCACTCATCACTCTATGAAACCACCGTCTTTCTACATGCAAGGCAAACACCTTACCTCCATGCTATCTCTCTGGCCCCAATTAAGAATTATTCTTTATGGAGAGTAATATCAGGGGACCGTAAGGAGCCCAGAGATTGAACCCAGGTCAGCTTCATGCAAGGCAAATGACCTACCTGTTATACTATTGCTCCAGCCCCACAGTTCACATTATTTTTTGTTTGGGGGCCACACCCAACAGTGCTCAGGGATTACTCCTGGTTCTGCACTCAGGAATCACTCCTGGCTGATTTGGGAAACCAACCATATGGGATGCTGAGGATTAAACCAGGATCGGTCATATGCAAGACAAACACTCTACCTGCTGTGCTCCAGCCCAACAGTTCACATTTTTTAAATTTCCCTCTGGCTCTAGAGAGAGAGCATTTAAACACAAGCCTTGCTTGTGATCAACCGCAGTTTGATCTCTGGTACCACACATTGTATCCTGAGTACCCCCAGAAAAGAACCCTGAATGCAGAACCAGATATGGTCACCCAGAAAATCTCCAAAATTTTTAAATTAAATAAAAAGATTCTTTGGCCAAGGTGGGGCACTGCAAGGGCCAGAGCCCAGCCAGGGTTGCCAGAATGTAGTGACCTGGACCCTCTGCCCAACTGGCCTAGGGGGGAAAAGTGGCTGGAGAAAGTGAGGCATAGAAACATCACTAAGTTTTCCTTCTGTACATCTCCTGGTCTGCCTAGGGGTGTGTGTGTGTGTGTGTGTGTGTGTGTGTGTGTGTGTGTGTGTGTCTGTCTGTCTGTCTGTCTGTCTGTGTGTGTGTGAGAGAGAGAGAGAGAGAAAGAGAGAGAGAGAATGAGAGAGAGAGAGCAGAGGTGGAGTGAGCAGCATCTTGCAAATACTTTATCTCAGGTTCAGATTGGTGGGAGTAGCAGGCTCTGCTGCTGTCTTTTCCCTGGGCCTCCCAACCTCTTCCAGATTCTCCTTTTATAGTCCAGGCAATTGTCAATTTGGAGGGGGGGCACATATTCCAGTCAATCCAACTGCCATTATGGGAGGGAGGGTGTCATCATCCCTTAAAGGTATATTGACTAATTCCCTTAAACACATCTACAGGGCACATAGCTAGTAAGAATGGGGAGTCAACCCTACCTTTCTCACATCTAGTTTCTCTGCACAAAGAGTCATAAGCCCTCCCACTCTGACTCACACAGAACCTGGCCCACTGTGTTGAGCACAGATACTATTACTTCTTGAGCTGGAAGATTGGTGAATGGGCTATCATGCTCGATGGCAGGGATGGAACCATCACTGATGATCCATGGGACGATACATCCCCAGCACCTTCAAACTGATCCCAGACAGCCTGTCAAACCCCCACTTGATCCTCACCCTCCTTCATGACTCATCATCTTCTCCTCCTGCTGCTGAGCTGGTTGTTCTTTGGGGCTGCTAAAAATGTTGTAGAAGTAGACAGAGATTCCTAGCAGTGCAAATGTACCAGAAACCACTGAGCCAGAATGGACACGCATGAACACTGTGCTTGGTGGAAGAGGCACCAGTCACTCTATGAAAGAACAAAAAGCCAGTCTCAGTGACTGGAACCTTGTCTCATCTATAGCAGCTTGTCTCCTGGGCTAAGCTATACCCTCTCAGGGTTCCTTTGGGAAGGTTAAAGGGGTGCTCAGTGGGGTGAGACAGGGTTATGGGTTCCAAGAAGGCCAACCACTGCATTGATCATTGTACCTGCTCCTTTTATTGGATTTTGGGCCACACTTAGTGACGCTCAGGGGTTTCTCCTGGCTATGAGCTCAGAAATCACCCCTGACTTGGGGGGCCATTGGGATGTCAGGGATCGAACCTAGATTTGTCTTAGGTTAGCACATGCAAGGCAAATGCCCTACCATTTGCGCCACCGCCACCACTCCGGTCCCTGTACCTGCTCCTTGAAGGGCATGAAAGCTCCTGCCCAGAGCCAGTCTCTTCCTGCTCATGATAGCATTGAATCCTCCCATTCACCTCCCAAGGAAGAGTGGAGCCCATTTCCCAGATGAGGAGTTGGCTCCAAGATCAGTGAGTTCAGTGTTTGGAGTTTGCAATCACCTGGCCTCAATTTCAAGTGATCAACCAGGCCCTCATTCATTGTGCAACTTTCCAAAGCTTTCTTAACTTCTCTGATCCTCTGTTACTTCCTCTGAAAAGATGAGTTATTACATCCCCTCTTCTGTGGTGTGAGATTGATGAAGAAGGGTTGTGATCAATCAAGTAATGGCTTGGTGGTTTAATTATTCTCCATGCATTCTGGGTTCAAACCTCACTCTGGACATTGGTGGTGGGAAGTGTACAGTGGTGAAGGTATCAATATTGGAACATTGTATGACTGAAACTCAACCATCAACAACTTTGTAGCTGTGTGTCTCCTGTGATTCAGTTAAAAGACAAAATCCCAAAACCCCTACTTTGCTATTGACCAGATATTTGTCCTTGAGTGTAAAATAAAAACAGAAATATAAAATAATCCACATAAGACTGCCCCAGGCATCGTGTTTCTAACGGCTCAAGTGGATGGGTCTAATGAGGCAGGGTAGTGGAGGAGAAATAATACACAGCAGTCAGAAAAGATATTCATTGGAGTCAGCTTGCTTTATTCCTCATGGTCTTTCTCTGCCATGTGCTTTTTTCATCTGTCATGTGTTCTCACTGCCCTGTGCTGCTTCTGCCATGTGCTTTCTCTCCCATATTCAAAGCCAGCATTTTTTCTTTATTATTCAGAACCCCATCCACCAGGGTGGAAGAAGGCCCTGCAATTCAGGTGGGTTTTTACATATCAGAAAAAGAAGTTAGGGAAACAGGAAGTTGAGAGAAGGGTTGCACTTGAGGAATTATCCTCTGGCTTTCAGGATGAGGATGGTTCTGGTAACTACCTGTTAGTGGTCTTATAAGAATCACACATTCTGTGAATTCCATGGTTCAGGGATGCTAAACAATAACAAAGGTCACACTTAGTAGTCTTCAGTCCCAATTTTTCTCACCCACCTGGAGTGACCATATATTATGACCCAGCAATTGTATCATCAATGACTAGGTTCAATAGATTGGATTTTTGAATGATGGAGTATTAATCCATATCTGCATGATTCACAGTCATAGGTCAGTAATTCCCTAATTTATTGATCCAAAGCTGTTGGCCTAGACCACCCGACCCCAAGATCAGAACCCCTGGTTAGCCCGGAACATGAGTTCAGTGCTGGGCTTATGGGGAGACCTGGGTTCGTCCATCCTCCTTGCCTGGACTCAGTTTCCCCTCTGTAAAAGGAAGGATTCACTGGGATTTCAGGAAAGGAATCTCACAGAGTAAATCCTGGCAAAATATGAAAGATTTTTTTCTCACTATGGAATGTACATCTTGACAGAAGTTTCTTAGGAACCCCATGCATGCACGCTATCAAGATGCCATGAAATGACTTGATTGCAGATCTTTTTTTTTTTTTTTTTTTTTACAATGTCCACACCGGTGATGTCTGAGACCTGGGCTACACCCCATGGTTCTCTGGGGTCTGGGACAGAGGCATGAGTGTGCCGAGGACTGAACTCAGGGACTCTCGCATAATAGGCGTCTGCCTATGTGCTCTACAACCTGAACCATTTCCCAGTCATGCTCCTCGGATTATAGATACTGCCAGCCACAGAGAGAAAGAGGGAGAAGATGAGATGGGGATGTTCACGGATATCTTAGTGTCTCCTTGGGGTGAAGGGCTGAAAATGCTCTGTTGTCAGGAGTCTCTAGAATCCCCAATACCTGGTGTTTGATTTTTCAGACTACACTGGGTCATTATCACTCTGACATGCCTACTTCTTTTTTAAATTCACAACCCTGGCTGGTGTGTGTGTGTGTGTGTGTGTGTGTGTGTGTGTGTGTGTGTGTGTGTGCATGCGTCTTCATGAAGGTATGTCAGTGCTTGTGGAGTGAGGTGGGCATCCAGGGCATCTAGAATTGTGGTGAGATTCCACCTTCAACATCAAACACTCAACTCCAGAGCCATAGCAGGATCCCAGAGGCCATTCCTGTAGCTAATCTCCTTTCCTATTGGGCCAATAGTTTCAGGTAAGCAACACTAAAGGCTGAGAGCTGTGCTCTAAGTCAGGGAGAACTGAGAAGCATGGAGGGAACTTGGAGATAATTTGTTCCTATGTCTCCATGAACAGGACAAAATATGCATCAATCTAGAAGCTGGTTAGAAATGAGTTTCAGCCCCAGAGGAAGCTGATGAGCCAGAATGTGAATTTAAACTCGATGGCTGGAGAATGTATATTTATTTTCTCTTCTTTATGTCATCACCTTTGGATGGTCACTTAGGCTGTTTTTGTATCTTGGCTGTGATGTACATTAAACTTATATGCAGGTATCTTCATCCATCTCCTGATTCTTTCATCTTTGGTATATATCCACAGGCAGAATTTCTGGTCATATGATTAATTCTACTTTTAATCTTTTGGGAATTCTTTGTATTGCCTTTCAAAGAGGCCAAACCAATCTATATTCCCACCAACAGGAATTGTAGTGCATATGGGAAAAAGATTATTGTCTATCATAAGCAAGAAGGAAGTCCTGCCCTTTGTGATAATATCCCTGGAACTTGAAGGCATTAAGTCAAGTGAAGTTAGTCAGACTGGGGAAAACAAATACTATATAAGATTCCTGTTATGTGGGACCTGAACTCTTCCAAAGATTCTAGTGGTGATTACTGGGGGCATGGGATAAGAAATGATATTTAAAGGTATAAGTCTGGGACTAGTATATATAAGAAATTTAATGCACATAACAATGATTATGAGCAATGACACTGTAATGAACTTCAAAGTTATTAAGAAACTTATATTAATTGTTCATGCACACATTCATACAAAGTACATGATATGATAGAAGCTTCAGCTCACACTGATGTTATCATGTTGCAATATAAAAACAATATCGAGGGCCCGGAGAGATAGCACAGCGGCGTTTGCCTTGCAAGCAGCTGATCCAGGACCTAAGGTGGTTGGTTCGAATCCCGATGTCCCATATGGTCCCCCGTGCCTGCCAGGAGCTATTTCTGAGCACACAGCCAGGAGTAACCCCTGAGCACCGCCAGGTGTGGCCCAAAAACCGAAAAAAAAAAAAAACACCCCAATATCGAATTATTGTTCACCTTAAATGTTTATGTCAACAATAAACCAGCAGGGGTTAGAGAGATAGTACAGTGGGTGGGGTGCTTGTTTTGCATGCAGTCAACCCATTTATTATTATTATATTTTTGGTTTCTTGTTTTTTAGGCCATACATGTGACGCGCAGGGTTTACTTCTGGCTATGCACTCAGAAATCACTCCTAGCTTGGGGGACCATATGGGACGCTGGGGGATCGAACCACAATCCATCCTAGGTTAGCATGTGTAAGGCAAATGCCCTATTGCTTGTGCCACCACTTTGGCATCGTTATTTATTTATTTAGGTTTTGGGGCCACACCGGTGATGCTCCTGGCTCTGTACTCAGAAATCCCTCCTGGCAGGCACGGGGAACCATATGGGACACTGGGATTCGAACCATCGTCCATCCTGGTTAGGCTACATACAAGGCAAACACCCTGCCACTGTGCTATCTCTCTGGCTCATTTATTATGCTTTAAATGTCTTTTGGTTTTGTTTTTCAGCCATATTCTACTTCTCACACAGACTACTCCTGGCTTTGTGTTTGGAGGTTGCTCCTAGCAGTGCTCAGGAGACCCTACAATTCCAGAAATTAATGAAGCAGAATTCCAAACATCTGGGCTATCTCCACAATCAAAATGTAATACTATGAATATATATATTGTTTTGTTTTGGGTGTGTGGGGATTACATGCGGAGCTACTCAGAGCTTGCTTCTTTCTGGCTCTGCACTCAGGGATTACTCTTGGTTAAGCTTGGGGATCTATTTGGGGTGCTGTCATTTCTTCCTGTTCTACATCCTGGGTTTCTACCCCTGCTGGGCCACTCTTTGTTCTTTGTCTCACAAACTCTATGTGACCTTTAAGATTCAGCAGGTGCAGGAAAAGAGCCCAAAGGGCTGAGTGGAGCTTTGTATGCAGAGGTTCTGGGTTCAACCTCTGGCACTGCAGGATCTTCCAGCAACATTAGGTGTTACCCCAAACCAAACAGATACAAATAAATTTGCTGTGTCCTTTCAGTTCTGTATTTCTAGCTCTGCTGTCTTCACAAAAGACTTGCATCGATGTAGGCACAGAATTCAACACTTTTCACGAAGGAAAGGCATTTGCAACCAAGATCAATACATGCAGAAGCAACACTCAGGGTACTAATGACACCCATCAAGGTCCTCACAGGGAACCAGATTCCAATGAAGGACTATTGATAGAGCTGCAGGGACAGGAGGACCAAAGGTGCCAGATTTTAGAAATTATCAGTGCCAGGCTTGAAGCAACAAAGAAAGAAGTGAGGGATGTATGCCTCCTGATGACTGAGGCTCAAAGGGTATCCTGTCACCAAGGTCCACACTACTCTTTGACAAAGCCCCATCCTTGATGTCAAAACTGTCCTGGTAGGCAAGTCAGGTGCAAACACAGGATTCTGGCCCTGGAACACATGCTCTCACCTTTGGTTTTTTTGTTTGTTTGTTTGGTTGATTTTTTGGGTCACACCCGGCAGCACTCAAGGGTTACTCCTGGATCTATGATCAGAAATCGTTCCTGACAGGCTCAGGGGACCATATGGAATGCCGGGATTCAAACCACCGACCTTCTGCATGCAAGGTAAACATATTACCTCCATGCTATCTCTCCGGCCCCACATGTTCTCACCTTAATCTTTTCTGCTTTATGCTCACTCACTCTTTTTTTTTTTTTTTTTTTTTTTTTTGGTTTTTGGAACAAGCCTGGTGATCCTTAGGGGATACTCCTGGCTATGTGCTCAGAAATTGCTTCTGGCTAGGGGGACCATATGAAACACCAGGGAATTGAACTGCGTTCCGTCCTAGGTTAGCCATGTGCAAGGCAGATGCCCTACCATCAGTGTGAGCTGAAGCTTCTATCATATCACATACTTTGTATGAATGTGTGCATGAACAATTAATATATAGTTTCTTAATAACTTTGAAGTTCATTACAGTGTCATTGCTCATAATCATTGTGCCACCTCTTTGGCTCCTATGCTCACTCTTATAAAACTGTTTACCTGCTTCTTGGAGAGGGCTCCTTGCTCAGAGTAGAGACAAGATTGGGGCATTAGTTTATAAAGCTTGTGCTTCTGCTCTTTGAGCCATCTTTCAGCTCTGCTGGTGCACTCTCTCTCTAGGTGGCATCTAGTGTTTGCAGGAGCCCAGACCCTGCACTCTAGCTTTGATCAATTCTTTCCAGTTAATAATTTAGGGATCATAACCCAACCAGTCCCTTCTTGCTCCAACAAACTCATTCCCAGTGCTGTGACTGAGGGGACGGCAGACCCTCAGATCTGTCATGTGTCTCCTGGGGACCTTTGTGGGGCCCTGGTCTCTGGTACAGACCTGGAGCCAGGTGTGGGGGGCACATGGCAGGCTGGCTGGTTCTTGGATTGATGTACTGGAACTTGACGTCTCTGCAGGTAGCTCATACCTGGAGACATTCTCATAGTGCCCAGGAAGTGGAGTGATAACTGCCACTCTTCCTCATGTCTTTGAACTGAAGAGTCTGCAGGTGTCTTGGGCTCTGTCTCTCTTGTGTTTGCAGAGAGGAACTGAGGTACAAAAGGGGAACAGAAACATGAAGCCATGGAACAGAAATGCAGAGCCATGCTACAGAAACATGGAGCCACAGACCTGAAATATAGAATTACAAAAGATAAACATGGAACCTCTTGACAGTATCTCTAAAAATCTCATTTAGGAACATTATTTTATATCAAGAGACTATTTCTGCAGCCATTCTTTGATTTTTTGTGTATAGGTTTGCAGACCCAGTGGACTTAAGGAAGCCAGTTCTTTGCTCCCAAGTTCCTTCAGGTGATGTTTGGGGATCAAAACAGATCCAGCAAGCAAACTGTTCATTCAGCCCTCTGAGCCATATCTCTGGCCCCGGCCTCATTTTAATTACTTTTTAAAAAATTTTCTTGCCAAGGCTCTACAGGTGAGAAGGTAGAACAGGTCATTTCAGTGCATGACCTAACACTTCAAGACCAACACTTTCTGCCACTGAGGTTTGGTCTGAGGCCTGCAGCCTCTCTCAAGAGCCTGATTAGTTTATCAGAGTCTGTGCAGGTCCCTGGGACTGGCTCCCACTTCCTTTCTTGTTCACACAGGCTGCTACAGCACTGTGGACTGTCCTGGCATACTTGCATTTTGGCTTCATTGTGTTCTTAGGGTCAAGTTCCAGAAATAGAATGGTTGGGTCACCTGGCAGCAGATCTTTAAAGACTTGCCAAGGTGCTTCCAGAAAACTTTCCCAACAGGAGGTTTAAGAAAAATTGTTTTCCCTTGGAGGAAGTGGGGAGTTCTCTTTAATTGGGGCAGGGGAGGACATATTCAGCCATGCTGAGGGATGCTCCTGGGTTGATGCTTGGAAGTCACTTCTTGCAGTGCTCAAGGGATCCCGGGGTTCCAGGATCAAACCTGGGGCTTCTGTAAGCTTCTGTAAGAGGAGCCCTGATCTTTTTCTGACCTAGCATATTTTTAAAATATAAAATGTCCAGACTGGAGTGATGGTACAGCAGGTGGGTGTTTGTCTTGCACATGCCAAACCAGGTTCACTCCCTGCCACCTTTAGGGTCACCTGAGCCCTGCCAGAGTGATTCCTGAGAACAGAGCCAGGAGTGAGTCCTGAGCACTAGCAGGTGTGGTCCCCACACCAAACAAAAAATAAAAGTGTCAGTACCACTGGCTTTGCTTCCGAGCTCTGCTCTTTTTAGGTATGTGCTGTTGAGTGAGAGACACGCCTCTTCGAGCCTCAGTTTCCCTATCGGTAAGCCAAAGCTTTCTGAGAAGTGAAGGCAGTATCTTGTGAGCAAGATGGACAGTGTGTCCTGGGAAACAAGTCAACCTGTCTATGGCCCAGGGCAGTCACCACAGACTTCTAAGCAAGGTCATGACCCAGAAGGTGTCGCAAGGTTGCTGGCCCTGAACCTCCCTTCTCCACGCCCCCCCCCCCCCAGTCACACCCCCACTGGCTTCCTCTACATGAGGAAACCAGCAGGCTGCAGTTTCGACAGTGCTGGCTTCCCCCTGGGAACACAATGAACATCTCCACAGGACCAATGGCCTCTCTGCTCCTGGCTTTGCTGATCTCGGCCACTCCACAAGTACTGGGTGTCAGCCCTGGCCTGGCGGCCAGGATCACCAATAAGGGCCTGGAGTACGGTGAGAAATTGCAGTTCTTGGGGTTTTGGGTGCAGTGCAGACAGCTCTCTCCTCCCGGGAGGTGGTGGGGACTGGCTCTCATTCTTATTACCCAGATCCTGTGACTAGGGGCCCTTGCCTGGTTTAGCTGGGTTTCCCAGGAGCAAGCCAGCTTTGGGTGCACATTATGGACTTGGGAGATGATATCAGGAACTGCCCAGGATATGGGTATATTTTGAGGAGCAGGAAAGGGAGCTGTTAAAGTAGCTACCTGCTCAGTGACTGGAACATTCCTCCAGCACATTTTGGTAGAGTTTGAAAACACAACACCCCCCCCCAATTTTAGTCAGAAATCAATTAATTGGCAGTGAGAGGGGAAGGGGCACAGAGGGTGCCCCTGGAGTGCTGGG
This sequence comes from Suncus etruscus, assembly GCF_024139225.1. Taxonomy (NCBI): domain Eukaryota; kingdom Metazoa; phylum Chordata; class Mammalia; order Eulipotyphla; family Soricidae; genus Suncus; species Suncus etruscus. Next base: position 14,601,554 of record NC_064856.1, on the reverse strand, counting down.
AAGCTGCTGTCTTCATGATGGGGCTTCCTGGGTCATTTAAAATGCAAAATTAGAGAAAAGATAAAACAGAATTTTTGTGTTTTCCTTGCATGTGGCTGACTCCAGTTCTATCCCAGGCATCACATATGTCCCTGGTCTCCTGAGCCCACCACACTGATCTCTGAACACAGAGCTAGGAGTAAACCCTTAGAACTGTTGGGTATGGCAAAAAAAAAAAAAAAAATGAGGCAGAATTAGGACCCAAGAGATGGTTCAATGGATACATGATGACGCTATAAAGTCTCCTGAAACAAAATTCTCAGGAAGTGATTTCTGTGAGCTGACTTACACTAGCCCAGAACACCACTGGGGATAGTCCCCAAACCGTGTGTGTGTGTGTGTGTGTGTGTGTGTGTGTGTGTGTGTGTGTGCGCGCGCGTGCAAGTTTCACTACCTAATAATTCCATAGCCCCATCTGTTAAATGGGGTGATGCCATTCCCTTGGGCATGATTGCTGAGACATCCCCAATTAATTCTCACTTATCTTTTCTTCTTTACCTGCCCATGAGGGGGAGGAGTGCAAGTTGGGAGGAGGGTGACTGCGGTCTCCCGACTGCATTTTCCAGTCTCTTCCATAGATTTTTGTTTGTTTGGGGGTCACATCCAGGATGCTCAGGGGTTACTTCTGGCTCTGTACTCAGGAATTACTTCTTGTGGTGCTCAAGAGACCATATGAGATATTGGGGATTAAAACCAGGTTAGCCACATGCAGGGCAAATGCCCTAGCCTATCTCTCCAGCCCCACTTCCCATATATCTATTAGTTTTTGGGTAATGCTCAGAGGTTACTCCTGGTTATGCTCTCAGAAATCACTCCTGTCTTGGGAAACCATATGGGACGCCTGGCTTGGGAAACCATATGGGATGCCAGGGGATCGAACCTCAGTTCTTCCTAGGTTAGCGCTTGCAAGGCAGACACCTTACCGCCTGCGCCACTGCTCTAGGCCCAACTTCCTATATATTTAAGACTACAAGCTGGGATGCTCCAGGAATTGACTGAGTGTCTCTTTACTTACCTCACACCAAACATGAAGGCTGGTTCACCTGTCAACCCCCTTTTTGCTCTGCGCCCATTTCTTCCTGTCCTCCTTCCCCCATCTCAGCAGGCAAGGCTTATCAGCTTTTTTGTCCTGTGGAGAGAGAGAGGGAGCAGATACTGTGGGCTTGATCCAAGTCACTGGAAATAAAGATGCCAAGACCCCATCCCTCAAAGTAGTAAAGAGGAGCAGTATGCCCCTAGTACTTCCCTCTGAAGCAGGTATCACTGTCTCCAGCCCTGGGTGGACAAAACTAAAACCACCACCCCCACTCGCCCTGGGTAAACAGTGCCACTCCATCCTTCATTGCAGAACTTAGTGGAGGCTGGTGTCAATCACTCAGGCCTGGGGCGGGGGCGGGGGTGGAGGGGATGCTGAAGAAGAGGGGCAGTGGTTGGGGCCGACTCCTTAATCTTCCTTGTCTGCAGTAACTGAGAAGGGGCTAGAAGCTCTGCAGAAAGCCCTGCATAGAATCACACTACCAGACTTCACTGGGGACTTCAGGATCAGAGGACACTATGAATTTCGTAGGTGGGTGCCCTTTCTGCCAGGTAGGGTATGATCTCAGAAGGGCCCTGGAGTAGGAGGGAGGGAAAATAAGAAGGAAAGAGTCCAGAAAGCTTCTGTGCTCTTCTTAAAGGGAGAAAAAAAAAATAGTCCAGAGCCCAGAACATAGAGAGATCAATGCAAACCCCAGACAAGGATGTGGGATAGGGGGAGGACCTCCCCTCTTGGAATAATAGTGGGAAAGGTCTTTTTTTGTTTGTTTTTGTTTTTGGGTCATACTCAGTAGCACTCAGGGGTCACTCCTGGCTCTATGCTCAGAAATCGCTCCTGGCAGGCTCAGGGGACCATATGGGATGCGGGGATTTGAACCACCATCTTTCTGCATGCAAGGCAAATGCCTTACCTCTATGCTATCTCTCTGGCCCCAGTGGGGAATGTCTTGGAAGAGTTCAGAGGGGGAAATAGACACCTCCCTTAATTCAAGCAGAAAGGAACCATCAAGCCCTATCATGTGACCTGAGCCTCAATTTTCCTGTCTTAAGGGTGCATGTGTGACGCAGTTGCCTCCCTGGGGTGATAAGACAGGCTGTGGTCTTAGAGGAAAGCTGGGACCTTAAAGTAGCCAAAATGTTAAAAACTGAGGTCTGGACATTTGGAGAAAGAGAGACCTTCCCAGAGGTGGTGGCCTTCGACTTGAGTCTTTTCATTTTGTTTTGTTTATGAGCCACACCAGGTGACCTGGTGATGGCTGGTGGTTCCTGCTGGTTCTGCACTCAGGAATGATTCCTGGCAGTGCTTAGGAGACCATATAGAATTCTGGGGCTCAAAACTGGGTTGACTGCATGCAAGGGAAATACCCTACCAGCTGTGCTGTCACTCAGCTGCTGCTAAAAGAGGGAAAGGCCATGGAGGAGGGAAGTGGCGCTTCCTCACCCTCTCCCCCCTCATCCCATGATTGTGTCATTCCTTTCTTCTCTCATTGGGGCCCCAGCAAACATATGTATTGAGTAACCAGTGGGTTACAAGTTGGCTCTTGACCTTATTTTGTCTATGGGTACCCCCACTATCTGTGACACCTTGGCTGAAGTAGGAGCTGCAGACTCAGTAGGAGGCTCCAGCTCCACCCCAACCCCTACAATTCCAACAACTTCTAAGTTCTGTCCAAAGGGAACAAAACCAGGCCCAAGCATGACCTAAGTAAGAGAGAGATCAAAGTGAGCCCCCAGTGGCCACACTTGGAGGTGGCCAAGAACCTGCTCCAAACCTTCTCAGCTGGCCTGTTTCCCTGGGAGTAGGGAATGGGGGTGTGAAATAGGGGTACAGATTCCTAGTGAGGAAGGGGTACCCCCGCCCAGCTCACATGACCCCTGTGTCTCTGTTCCCAGCCTGAGTATCCAGAGCTTTGAGCTCCGCAATGCAGCCCTCAAGCCCCTCCCTGGCCAAGGCCTGAGCGTGTCCATTTCTGACTCCTTCTTCAATATCCAGGGCAAGTGGAAGGTGCGCGTGTCTTTCATGTAAGTGAATGCTGCTTCCATACTCTGGCCTCATGCATGGCCTGTGCCCAGTCTTTCCAGGGTTTACCAGCCAGGCCATAAGACAGACAGAAGGATGCACAGCCCAGTGTCTGAGTCCTGGCTCTGGGCTCTCTTTTACTGGGTGGACAGTGGGCAAATACGGTGAGTCCATGGGAGTTCATCTTCCTACTTGGCTTTCCAAGCCCAGATGCCAAGGCAAGAATCATCAGGGTATTCACCATATAGGTAAGGTGAGGAGATGAGGAGGGAAAAAATTGCAGGTGGTGGCGCTGGAGGGATAGTATAAAAGATAAGACACTTGCCTTGCACCTGACTGCAAGGGCTCAAATCCTGGCACCACCTTTGGTGCCCTGAGCACCCAAGGTGTGGCCTCTGAGCTCTTTTGAATGTGGCCCCCCAAATCCATACCCCTCCCCCCAAAACAAAGAAGCCCAAGGGGAGCCAAGGGGAACTCAGAGAAGCCTGGCTAACCCATGATCAAGAACAACTGGACCAGGACTTGCTTTTTGATCTTTTATTTGTGGGAGTTGCTCCCCGGCAATTCTCCAGGGCTCTGAAACCACTACTACAGAATCTTGAACCAGCTATGAAGGACTAACGATTCTTAATCCAGAGAAATGTGCTGCTTGGCCTGGCAGGGCAGCACCAGACAGTGCTAGGGTTCAAGGCAGCTATGAGAGTCTATGGATAACTCAGGATCTTTGTATACAAGACATGGCCCCAAACCTTTGAGCTTTCTCCCCAGCCTCTCTTCTTTATCTTTTTTTGTTTTGTTGGCCACACCTAATGGTGCTCAAGACTTATTACTATCTAGACTCAGGGAACTGTATGTGGTGCCAGGAATCAAATCTTCATAATGCAATGTTGGGGATCAAAGTCTCATGCAAAGCAAGTTCCTTGCCCACTATATTATCTCTCCCTCCCTCTTCTTGGTCTTTTGTGGACTTATACGTTACATACCTTTTCTTTGTAATGAATCTTTGCTACACTTCTTAGAACTCAATCTTTGACCCAGGCCTACGCAATTCTTCAGAAGAAATTGAGATTTATGTTTCCTCTCCAATAGGGGCAGGTCCTGGTCTGGGAATTACGCTCATCCCTCTTTCTCCTCCAGGAAAGCACAAGGTTCCTTTGAGCTCAAGGCCAGAGGCATTACCATTTCGTTCACACTCCTCCTGGGAAAGGACCTCTCCAGAAGGCCCACGGTCACTGTCACCAACTGCAACAGCCACATCCAGGACGTGGATGTGGACATGCCAGGAAGCATGAAGTAGGTAACCCTAGGACATAGACCATACTGTTTCCTCGTCATGCCCACCCTCAGGCCTGGCCTTGGGTAAGCTAGACCAGCCACATATGGCCAGAGTAAGAGTACTTCATGTCTTGCACGTGGTCAACTGGGGTTTGATCCCTGGCACCATGTATCATCCCTAAACACCTCCAGGAGTGTCCCCTGAGCACAGATCTGGAGGTAAACTTTGAGCACTGCCAGGTGTGACCCAACAACAAAAAAATAATACACTCAAATGAACAAAATCTGACTTAGAAGTGGTTCATCAGACAAAATTGGAAAGACACAGAGGGTTTTGGTCAAAAGACAACACGGGAGAAATACCTGAGTCCTTAAGTCTCCTGTAGTTTCAGTTTCCTTACTTGGAAAATTTGGGTTTTAAAGCCTCTCCTCCCATTTACTGATTCTAATGGTAGCTGCTGTGAGCAGGGCCCTGTGATGAATAGACTGGCTCCTGGGACACTGGCCTGACCAGAGGTCAGGGTTCAACTCCCACTGCCGGCTCGTCCCCGCACTCACAGCTGGTTTTTGATCCTCTCTGCTTCCTCTCCCAGGTGGATGCCGAACCTCTTCCACAACTATATTGAGTCCAAGTTCCGAAGAGAAACAGAGAGCAAGGTAAAAATGTCCAATGAGTCTGGGACAGCCACCAAGTCAGCCGACGCAGCCCTCAGGTCTACACTGACTTCTGACCTAGGTTGGCTATGGGGGATGGCTCAGATTTACTTGGGCTCAAAGCCCAAAGGGCTCAAATCATTTGCCCAAGGTCACAGAGCCAGTCTGTGGTAACATGTAGGTTTCTGCAATCCACATCAGTCCAGTTAGGCAGCTAGATGCTTGGCCAAGGGAGAAGGAGAGCTTTGTCCCATCTAGAAATTATGTGAGAGCGCAAAGATTTTTTTATTTTGTTTTGTTTTGATACAGTATGATTTAAACTACTGTTGACAGCACTTCATGCATATGGTGCTCTAACACTACAGCCACCACCAAACTGTCCTCTTTCTTCCCTGATGTCCCATGATTCCCCTACCACTGCCCTCCATTGGTAAGCTCAGTTTTGTAGAATGTTGCCTTTGGCCAGTTTTTTATTCCTTTATTATGTTTCTTTATATTCCACACATATAAGACAGCATTCTATATTTATTCCTTTCCTACTGACTTTATTGAGCTTGGTACTCTCTCCATTCACATAGCAGTCATATTTTAAAAATCATCATGAGTTGCAAAGTTGTTCATGACAGAGGTTCAGTTATACAATGTTTGAGCACCCTTCCCTTCACCAAGTCCACTCCCTCCCAATGTTCCCAGTTTCCCTTTTGCCCCCTCAATCTTCCACTCTGGAAGGCACTTTTCTTTTTTCTTTTTAGGCACTGTGATTTGCAATAGTGTTGCTCCAAGAGTATCACTTTACTTTATGTCCTTTCAAAACCCAGGTCTTGTCCAGAGTAATCACTTTCTAATATCATTGCCATAGTGTTCCCTTCTCTGTCCTAACCTATTCCCCATTGCGTCGAACTTCCTAGATTTAAATGACCAGTCCTCCAGGCTTTTGTTTCTACTGCCTGTGAGTATTATTCTCCTACTATGCTTCTTTATGTCTCAGATGTGTGTGATCATTCTGTGTCTGTCTCTTTTCCTCTGAATAATTTCACTAAACATGATACTCTCCAGATCCATCATGTGTTAGCAAATTCATGACTTCAAGCAGCAACATTTTAAAATTCTGGGCTAAGGGCCGGAGAGATAGCATGGAGGTAAGGCGTTTGCCTTTCATGCAGAAGGTCATCAGTTCGAATCCCAGCATCCCATATGGTCCCCTGTGCCTGCCAGGAGCAATTTCTAAGCATGAAGCCAGGAATAACCCCTGAGCACTGCCGGGTGTGACCCAAAAAAAAAAAAAAAAAAAAAAAAGAATTCTGGGCTAAAACGAAGACTTTGTGTTAACCTTTGGTTCTCTCAAATACTTTTCCCCAAAATTGCATTTTTGGAGCATTGTCTATAGTCATCACTATGATCAGGAAGAGAGAATGCAATGAAGGAAAACAGGGAAAACACATACACGGACACGTATACACAGGCATGTATTCACAGACACAGAGAGACACACAGACCATAAGCACACATTCTTGTCCCGCCAGCCTCTAGTTTGGCTTGGAGTGCCACCTAGTGATTTAATCAGAAATAGCAGGAGCTGGTGCTGAGGGAGGCCTTTTGTTCCTTTTCCTGTTTGGGTATAGATGAGTGTAGGAATTCAGGGAGAGAGCCCACCTCCCTGAACACCCCCTTCCCATGCTTCCAAGACTTTTCTGAGCAGTTTATAATATTTTTCAGCAAGGAGGATTCTAGGCTCAAAATGGTGATAAAAATGATAAACAGTAGGGGCCGGAGAGATAGCACAAGGGCGTTTGCCTTGCAAGCAGCCGATCCAGGACCAAAGGTGGTTAGTTCGAATCCTGGTGTCCCATATGGTCCCGCGTGCCTGCCAGGAGCTATTTCTTTTTTTCTTTTTTTTTTTTTTTTTGTGGTTTTTGGGTCACACCTGGCAGTGCTCAGGGGTTATTCCTGGCTCCAGGCTCAGAAATTGCTCCTGGCAGGCACGGGGGACCATATGGGATGCCAGGATTCGAACCGATGACCTCCTGCATGAAAGGCAAACGCCTTAGCTCCATGCTATCTCTCCGGCCCCGCCAGGAGCTATTTCTGATCAGACAGCCAGGAGTAACCCCTGAGCACCGCCGGGTGTGCCCCCCCTCCCAAAAAAAAGATGAACAGTAATTAGTTCTAATTGATTAACAAGCATAGTCAGAAAGGCTTACTTTGATAACGTGAGATCCTTTGTTTTAAATCTTGGTTTTCTTCTTTTTTACAAAACTAAATTCTTTATTTAAACACCATGATTACAAACATAATTGTAGTTGGGTTTCAGGCATAACAAGAACACCTCCCCTTCACCCGTGCAACCTTCCCATCACCAGTGCTCCCATCTCTTCCCTCCCCCACCCCCACCTGTATTCTAGGCAGGATTTCTACATCCCTCACTCAATGACATTGTTAAGATAGTTCTCAGCGTAGTTATTTCTCTAACTGCATTCACCACTTTTGTGGTGAGCTTCATATCTTGAGCCGGTCCTTCCGGCCCTCAACTCTGGGAATTATTTCAATGTCTTTTTTGTTTGTTTGTTTGTTTGTTTGTTTTTGGGCCACACCCAGCGGCGCTCAGGGTTCCTCCTGGCTGTCTGCTCAGAAATAGCTCCTGGCATGCACGGGGGACCATATGGGATGCCGGGATTCGAACCAACCACCGTGGGTCCTGGATTGGCTGCTTGCAAGGCAAACACCTCTGTGCTATCTTTCCGGCCCCAATGTCTTTTATTTTCTTAAAACCCATATATGAGAGAGACTATTTTGTGTGTGTCTCTCTCCCTCTGACTAATTTCACTCAGCATAATAGATTCCATGTACATCCTTATAGGAAAATGTCATGAGTTCATCTCTCCTGACAGCTGCATAATATTCCTTTGTGTGTATGTACCACAGTTTCTTTAGCCATTCATCTGTTGAAGGACATCTTGGTTGTTTCCAGAGTCTGGCTATTGTAAAAAGTGCTGCGATGAATATAGGTGTGAGGAAGGGATTTTTGTATTAAATTTTTGTGTTCCTAGGGCATATTCCCAAGAGTAGTATAGCCGGATCAAATGGGAGCTCAATTTCCAGTTTTTTGAAGAATCTCCATATTGTTTTCCAGAGGGCTGGAGTAGACAACATTCCCACCAGCAGTGAATGAGAGTTCCTTTCTCTCCACAGCCCCTCCAGCATGATTGTTTTTCTTCTTTGTGATGTGTGCCAGTCTCTGTGGTGTGAGATGGTACCTCATTGGATAACATGAGCTCTTTGAGAGACTAGACTAAGCTCTTGGAAAGACTAAACTGAGTAACAGTTCTCAGTTACAGTCAGAATGGCCGCTCACTGGGCACCACACTCTGAGGCACTTGGAAATGCCTGATGGTGTATGGAGCCAGTTTCCCCAGACAGCAGAAACCTCTGCACCTTAATTGGTGTATGTGGATGCTATCAGGGATCAAACTCAGGGCTTCATGCTTGCAAAACAGGTACTCTATGTCCCTGTGCCCTCCCCCAGATACCCTGCCACTCTTTGCTTTGCATTCTCACAGCTCCCTACTACTAAATTTATCTCCCAGAAACAGAGCACACTGCAAAGAGGGGAGTTGAGATTTGTCCCCTAGAACTAGAGCAATAGTATATATAGCCTTAGATGCAGTCAACCAGCTTTCTATCCTTCAGATGGTCCCAGAGCTCTTCTAGGAGTGACCCCTGAGTACAGATCCAGTAGTACATCTGAGCACCACCAGGTGTAGCCAAAAGCTCCATTTAAAAAATAAAATAAAATTAGCCCCCTCACCTGCACTGCTCCCAGCAAAGCCCCATCTCACCTCTTTGCCTCATCTCTAATCTCTACTTGTTCCTTCTTTAACTTGTCTTCTTTTTTCTTTTTCTTTTTTTTGCCATACCTGGTCATATTCAGGGTTTACTCCTGGCTCTGTGCTCAGAAATCACACCTGGCAGGCTTGGGGGACCATATGGAATACTGGGGATCAAACCCGGGTTGACTGCATGCAAGGCAAATACCTACCTGTTGTGCTATCACTCTGGCCCCCAGAATGGCAATTTTTGAACAGAGCCTTTAGTGACTCCTCTGGAGACCATGGCCTCTGCCCCCAGGTTCCTACAGGCTCCCCCCACCATAACATCCTCCTTTGAGAGCACTTGGGTCTGTTAGTGCCACAGATGGTAGCCAGTTAATCGGAAAATCTGTTGCAAGTGAGGACTCACATACATGCGCATGAACAGAAGCAATATTGGCACATAAATTCAAATGTTTTCAGAGACAGCAAACATAAATTCATCTGTTGTCTCTTGATGGAGAGACTATAGTCTTTGTTTGGTACCATGCTCTCTCTTGCATGAAACATGGAAAGGCTGCAAATCCCAGCTCAACTCTCCTTAGCCACAGTGAGGATGTAAATAGATTTGCACGGCAATCCTGGGGCAGCATTCTGCTTGATGTGTATGAGTTCTTCTTTCTAAGCTATTCTTGTGCACACTAAATTGAACAGCCTTTTTTTGGCTTTAAGCAACTCACCTTTCCAAAACACTTACATGCGCACAGGAGCCATTCTTTCCCCAGTCACTGGTTTACCTAATAAATAGTGGGAATGGGATCACAATAGCAAGGAAAGCTGACAGGCTGGAGCTGACATGTTTCCTTTTCATGAGAAGCAGGTGCAACTTCTGTGGTGTAGCCCATTCTCTGCAGCAGCTGAATGTACCAATTATGCTCTTATTTGTGTGTTTCTAAGTTCTGCTGTTCTGGAGATTGGGGTGTGGGAAGGAAACTCACATGGGGTCTCACATGGATTGGGAAGGGGTCTCACATGGATGAGGCATGTGCTGTAGTACTGAGCAATATGCCCAGCTCCCTAGTTCTGCTTTGCTCCTCAACTCTGGAGATCAGGGCCTCCCCAAAGCAAAATCTTCCAGATCGGAGCTCTAGGTCGGGCCTCTACCTGGTCCATGGCCCCTCACTAGGCCCCTCTCACGTGTCCCTTCAGAAATCTTTTTCAAAAGTCCTTTTGAAGGCAGTTATGTGTCCCAGGTTTTCATCATGAGTTTCCTCAGCACCTGATATCAGAAAAACCGGAGCCTCTTTATGTTGAATCACTGACCATGAGCCAGTACATGATCGACAATGAGCTAATATGTGATCATGGCACTGAAATCACTGTGAAGCTCTGTGACAGACAGAACCCACCTAGAACCTGCTTTTTGTTATTTTTCAGATTTGTGAAATGGTCCAGAAATCAGTGACCTCTGACCTACAACCTTACCTTCAAACTCTGCCAGGTAGGACACCCACCCACTCCTGGATGATTTGTTTCTAGTAATCATTGTGAGAGTGTGCATTCCTTGTAAAACGCTGAGCAGAACAGTGTCATTAAAAAAAAAAAAAAGAGAGAAGTCCTTTTTTCTCTCTATTTTTCTTCAAGAGCAAACCACTGTTTGGGGTGTATGCTTCCATATTTGTCTTTGTACCTACGATAGAGAAGTAATTAAAGCATTCACATGTCATTCTTTTACTGTAGTGTATAATTGTGAATAAATGCGAGCCTACAGAGAATTATTATGTTCTTTTTTTTTTAATTGAATCACCATGAAATACAGATTAAAGAGTTGTTCCTGGTTGAGTTTTATAAAATGTTTCAACATTCATCCCTTTGAGAGTATTCACTTCCTGCCCCCCAATGTCCCTGATTTCCCTCCTGTTTCATCCCTCACAACCTGCCTCTGGCACTTTTCTTCTACCTCCCTTATTCCACTTTTATTTCCTTTTAGGCACCTTAGTTTGCAATACTGTTACCAAGAGGTTATCAAGCACATAATTTTTTTTATTTGTCTTTTTGTATCTTGTCCACCTGGACATCTGTGCAAATCAGCACACAATTTTTTCAAATCCTAAAACAATGAATTTCCCCGGTTTTATTGAGATATAGACAAATATATAACATTGACTCAGTGAAAAGTATAGAGTATGTTGATATGATACACTTATGTGTTATTACATGTGTGATTACTATTGTGGTATTACCTAATATCTCTATCCCATCTTATAATTCTTTTGTGTGTATGTGTGTGTGATGAGAACATTTTAGATATGCTCTTTCCAGTAATAAGATAGTGTCAATTTTATTTACAATGTTGTATATGAGACCCCCAGATTTATTCTTCATTTAACTAGAAGTTAGTGTACCTTTACCATTATCTCATTTACCCCTATGTTCAATTCTGTTTCTACAAATTCAACTTTTTAAGATTCTACATATAAATAATACCTCATAGTATTTTTCTTCCTCTGGCTTTTTTAATCTTAGAATAATACCTTCCATTGTCAATCTTCTTGTCACATTTATCAAGATTTCTTTCTTTCTCATAGCTGGATATTTCATTACATATATTTCAATCTTTCTTTATCTACTAACTCACAATTCCAATATTTCCATATCTTGACTGTTGTGAATAATGCTTCAATGAACATGAGAGTAGAGATAGCTCTTTGTGATATCCTCCTTTGACTTCCTCTGGATGCATACCCAGAAGTGATATTGCTGGATCGAAGGGTAGTTCTATTTTTAAATTTTTTTTATGGACCTTCCACTATTTTCCTCTGCAGCTGCATTTTTAAAAAATCCATCAGCAGTGCACAAGGCTTCCTTTTTTTTTTTTTTTTTTCATCTTCAACAGCACTAGCAATGTCTTGGGGTTTATTTCTTGATAGACATTTAATAGGTGTGCAACATCTTGTTTTGGCTTAGATTTCTATTTCTCTGATGATTAGTGATGCTAAATATCATTTTATATGTGTGTTGGCTATTGATAGCTTTCTTAGAAAATGTCTCTTTTGGTCATTTGCCTATTTTTCAATGAGAGGGTTAGTTCTTTTATTATTGAGTTGTCTGAGTTATCTGTATATTTTGATCCTCCCTTACCAGATATATAGTTTTCAAATATCTACCATCCATAGATTGCCTTTTTATTTTATTGTTTGTGCTTTGAGGCAATATCCAAAAAAAAATCATTTCCCAGTCTAATATCAAGAAACTTTGTAGGAGTTTTATGTTTTGGGATCTATAAGCCTTTAGCTCATTTTGAGTTTTTAAATTTGTTTTCTTCTTTTTTGTATTTTAAGTTAATTTTTCTAAGTGGTGGAAGATAGGGGTTCAATTTTATTTTTCTATAATACTATAGAATAATTTCATGTTTATCATGACAATGATTTCATAATTAAGTTAGTATGATTTCCCAGCACCATTTAGGCATGCTTGGCTTCCTTGTCAAAATTCAGTGGAATATGTATTGATTTTGTCTATTGATTTTTGTGCCATTGGTCTATATATCCATTTTATGAGAGTACCATACTGCCTTGCTTACTCTGTTGTGTAATTTGAAAGTAGAAAGGGCAGTAACTAATGCTTTTATCTTCTTTCTCAGAATTGTTCTAGCTATTAGATGTCTTTTGTTCTGCTATACAAGTGTGGGGATTCTTTGCATACTTTTGTAAATAATGCCATTGTAATTTTTTTTTTTTTTTAAACATTTTTTTTTTTTTTTTTTTTTTTGGTTTTTGGGTCACACCTGGCAGTGCTCAGGGGTTATTCCTGGCTCCAGGCTCAGAAATTGCTCCTGGCAGGCACAGGGGACCATATGGGGCGCCGGGATTCGAACCGATGACCTCCTGCATGAAAGGCAAACGCCTTACCTCCATGCTATCTCTCCGGCCCCGCCATTGTAATTTTGACCAAAGTTGCACTGACACTATACATGATGATGTGGCTATTTTAATAATTTTAGTTTTCTTGGTTCTCAAATTTTATATATGAGATCTCATCCTTTACAGGTAATTTTACTTCTTCTGACTGTCTATATCTTTTTTTTTTTTTTTTTTTTTTTGGTTTTTGGGTCACACCTGGCGATGCTCAGGGATTACTCCTGGCTGTCTGCTCAGAAATAGCTCCTGGCAGGCACGGGGGACCATATGGGACACCCGGATTCGAACCAACCACCTTCGGTCCTGGATTGGCTGCTTGCAAGGCAAAAGCCGCTGTGCTATCTCTCCGGGCACTGACTGTCTATATCTTAAGTGCCCTTTATTTCTTTATCTTTTTTAATTGCTTTAGCTAGTACTTCCTGTGTATGCAATATAAGAGCGGCATGAGCAGATATCCCTGTCTTTTTGCTGACCTTAAGAGGAAAAGGTTTCAACCCTTCATTCTTAAGCATGTTAGTGGTGAGGTTTGTCAATTATGGCCTTTATTATATTGAAATGAATTGGGTATATATTCCTAATATACCCAATGTATTGAGAACTTTTTATCATGAAAAGATGTTGTATTTTGTCAAATGCTTTTAAGAAGAGGAAAGAGACCACATTCTGAGATGCTCTGGTACTACTACGAGATGGATGCTCAGGGGACAATATGGTGCCAAGGATAAAACCCAGGACTCTCCTATTTAAAACATATGCACTACTTACCCAGCCCTTGTCATATGCTTTTAATGTGTTGTTTGAGTAGGTCATATAATTTTATTTATCAGTGTGGTATATTTTACTTTTAATCCCATGTTTATATGATTAAATTATATTTTAATTAATTTTAGATTTTTTAAGTGTGTTTTTTGGGGGCCACACATAGTGGTGCTCAGAAGTTACTCCTGAATCTGCAGTCAGGGATCCTTATAATATGCAGTGCCCATATGGGATGCTTGAGACAGAACTTAGGAAGGCCATTTTTAAACAAAAATGCCCTACCCACTATACTATCTCTTCGTCCCTTAACTCTAGTTTATCTCTAATTTAATTTTAATTCTATTTTAAATTCTATTATTAATGTGGTATATTTTATTTACTTGTTCTATTTAAATAGTGTGCCACATTTATTGATTTGCATTTGTTGAACAATCCTTGCATCCCATGGATAAATCTCACTTGATCGTGGAATATAATCTTTTGTTTTGGGAGGGCTTGGGAGAGCCCCATAGGATAAAGCTAAGGGCTTATTCCTGTCTCTGTGCTCAGGAATCACTTCTGAAGATGATCTCAAGAAACCATAGTGGGGCCGGAGGGGTGGCACAGCAGTAGGGCGTTTGCCTTGCACATGTTTAACCTAGGACAGACCGTGGTTTGATAACCTGGCGTCCCACATGGTCCCCAAAACCAGGACTGATTTCTGAGCACATAGACAGGAGTAACCCTGAGCATCAACAGGTATGGCCCAAAACCAAATTAACAAAAACAAAATCTCAACCAACTCCCAGGACACACAGTTCAAAAAACACTTTAAAAAGACCATATTCTGGGGCTAGAGAGGTAATACAGTGCTTAGGGTGCTTGCCTTGCACTCGACTAACCCAAGCTTGATCTCAGGACAATATGGTCTTTTTTTTTTTTCCTGGTTAAATTTTTTTAATTCATATTTATGGAGGATATTGGTCTGAAATTTTGCTTTTACATGGTGTCTGATGTCAGATTGACTTTTGTATCAGGATAATGCTAATCTTTTAAGATAAGTTTGGGAGTATTCCTTTCTCTTCAGTATTTTTTGA